>NC_088203.1:51423068-51776519 GCF_037126465.1 Ornithodoros turicata | reverse complement strand
CTGCGTAGCGATGTGTGGTGACTCTGCGATTATTCCTGAGGTCTTAAGCCTTTTCCCTCATCGTTTAAGTGAATTTGTGTACCCTTGTCCTGTGGTTTCTTTACGCAGGGACAATGCGACTGTATGTGGCATTATGCAATAATTATCTGATAGCAGAAATGGGTGTCTTTGTCACAGTTTATTAGCGTGTGCGTCGTTATTTTATTTTTTTTTTCTCTTATAGCTATGCGAGCAAAAGTGCGTGTAATTTTTCGCTGCTCTTTTCTTATTTTCTCCACTTTTATGTAGAAGAAAGCCTCCTGCGTAAAAGCTGAATAGTGTTCTGTCAGTGGAAGTGGGGTTGTTTGTTTGATTTTGTTGGGTGTTCGATATCTTGATAAAGTAAGCAGTGCTTAATCTTGCAGTTATGGGTATTTGAGCAGAAATGTTGGTGTCTGAGCCAGGAGTAGAGATTCCAATAAAGCACCTCTCCTTGTGCATTCCTGAGCTGCTGTGTGTGCTTTTTTCCTGGTTTGTGACGTCATCATGGCATGTTGGGGCTTGTTTAGCAGTGTTACAATCTTACCCGCCGCTAGTATCTTGTTGTTATCTTGTGTTAGCTGCGTAGCGATGTGTGGTGACTCTGCGCTTATTCCTGAGGTTTTAAGCCTTTTCCCTCATCGCTTAAGTGAATTTGTGTACCCTTGTCCTGCGCTTTCTTCACTTAGGGGCAATGCAATTGAGTATTTAGCATTATGCAATAATTATCTGATAGCAGTTGATGGTAGTTTGTTAGCATGTGTTTAATTTTTGAGGTCATAGCTATTTTGCTATTTGAGCAGAAATGCTGGTATCTGAGGGTTTAACGCTGAGGGTAGAAATTCCTGTCTGAGATGAATCTGCATTTCACTGCAATTTGTTTCTTTTAAGTAATATTATTGAAATTCCACAGCCACTGTGAACAAAAAGGGATGGTTGTGTGCCTGCTCATGAAAGCAACTTGCATATCGGAATGACATGTGATGAGAGCGAACTTTGCGCTCAGGTACGGCAATGGTGTAGGCGGACGGAGCATTACGTGAAGCCAAGGGCAAGCTGCGACCTTGAACATGCAGAGCAGGTTATTTTTAGGCTATGACGACTCGCCGCACCCGTGCATGTTGGGGCATGCAGCGAGGTCGCCGCTATATAAATGGGGAGGATGTGTAAAGAGGCAGCAGTCTTCGCGTCACTTCGGGAGTGTGCGGAGCTCGCTTCAAGAGTGAGTATTTTTCATCCACGCTTTGTGGTGCACGTTTTCTTAGTGTTTCTTCTTTTTTTCAGTGCCTAGATGCGTGTTCTGCTTTTTTGATCCTCATGATATCGGGGATGATGAGCCATTGGAAGAGAATTCACCATCTTCTCCAGACATTTCACCTGCCACATTGCATGCTCACGTCGAGCGATCGCATCCCTATGTGGACATTTCCTTCCTGCCTTTCTTTCAAACTGATAGCGCATTTCGAGGTATCGTCAAAGCGTTTGTGCTATTGGCATCTGTTCACGATCAGGGAGTAGAGGACTTGCGACAATATTTAATGAACCACCTCCACAATATAATTGCTATTTTGCGAGCGCAAAGAATACCCTTTAGGTTTTGCATTTGTTCTGACGTTCTAATGATGAAAGAAAATCGAGGGGATGTAACCGCGCACATAGCTCATTTTATGGCGCTTGCTCGCGAAGTCCACAGCGACGGAGCTATCGCAAATACTTTGATGGATGTGATTCAGGAGTCCACCGGGCGCATTGAAAATTACCAGCGCGAGGGTAGTGGGTTTGTATCCACTGACGTCCAAAAAGTTCAAATGTGTATTTCTGCTGTGAAAACTAAAAAATTCGGGTGCAATGGGGTACTTCCCACGAATCTGGCTAAACGCAGGAACGTGTTAACGAATATCCATTTACCAGCACGCAAGGAGGGCGAATGTTTTAAATACAATACGCTCGCTCTCCTGCACCCACAGGAAAGGAATTCGTGGAAAAAATGTGAAAATTATGCAGTAGATTACTGGTGGCCAAGCCACTTCCCCGTTTCATTTTCTGATCTGGACGAATTCGAAGACAAAAACAAGATATCCGTTTACGTGTACGAGTACGTCGATCAGGGAGTGCACGTGTCGCGACCCCCAAAACTCGAGTGTGAAAAGAAAATTCACTTATTGGCTATAGATGAACATTTTTTTGGAATCAAGTCCCTCGAACGATTACTGATGAGAGACAATAGGTGTTTCGTATGCGAACGTTGCACGCGCTCTTTTAACGAGGAAAAGAGCATGGCGAAACATCGTCGCCTGTGCGCGGACGTGAACGAAATCTTATTGGAATTTTGCGAACCTGGCAAAAATTTTGTAGAATTTAATAAAATACAGTACAAGCAGCAGTACAACTACGTCGTCGCGTTGGACACGGAGAGCGTACTCGCGCCCAGTGGTGTTGGCATGCAGCGTCACGTCACCTCTAGCTTCTGTGCCGTGCTCGTGCGCACCCACGACTCGAAGGTGATGCGCGTCAGGACGCACCACGGTGAAGATTCCGCGAGGCAGTGCGTGAAGGCTTTGATGGAAATGCGGGACGAGATGGTTGCCCTGAATGCCTGCCCCGCCACAATGGTGCTGAATGATGAGCAACGGGCCGAGCACAGAGCTGCCACCCATTGCGCGTACTGTAAACGGGAGTTCACGCGAGATCTACCCCGTGTCCGTCATCACGACCATTCCAAGCGATGTACTACCGGGGACACAAATTACATTGCGACGCTGTGCAGCCCCTGTAACGTGGCGTGCACGACGAGAGAAAAATTACCGATCATGGTGCACAATCTGGCCTACGATTTGGCCGGACTGCTGCGGGAATTTCACCTTCTCGGGTGGAAGCGAGCTCCCTTCATCGTTGCCAGTTCCATGGAAAAAATTCGATCGTTCGAAATTGGCACCTTCCTATTCAGAGATACCATGCAGTACCTAAATTCGTCGCTGGGAGAGCTCGTGGAAACCGTCAAATCCATGGGGGGCGCAGAGGCGTTCCAGTGCCTGAAGCAGGTATTTGGAAACGACTACGAAATTCTGCTTCGTAAAGGTGTATTCCCATACAGCCACGTTAATTCTTTTGCGGTGTACGACGAATTGGCTCTGCCGGCAAAATCTGCCTTCCGAAATGATCTCACTGGGGAGGATATAAGCGAGGAAGACTACCAGTATGCGCTGCAAGTATTTGAACATTTTGGATGCTCGAATCTGAGGGATTATAATGCACTGTACCTGAAAACGGATGCCCTATTACATGCTGATGTAATGCAGCACTTTCGACGACTGTGCTACGACGCGCGTGGATTAGAATTGCTTCATTGTGTTTCTCTGGCATCCTATTCGTGGCAATGTGCTCTAAATTACACGCAGGCAAAATTGGAGTTAATCATCGACGAGGACATGTACAGAACCATCGAGTCGGGTGTTAGGGGCGGGCTCTGTCAGGCGAGCAGGCGTCATTTGCGGGCTAACAACCCTCTATGTAGTGGCTATGATCCCGAAAAAGAGGAGGTGTACATATCATACATAGATTGCAACAATCTTTACGGATTCAGTATGGTAAAGCACCTCCCCGTCGGCGATTTCGAGTGGGTCGAGGATTTTAGCTCTGTGGATTTTATGCGTCACCCCACGGATTCGGAGGTGGGGTACGTGTATGTGTGCGACTTGGAGTATCCAAAATCTATCCACGCTCTAACGCGGTACTTCCCCCTGGCTCCCGAGAAGGCTGTGGTCCCGGAGGAATGGCTCTCGCCATTCCAGCGAGGTCTTCTCGAAGAATTAATGTATCAGCCAGCTAACAGCAAAAAGCTGTTGCTGACGTGCAAGGACAAGGTCGAGTACGTCGTTCATTACGCACTGCTCGCACTCTACTGTAGATTGGGCATGAGGGTGACAAAAATTCACCGAATCCTAAAATTTCGTCAGGCACCATTCCTGCGTCCCTACATTGAGGACAATGTTGCCAGGCGCGTTGCCTCAGGCACGACGTTTGAAAAAAATTTCTACAAAATCTCAAATAATGCGGTCTTCGGAAGAACGCTTTTAAATAAATTTAACATGAGGGATATTCGAGTAGCCTTCGATGAGGAGACGGCGAGTCGCCTCGGGAGTCGGGCAGAATGCGTGCGAATGGAAATTTTGTCCCCCGATTGTGTCATGTACGAAATGCGCAAAAGAAAAGTGCGATGTGATTTCCCCTTGCAGATTGGCTTCACGATTTTAGAACTGAGTAAATTAACGATGTACTCGTTCTACTACGAAACTCTGCTGAGCAAGCTCACTTGTCCGGTGATTACCTGCTACTTTGACACGGATTCTCTGATCCTCGGCCTATTCTGCAAGGATTACGAAGATCAGTTACGTGTGATCGCCGACGACCATTTAGACTTGTCTTCCTTCGATCGGGGTCATCCACTGTACAGCGAGAGGAATCGTGGTAGGCTTGGTGCATTCAAAAGTGAAACCGGTAGCATACCCATAGAGGAAGTAATATGCTTGAAAGCCAAAATGTACTCCATCAAACTAGCTGGGGGAAAACAAATTGCAAGAGCTAAAGGGGTCAAAAAGAACATTGTGCGCAAACACCTCCTCCATGATACGTACCACGATACCCTGTTCAAGCACACTAGCGTATCGCACGAACAGGTGTCAATAGTGGGAAAGAAACAGTGCATGTACACCATCAGAAATGTGAAAAGAAGTCTGATGGCGTACGACGACAAACGATACCTCTACAATGACATCGACTCCTACCCATACGGAAGCTGCGAATATGGTAAGCTTGAGTGTATGACGGAGATAGCGTGATTTAACTGGGCATTCTTTCTCTCCTCAGATAATGCAGAGGATGAGAAGGAGTAGCGTCAGTTGGACCAGTGGAAGGATATGGTAGCTCGTTCTCTTCTCGCTCGTCTCATGCACGCTGGCGCTGGACACCTGCAACTGAAGACGCATGAAGCTCGAGAAGGATAAGCACACCTACCCGCTTGAATGCCCTGGTGATATCTTCACTATCACAGATTGGTATGTGGTACCTATGCGGTCCAACATTAAGCTGGACAAGAACGCTACTGGATCGCTACGCACGTGCCTTCAACCACTGGACGTAAGCGTCCAGTGCGCGTGGAATGTGTCAACTCACGCAGGATGAAACTTTTCTTAGCCGCTGTCCCAGAGACACCTACATGATTCGTCACTTCCGAGGAACCATGCCCAGCATCAAAGGAATCAATCTCTCCAAGACAGCCATGATGTACTCAATAAACGTTGCAATGTATTCCTTTTGTTTGTCTAAGATAGAGCTGTAGCGGGGTCACTGGGTTGGCCGATCAGCTGTCCTAGAAGGAGCCAATCAGCGCGAAGTGGATGGATCAATCAGCAATCAGTAGGTTTGGAGGGGCCAATCTGCGTGAAGTGGGCGGAGCCAAAAGGGGGCCTGTCAATCAAAGTGGGGTCATTTTGAACCAATCAGCGTGAAGGGGTGGAGCCAAACAAGGGGCCTGTAAATCGAAGTGGGGTCATCTCAAACCAATCAGCATGAATGGGCGAGCCAAAAAGGGGCCTGTCAATCAAAGTGGGGCCACTAACCAGAGGGATTAGAACTGGCTTGTGTTGGATTAGAAATTGCTAGAACTGGATTAGAAAAAGGATGTCCTTATAGCGGTCCCCCCTATACTACTTCAGTGTACGTATGTTACTGTGCAAATAAACGTTACTAGCTCACTGCGCAATGTGGTGTGGTCTGTTTCTGGGATCTGCTCATCACCCCCGGACCCATCATCAAAAATGAGGAACCAGCTGTAACTGGAATGATGTAGTAACGGCAGGTGATGAAACACCTCTCATTTGCCCATAAGAAACACGACATCGGAGTCTGGAATGGCAGCACTAACGTACCGTCAACATTGCTGTTCTCTTTTGCAGCTTTATTGTCATGAGCCAGTCTGACTTTCAGCAGCAGATTCTCTCTTAACTTTTCATAGATCAGGTCAGGTCACAGGCCAGGATTTTCACACATAGGATTCAAGAAGCAGGTAGGTGCAGGTTTATTGAAAAAGAAGAAAAACGGAAAAGAGTCTACGGGATTGCCAGCACCCAAGGAGGAGAATTCCATCATGCAGCTGCACTTACATTGCATGAAATATTAACATTGCCTCAATTAGCTGTTCATAGTTAACAAAACAGTTCATAGCTCATTACTGCAGATGATTGACTAACTGTCATATTTAAATATCCTTAGTTCATAGTGGACCATCTAGAAGTCACACACTTTGCATAATATCAGCCTGCCAAGTGTGTATCAAGCTTTTGTGTACCCAAGCAATTGCAGTCATACAGCTCCCCGTTGGGCGGATTTAAGGAGTGTGGTGGGGGGCGCAAGTGTCTGTGTTCGTTACGTAAAGACCAAAAACCTAATCTCCTGGATGATACTGTGCCGCGAAGCACGAAGTTTCCTTAGGACGCCCCCCCCCCCCCCCCCGTGCGCGCACACAGCATACCAGAACCTTAAATCCGCCCTCGCCCTATACTCATTCATTTAAGCCCAGAAAGCGGTTCTCTAGCACTGCACTGCCATGTATTAGTGATGGATACTTCCGCAACAACCACATGCTCTCTGAGTGCAATTAACTCACTACACACACACAGAATCATACAAAGAATACGTCCAGTAATCCTCACGTAGATAGAGTGCTTCACACTAGACTCTACTTCACACACTTGCACACAGACATTCCCTAGCTGCTCGAGCAATACCGTTCAAACATGTATTACGGCAATCCAGTTAGCCAACTAGAAAGCTTGTGCTTATCTGGGCTCGAGGCGCTCAGCACTTGGAGATAGATATATTACACTGCAATTCAGATGCCACAGCTTCCTTGCAACAAAAATGTGGTCATAAGAGTAGATATGCAGTTTTTCATCACGATCACTTGTTCTATTCTATTCTCGCAGTATTTTCGTGATGCCTTCATGGTGTCTAACAGACGCACAAAATCTTTCCTGCAGTGCTTAGATCAGAATGGGCCTTTTGCTAGTGCAGTGTTGAGGCCCAGAATTATAACTTTCTTTTTTAATTTAGGGGGTAGACGTCGGGCCAATTACTTTATCAGAAATGCATGCAGATTCATGTGGAAAAATTAAGGTATTGCGTAAATAACGACAAAAGAAAAGGAGGCCGTCTGCTGGCGTGCGCCAACTTCAGTATCAGGACGGGCTGTGTACACTTCATGGTCACGTGTAATACACGTTGTGATTTTCCAACAGAACGGTAATCATCTGTTGAGGTGCACGCGATCTAATGTTCAAGTCTGTTGCTTTCCCTGACCCGCGTCTGCATTTCTCTGGCTAAGGAGCAGATTCAATTACTTCATGTCATCCATCAGCCGGTAAAAAGTATACCTCAGATGCACACATTTATGGCCAGGCTCACAACAGAAAGCTGACGTTGTTCACATCAAACGCTCAGCACCGGCACTGAATGAAACCACCGAAGTGATGTGTTCGGCCATCTGTTCAACCACCACGGCGAGTGCAACCCATCGGGCTGTTATTCTTCGCGTACTTGACGTGTTTCTCCTCGACATTCCATAGGACAATAACAATGTCAGCATTATGCGCCTCAACGTGCGAAAACGCTCCACACAGCAGCACAAAATCATCTCTCCAGCGATCACGTCAAACATTTCAACACTGCGCTTGGTTAGCGAGCCGCCATCTTCCCTCAGTATTTCCAAGACGGGCGGGGGCGCCCGTCTCGGGTTTTGGGGGCTCCGAGCTGCTGCCGCCGCCGAGGTCGCTTATCGGTAACACAAGGAGCGGCTCTTCGCCCCAGACCAGAGCCGTATATTAAAAGGGAGTCTGGCCATTGGGAGGAGTCACAAAAAGAGGCTCGACCTGTCAATCACAGTTTGGGTCCTCTGATTGGTTTCCTTTTTATCAAGGGGGTCGCCATGACACCTTACTGCCACCCAAAATGGCGACGAAAACAAACGCAGTGAAGCGGGGATTTCGTGACAAAAACTTTTCACAGACTACTCTGATTTCACGCCGCAAATGTACATCCTCATATACGTTTCTCGGAAATCAGTTTCAACTTACGCTCATCCGCCGATATCTAACTGAAAATAATACGTTTTGTCGCCGGTGTTAGGCCTAGTGAACACGGCGATCATAATGAAATCATAACAAAAACGGCAGTGTGCTGTACAATCTTATATTTAATAGCTGGATTTCATGGTATATAAACGTTCTTGCCTCTTATATTCCAACTATTCACGTAGATTTGTTTAAAAATCATACCGACAGCAGAATGTGTCCCAGCAGGTGGTTCTGCCGGCAGCGGAACAAAGACGGAAGCAGACGACAATTCCCAACGTGTCTTACGCTCCCTAGGTGGCGCTCATTAAATTTGCACCAACATTCCACTACTTTTGCAGATTGCGAGAGGTATCCATTTCAATCCCATCCAATCCACTTGCCACCCAAAATGGCGCTGCCCATGTTGGATATGGGGACAAATAGTGAGGATACGTTGATTGATAGCGCCCCATATTTCAGAACTCTATTGGTCGCAAAGCTGAAAAAGTGGGTGGAGCTTCTGGTATAGGCATGACCTATTAATGGCCAGACTCCCTTTTAATATACGGCTCTGCCCCAGACTAGCGTAGCCACCCTCTAGCGGTCGTTTGAGTCAAAATCGCCATTGCTTCCTGTCCACCACGTGATCCCCTCTAAAGTTCCGGTTTTACAAGGCTTTGTTTCTTGCACTGCTCTCCGCATGATTTTGCTGTTTGAAAGTAATTTATTGTGAAAATGTGAACACTATCGTGGAAACGACGTATGGTAACGTGTTCCTGTCCCGGCTGCAGCTCTCGTTGAACTGAAAGCAGCTCTGTCACGGGAACGCGTTAGTAAGTAGTAAGTACACGGTCACTTGTTTTAGTCGCCCGTGTGTGTTCGAGTCATCTTGAATTGTCCATTTGGGACCTCAAACTGTGCCGCAGATTCATTTCATATCTTCTGTTGTTGTACAAATCTGATTAATGGTATTTTGAGTACGTTGGAAGTACATACGTTGGAAGTAACCGTTGCCACACGTGATGTTTCCGGTCCCGCGTACTCCTTTTGCGTTCTGCACACTGTGGCTGGCCTTCTAATAGAAGAGTAAACATTGGAACACACAGAAATAAAGTGCAAGCACGCGTTCAACGTAATACTGCCATCTTGACTGTGACACAATTACAGCTCGCGTCGTCTGCTCTGCTGGCGCCATGCTGTCTGGAGGGTCACGTGAGCGGTCACGTGGTAGACAGGAGCATCCCAGAATGCAATGCGAAGCCGGCTACGCTCGTCCCGATGGGAAACTGTCGCAGGGGCCGCTCCTTGTGTTTCCTTCCTCCGGAGGAGGAGGAGGAGGAGTGTCGTTGGGAGGAACCCGAGAGGTCTGCCTGCCTGATTAGGCGGCATGTTTCTCAGGAAGGGAAAGGTGGTGGAGAGGAGGAGAGGGTGAAGTGGAAGACCGAGCGGAATCCGCTCGGGGGGGGATAGCTGCGTCCATGGGCCGACTTCAGGGGAACTGTGCCGGCATACGCCTGTTACACATCTGAGGGAATCCCAGGAAAAACCCCAGACGGCACAGCCGGCCCGCGGATTCGAACCGCGGACCTCCCAGTCTCCAAGCGCACGCGTTACCGCTGCGCCACCGGAGCTGGTTTTTCCTTCCTCCATGGGTAACACTACAAGCGTTTGCCGGGAGGAATGCACCTGCACCCGATTGGACATTGAGTATGACGTCATGCTCAAACCTCATTGGAGAAAATCGCCGGCAGCGTCGTCTGCAGCTCTCCCGCTTGTTTGTGTGATTGGTGTGTGAACCACATGGTTTCAGGATTGCTTCAAATTTTTCGAGTGTAGGAATAGGGAAAAGGATGCTCGAGTCGCAGAAGTCACGCAGGATAGGGAGTTACTGCTTCGCTTCGATGGGTGTAACACGAGAGGAAGGAAGCGCTGGTGCACGAGTGAAGGTGCAGGAACAGCACACAAGACATAGTGTTGACCCACACTGTTTTCAGCTGTCATCCAACGAAAGTGCAAGGATTGCAGGTATGGTGTACTGCAGTGACAGACTGTTTTTCATATTGTGAAATGGTCTGACCATTTAGGTTATACCCGATGCCACCCCGTCCATCAACAATTAAATCGTGCGAATAACGATAATTTATTCTGAGACGATGGAAAATGACGTGTGTTTATTGCTGTACCTTTTTGCGTGCCTTGGAAATATTTGGTGTTAAAGCTTTCCTCAGGAAATTTAAAATTTTCCTGCATTTGGGGGGCAAGGATTGGGTGCTATCTTTGAACCCACAATTCGGGGTGAAATGGGACGCTACTCACAGGCTTGGGCATTGTTGGTAATTTTGTCCACCTAACATTGGCCTTTGTCCAGCAGGTTGCTTGCAATCAAAAGTGTAAAACTATGGTATAAGTATTCTTCAGCCTCCCACACCTTCTATTTCTTTGATATGATGTTTACATCACATGTGTGTATACACATGCGACTAAACAGTGTACACTCAAAAGGGGTACAGGATAAACACACGTTATTCTCCACCTTCTCACAATAAATTACCGTTATTCGCAGGAATTAATTGTTGATGGACAGGGTGGCATCGGCTGAATGGTCAGAGTCATACCCTATGTACGTGTTGTTTCATAATATGAAATACACTCTGTCACTGCAGCACACCACACCTGCAGCCCTTGCTTTTCGTTGGGTGACAGCTGAAAACAGTGTGGGTCAACACTATGTCTTGTGTGTTGTTCCCGCACCTTCACTCGTGCACCAGCGGTTCCTTCCACTCGTGTTACACACATCGAAGCGAAGCAGTGATTCCCAATCCTGCATGACTTTTGCGACTTGAGCACCCTTTTCCCCGCTCCTACACTGGAAAACTTCGACACAATCCCGAAACACCGTGGTTCACACACCAACTACACAAACAAGTGGGACACGGAGCTAACCAGACCGCGGACCATGCAGCAGACGACGCTGCCGGCGATTTTCTCCAATGAGGTTTGAGCATGACGTCATACACAATGTCCAATCGGGTGGAGGTGCATTCCTCCCGGCAAACGCTTGTAAGGCGACGGTAGCACAGCAACTTGGTTCTGTAACCCCGGGGGCTGGAGATATCAAACAAGTATGTCGCAAGCAGTACTTACCAGCTTCAGAATTGCACTCGTACGTCTTAATTCACTTGGAAGTTGTGTACCTACATTCACCTGGTGCTGCTGCTGCCTGGACTGAGAAGGTGCAGCTGAGAAAAAGTGGACTGGCACTTGTTGCATCTGTAGTAACAGAGCGGCCCATTTTACAATTTTGTACAGACGCCCTCACCTTTTGAACCGCGAGCATGAAACTCGCAGGCGTTGCTGAAATGTTCCCTCACCTGTTGAACATCGACGGACGAGCGGGACATCCAGCGAGGAACTTGAACGGAATATTTGGCAAAGCTGCTTCACCACTACAACAAATCTCATGCTCAAGCAGCTCAAGCAAACAAACCGCTGTCTGCTAGCGCATGCGTACGCGAAGCGAGCAGACTGCAAGGCGGCGGCAAAGAAAGACACGTGACATCACTTCTAGCGCATGCGCAGCGCAACTCTTTTTACTCTCCCGAAGGCCAAGTGTCGCCTTCGCCTCACTTCCGTTCCCCTGGTGGCGGCGGGGCTGCGCAGCGCCACCAGACGGGAGAAAAGGCGATCCGATAACCGCGCGTCGTCTGCTAGCTCCAAATGCGTCGACGGGGCAGCGCTTTCCTCGGAATGCGGAGTGGAATAGGAATTTCTGTTTTCTATTGTTCCTGTTTACTGTTTTTGAAACATAAGTACACCGAGATTAGGCCACATTTGAGCAGTTCCTGCGGTCGTCAGGACTCTTTGTGAAAGGTGTCACAGTAATGCAAGGGACCACGGCTGCTCCGTGAAACTGGCACAAGCGAGGGATTACCTCATTTTATTTACTGGTGTTATGTGAAGCAAGCAAGCCTCGCTTGCTGGCTAGGATAAAAAGAGAAATAATAAATTTATACAAAATGAGGAAGAGAAACGCTGTGGAACACGGGACCTCAGTAACGCGTTGGTGCCCCTCCACTCTCAATCACTGTGTTCATTCGCCTGGGCAGGGAAGCGTAGAGGTTGTCGATCAGTGTTGAGTCACGTCGCAGGGACTCCCAGTCTCTTTCCACAGCTTCCCACAACTCCTGCGAGCTTCGCATGACTTTCCGTCTTACAGACATACGGTACTTCATGATGCCCCAGATGTTCTCAATTATATTGAGATTGGGATTGTGAAGGGGCCAGTTGAGCTGGTGAACCCCACACTCCTCCAGTTGTCGCTGGGCCACAGCGACCATATGGACAGGGCTCCTGCCGCGCTGGAACACGAAGCATTCGTCTGGAAAAGGGCCGTCCAAGGCGTAGGGAAGAAGGCGGTCGCGGATAATGTCCGCGTACAGGTGCGCGCGGAACCTGCCCTCCAGTCTCACGAGCGGTCCCAGGCCTTGAGCAGTCATGCATCCCCAAACGGACACGGACTGCCTGCACTGGATAGGACGTGGTGAATGTACCGGGGTACGAACCTGTGGGATGAATGACAACGAAAAGAATGAGTATACAGAAGGTGGTGGTGGTGAAAGGGCTTGCCGTTGTATGGGTATACAGAAACACATACCACTCCCAAGCGAACGTCCAATCAGTGTTCCTGTTTTCTTCCACTTCCCACTAAAATACCCTCATGGAGTCGCCGCTCCTTTGAGTGAGGAAATGAGGCTGGTGCAGTGACGTCATGTTTGGTCACGTGACATTGGAAAACATATTGCCGTAAAGGAGTTACTGTAGGAGGGCATGCCGTGAGTTATTGCGGTATGCATGCAATTACGAGAGAAAATTGCAAAAACATACTCTGCTGCCTCATTCGGCCCGCAGAAAGACGCTTCTGACGCATCCCCATGTTTTCCAATGTCACGTGGTTCCAAGGCGTGCAAAGGCTGCGCGTGACAAGCCTCATTAGCGTTGCTCACTTGTCATTTAATTTATGCTAAAGCAACTAATGGTCACAGGATAAGATATACAAATGCCTTAGGTACGCAGTTCCAAATCGGTCGGTAAAATTACCTGGATCGCAGTGGTCGCCAGACACGACGGGTCTGATTCCATCTGGTACAGAAAGTAGCCTCGTCGGAAAATATTACGTTGGCCCATTGCTCCTGTCCCCAGTGTAAGTGCTCTTCGGCGAACCTTACGCGGAGGGAACTGTGCTGGTTCGAGAACAGGGGTTTCTTTACAGCAACTCCGCTGCTCAAGTCTTCGTTTCTGAGACTCCTTTGGATCGTCCTTGTTGAGGCTGCAAGTCCAGTGGCGCGTTTGATATCGGCCGCGGTGCTGAAGGGGTCATCACTGCTTCTTTCCCTAATTTGTCTGTCTTCGTCGTCGGTCGTTGCTCGAGGCGGTCGACCCCGGGGCGCATCTTTGACCCGACCCTCCCTCCGGTAAGCGTTGACGATCATATTTACCGTCATTACGGCGCACCCAACCTTCGCGGCAATATCTTTTTGGCTCATCTCTGCTGTGTGTGTGTGTAGTTGGAAGTTTAGTGGCGCGAGGGCAACTAAGGCCAAAAAGCGCCAAATCAATGACTAATGTGAGCTCAAGATGAATTAATGGGTATGGATGGATTAATAAAAATACTGTTTAGCACGTCATAAAATAGGTGCTCTAAAACTGTTAAATGATTCAAGCTATTACAGGCTACTTATCAGCTTAGTGGTTCCTAAAAATTTGATGACATTTATGTGTGGCACAACTGGTTCCTCACTCAGCAAGAGAGAAGGGTGATAAGGGATGTGATATCGATAAAATGCCGAGAAGTAAGTGCGGAGATGATGTTCATATAAAGGACATGTCAAAAGAATATGTATTACTGTCAAAGGTTCGCAACAATGATGGCATTCTGGCTGTTCTTCACCTAACAGTAAGTGACGATCTGTTATGTTGGTATGTCCGATCCGAAGTCTTGCAAATGTAACTTCATACAACCTGTTTTTGTTGTGACTGCTACCCCATTCGTTAACTGTTGGTTTGATCATGTGTAACTTGTTTTGTATTTGTTTATTCCAGCTTTCCTGCCATAACGATAGCATGGCTCTCTTGAGCACTGTTCGGTGGCACTGTACTCATCCCAATGATCGTCCATCGAGTGCCCTCCGGAATCCTCCGTACCATGTTGGCAGTGGAAGTGCTCTGGGACAGCTATTTCGTGAAAACCTTGCTTTTATATTGTTAGCGCGAATGCATGGACCAATGAATGGTCGGAACACCTCAGGAATAACACATGGGGAACAATCGAGAAAGTGTTGATAAGCAAGCTTACTCCATAGCATGACGATAAGCAAGCTTATCAACACTTTCTCGATTGTTCCCCATGTGTCCCCATCCCTCTCTTGTGCCAGTTTCACGGAGCAGCTTCATCCCTTGCATTACTGTGACACCTTTCACAAAGAGTCCTGACGACCGCTGGAACTGCTCAAATGTGGCCTAATCTCGGTGCACTTATGTTTCAAAAACAGTAAACAGGAACAATAGAAAACAAATTCCCATTCCACTCCGCATTCCGAGGAAAGCGCAGCCCCGTCGACGCATTTGGTGCTAGCAGACGACGCGCGGTTATCGGATCGCCATTTTTCCCGTCTGGTGGCGCTGCGCAGCCCCGCCGACACCAGGGGAACGGAAGTGAGGCGAAGGCGACGGTAGCACAGCAACTTGGTTCAGTAACCGGTTTTTACGGGGGCTGGAGATATCAAACAAGTGTGTCGCAAGCAGTACGTCTCATGCTACACACCTTTCGCGTTCAACGCTCTTATTTGCCATGTGTTGTAGCAAATGATTCAATGGCATAAACCGGCAGACTGGTGCGTAATGTACACCCATAGTGCCAAGTTGGACTAATTCTGGTGACGTGTTCGTAAAATCTGTGTTATCGGGCTGTCTAATTGTCACCTGTTCTATCTTAACACCGAAGTCGGTATATGAGTAAGAAATATCGTGGTTTCGGCAATTATCAGTAATCTTTCGTTGTGCTTAATGATTCCTATTATTTTGTATTTGTGTTTTTACTCAGAATTATCATACTGTATTCTTAACTGGAGCAACCAAATTATGAAACACATGAGGATTGTGTTGAAACTGAAGACATAGCTTATTTTTACTGATTTCAGATTTTCAGGCATGTTGAGAAGAAATGCGCAGAAGGCAGCCAAGAGTCACTAAAGGCACAGGGGTAAAAAGATTGAAAGATGGAGGTTTAAAGTGTTATTATATTTGTAACTGATCGGGTGCTTTTACAGAGAACATCATCAAAGGAAAAAAGGTCCATAAAATCATAAGGTTCTGTCAGGCGTGGGGACACCTGCCTTGCTGATATGTCTGCAATGTTCCAAACTGGCAAGGTCTCGTTTGTCTTCCAAGCTTCCTATTATGCACATGATTTTGGGGCTGTCGCACACCCCACTGACAAAAACAGAGGAAGATGCAATAGAGGCGGCCCGTGCAGGCACTTGTAAAACACTATGTTGTACTGGAATGTCCTTTTTTTCGCCTTCAAGAAACTATTTGTTTATGTTAGGGAAACTACGTGACGGCATTGCACTCAGCGTACCATGCAGCTCAGTATTCGGGGTGTGCTGGATGGCACGTTTCAAAGGATCCAATTCACCTCACTACAAGACAGTGCTTGTACACCACATGAGGGGCTATAATATATGTTACGGTGAGAGGAAACACGACCACAGTCAAAGCAGTGTTGCCCTGTTGGTCAGTTCTATCAGAGCCCAAACAAACAGTCCAGTGCTTTCCCTCACACACAAAGGCAAGAAGGATGATCCTACTGTCTTTCAACGAGGAAATACTGACTTGTTGCAAGATGAGGATTTCTTTTTAGTTCTCATGACAGGCATGCAAAAACAGCTGTTAAGGCATTTGGGCACCAACAAAAGTGGGATGAACATAGGAGGAGCAGGAAAGCTAGCTAGTGTTGACTTGATGTTAATGCCGAAGTGTACACTTTCTACCCTGTTTCTCTTGCACTTTGTGTATTAAATCTTCATTGCTGGTTCGTGTGTCGATGTGTTCGTCTCGTCCCGTGTTCGTCCTGTGTTTTCCCTCAAACTCAAGGCAATGTTAACATCAAAAGAAAAGTGTGCATAGATTCTACACATAGCACCACAGATGGGTCATTCAATGTGATAGTTGTGTACTGCCACTTCATACATTTTGGGTAATGGTTCAGGTGAAACACTTTACAGCAATGAATGCTCTCCTGCATTGACTTTTCAACTGAAGACAATATGCCCCATTTTGAGCTTGGTCTGGGGTATATTACAGCAGGTAAATACATTTAAGTGTGGTGACATACATACACATAACACACATAATTGGCAATTTGTATATCCTATAAAGTGCTCTGACCTGAGAAATCTTGTAGAAAAAATTGGGTTAGTATTCTGCCAATAAGAAGTGGAATAAACTTTCCACTCACTGCACTAGGCAGTTTGTTTTATTCCGTGTGTTTATATCTCTCCAGTACTGAGTACTCTCTTGCAATATAATGAGACAACTGCCCCTGACTGATGGTATTGTTTTCTTCAGCTGCAACAGATTCTTTTTACCAAGAAAATACTAACATCAGTTGGCATTGCACGGATAAAGCCTTGGTGAGCTCAAAGCCGCTGTGTGTATTCTTGTGAATGATTTAGCTAAGGAAATGTACACCCTTCCAACAACCATCAGCAAACTCTTTATGACTATATATAATGCATAATTATTTAATTAGATTAAAGGAAAAATATATTGCCATCACACCAGCACAATTGCAGTCTTTCGTTATCATCAAAAATATGGTGGCCGGGGTACATGACTCTCATCAACATTCTGATAATCTAATTCGCATACAATGCTCAGTCATTTTTAAATTTTTCATGCGCATCAGTACGCCTTGTATATTCAAGTTGGCTTCTATCTTGTCTCATGCTAGTGTTTGCTATCCGTGCGGTAGCCAGAAAATATTATGGGGGTTCTATGGGGACCTCCCAGATGCACTACCAAAGGTACGACTTGGGGGTTTGAACCCCCCTGGAAACCCCCCTGGCTATGCCCCTGTTGGCTATGCTATGCTAAACCTGCAGTGACACGACTGAACAAAAATGCCAAACAACTCCGCTTTGTCTCAACAAAGATGCAAGGAGTTAAAACGGGTGCAGCTATGTGAAAGCCAACCACTGCAGAAATGCAAATAAGAACAACAGTTCTGGAACCTGATGTTCGAACAGCTACTGGGAATTCAGAAGATCATACTATATGCGTGAAAATAACTAGCACAATCACATATGTTTGTATGTTCATGTGTCCTGCCTCAGCAACTGAGTTCCAATGTATGCTTGATTGCATTTATTTAGCATTTGTTACAAGAGAGGCAAAAGTCCTCAAGATATTGCAAATCTATATTGTAAATCTACTCAGTATTGGCCAGTTAGATCACACAACTTGGTTGATTCATTTTATCGAGCTTTGTTTCACACCTCAAGGAAACTTAGCTCTTCGGTAATCTCAGTGAGCCAAACACGCAGTCCAGGTCCAGTTTTGGATATTTTTACTGGTCTCGTTAGCAATACATCGTTCCAAAATACCACAAATTCCAGCTGGACACCATATCAATGAGCCTGTTGCCTTGCACCTCATCGGAGCGGCTCGCTCCCTGCTGGCTAGCAGGAAGATATCGAATAAGAAACAGGCGACTGGCTGTTCTGTGCACCTCTCAGTGTGTGTGTGGCCACTCCTGTTTGTTGCTAGGGTGTCACTCCCACGAAGAAATGCAACACCCCGGTGCTCCATAAACTTTTGTCCCAATCTGTTCGGATATTGATGCACAGATGGTGTGAAGAAAGCCATAGCAGCAGGGCAGTTTTCAGAAGCAGCTTTTCAACCAGATTCCAGGAGTGTGACAAGCAGCAGGAAATACACCCAGCCAGAGGATTTCTGTTGAATTCATGCTTAAGGACCTTCACATCTACATCATTTACTCATGAATGCAGCACTGTCATGTGACAACACATGACAGTCCATTAATGCTTTGAACATGAATTGAGCTTTACCCTCTGGTTGGGCGTGAAACAATGAATCTTTCAACAGCTCATGACCCACAGTTTGAGAAACACTGCTCTACGCATTTGTTCCAACAATAATCTGGCGTGCTTCAAAAACACCATCAAACAGCACTTTTCTACTGATATGTAGGGTGACATGCAATTACTTTTTGATTATGTGCATTTCTCTGCTGTGCAATATCTTTGCTATTTGTTTCTTATACTTGTCATGTGTTCTTGGTATTTCTGTTCCCCTCAAATTGTGTAGACATTTACATTGACTGTGTCTTGGACTATTCAACAGGGCTTGCCCAGTATCAGTGTATACTGTCACGGAATAACAATAAAAACCTGAAAACTGAAGAAAAAAAAATCATCTGAAACACATCTGTCTGACTGATTCCTCTAACAATCTCCTCACAAATGCTCGATGACTGATAGTTCATGTAACCACTCCTCTGTCTGCATGGCACAGGATATGCACTTTGAAGATGTTGTTGTGGACAGAAACAAGCTGTAACAGACTGAGGACGTTTAGATGATGTGGTGAACCTATGAGTTTGTTGTTGCCTGGAATGGGCAATCATCACTCAGAGGTAAAACTTATTTATGTTGACTACTGCCTTCAAAGTCTAACTATAATTTTTTTGTTGTGCACTTGTCTTGGTACACCGGAGTTCACCCAAATGACTTTCTTAAGCATTTTTCCAAGAGCAGCCTTTTGGGAAGAAATAGGCAGCAAAATCTCAAATTGGAACACAGACCTTACCGAGCAGTGTTTGTTAGTTGTTGGGGTTGTACAATGTACAGCTTGGTACAAATCTTTACGGACCACCATGGTGTCACATTTCTCCATTGGAGTGACACCCTAGCATCAAACAAGAGGGGACGCACATACTGAGAGATAGACCCGTTTCTTATTCGACCTTTTGCTGGACCGCTCCGATGAAGAAAAGCGCAGTGCTGTGAACTTTTATCTCGGGCTGTACACGCTGTTGTGTTGTACTCATACAAATTCTGAACTGGATGCCACTTCTTAGAGAATCTTTGTAAATTTGAAACCATTATGCCTTAATTGTCAGCTCTGATCATGAGCGAGATGGTAGGGGGCCCCGGAGCATACATCCCGTTATGTCCTGGAACCTTGCCAGTCTGGAACGTTGCAGACGAATCATCAATGCAGGCTACCCCACGCCTGACGGAACCTTATGATTTTATGGACCTTTTTCCTTTGATGATGTTGTCTGTAAAAGCACCCGATCAGTTACAAATATAATAACACTTTAAACCTCCATCTTTCAATCTTTTTACCCCTGTGCCTTTAGTGACTCTTGGCTGCCTTCTCCGCATTTCTTCTCTCCATGCCTGAAAATCTGAAATCAGTAAAAATAAGCAATGTCCTCAGTTTCAACACAATCCTCATGTGTTTCGTAATTTTGTTTCTCCAGTTAAGAATACAGTATGATAATTCTGAGTAAAAACACAAATACAAAATAATAGGAATCATTAAGCACAATGAAAGATTACTGATAATTGCCGAAACCACGATATTTCTTACTCATATACCGACTTCGGTGTTAAGAAAGAACAGGTGACGATTAGACAGTCCGATTACACAGATTTTACGAACACGTCACCAGAAGTAGTCCAACTTGGCACTATGGGTGTACATTACGCACCAGTCTGCCGGTTTATGCCACTGAATCATTTGCTACAACACATGCAAAATAAGAGCGTTGAACGCGAATGGTGTGTAGCATGAGACGTACTTACCAGCTTCAGAATTGCACTCGTACGTCTTAATTCACTTGGAAGTTGTGTACCGACATTCACCTGGTGCTGCTGCTGCCTGGACTGAGAAGGTGCAGCTGAGAAAAAGTGGACTGGCACTTGTTGCATGTGTAGTAACAGAGCGGCCCATTTTACAATTTTGTACAGACGCCCTCACCTTTTGAACCGCGAGCATGAAACTCGCAGGCGTTGCTGAAATGTTCCCTCACCTGTTGAACATCGACGGACGAGCGGGACATCCAGCGAGGAACTTGAACGGAATATTTGGCAAAGCTGCTTCACCACTACAACAAATCTCATGCTCAAGCAGCTCAAGCAAACAAACCGCTGTCTGCTGGCGCATGCGTACGCGAAGCGAGCAGACTGCAAGGCGGCGGCAAAGAAAGACACGTGACATCACTTCTAGCGCATGCGCAGCGCAACTCATTTTCCTCTCCCGAAGGCCAAATATCGGTAACGGCCGGGCCCCATAGCTTTATGCGAGCAGCAGCAGCAAAGCAGCAGCGGTGCGGAAGCAGCAACATGACAAAAGAGCAGCTTTCTGCTGCCGCTGCTCTGCTGCTGGAGGCGTCCCATAGCTTCGTTTTGAATTAGCGGCAGCAGCGGCTTAGGAAACACAAAACGTGTTGGCAACTGTGGCATTGTTTACATTTCGCACATTTCGAAGGCGTACGCAGCAGCTAAGCCTTTTAGTACGCACACCTAGGAACGCAATCCTAGGTGAAAGGCGTTTGTGTGAGAGATATGTTGTGGATTTCTAGCTCATAAGTGGTCTGAGCCACGCATTACTTGATTGACTCTTCGTTGATATGTAGTCAGTTTCTTGACATTGAACGTAGGTTCGTCCCACTGCTGTGCAGAACAGTCCTTGCTGTGTTGTGTGGAGATTCTTCTACGGGATTTTGTTGTATAAATATCGCCTCGTTACGAGTATTCCATATTTTGATTTGCTGTGTCTGTCAAATGCGTACGTTGCTCTTAGTGAAATAAAATTGTCTAACGAAAACAAAGGTCCCTTCTGCTAGTCTTCACTGCTTTCTGCCTGTTTTCACAAGGAGTGGGTTCATTATCTATCTCTATCGAACGTTTTTTGTTGTCTGAACTTTGTCTATCTCTATCTTAACCCTTTCCAAGGGTCAGTTTCATTTACAACCTCGCAAGTCGTCGATCCCCACAGGAAATGTGGTTGGTATGGTTTTCACGCAGGATGGACGTGGAAGTAATTTGCCTGAATGTTATCAGGTCACGGGTAATCAAGTACTTCCCAGAAAACAAGCAAACATGTTATCTGCAACTCGGGCACAACATATGTTTCACCCACGTTTTGTCGAACATTTTATTAGCTGCAAATAGTAAACTAAATGAACTGAATTATGTCCTGAAAGCGCACTTCATGCGGGACTGATGGTTGAACACTCACTTCAAACCACTGGTAATCACTAGCGTGTTAAGTTATTCAGGAACAAATCACAAAACAACCAGACACAAACCTTCAGCCATCACCGCCCTGCTAACCCTAAACACCGTCGAATGAAAACAACACCAACGAACCACCTGATTGGCTTGGGAGACCAGCTGCTCAGGCTGCAGAGCAACAGGGCTGCACAGCAACCAAAAATTCGGATACGGGAGCAGCAGGCAATTTCTGCATCTCGGCAGCGCAGCTGCTCTCGCCCAGTCCTATGGGACCGCTCGTGTCGCTGCAGCTCTGCTGCTCCGCTGCTTTTGCTCTGCTGCCAGTGGCGTATCTAGGGTGTGGCAGGTGTGGACAGGTGCCATGGGCGCCAGGTGAACAGGGGCGCCATTATGTGGTCGGGAGTCAATGTGCCAGGTCGGGCACTCAACCTGGCACATTCATAAATGATCTAAAGCAACCGCCATTAGAGAGGTTGTAGTGCGAAACCTAGTGCCGACCACACGAAAACGCATCCCCAAGGACATCATGTTAGCCATGTTGCCATGGGCGCAGGTAGCTCTAGATACGCCACTGTCTGCTGCTGCTGCTCAAATCGAGGCTATGGGACCCCGCCTTAAGGGTTTGTAAATACGCGTCCAGGCTATGTAAGGCTTTGCATGATGCAAAAGTGGCAGTGCTAGCATGCGCAAAGAAGTAAAGAAGCCATTCCCAGATTGAAGCAGTGGCCCTTTATATGGTACAAGATCACCAAGTCCTGATCCATAAGGGATCTCTGGCACTTCTTTAAGATACATTTTTGAAGTGTAGAACTAGAGCTGTATGACTTGGTCCTTTAAAATGACGGGCTGTCTCATCACACAATTTAATCGAAATTGACGTGATTTCCTTCTGTCACAGCTTGAAATATTGCACGTTATGGAATCTGTAATGGATCTGGGGATCATCTTTATGTAAATATGGGACGAGTTTCAAAATGGGAAACTTTTTTGCACCTGTATAAGATGATTCGATAATGTCACAATAAATCATGAAATTATGAAACAATGGTTTAAGAGTGGCGTGGCTCTTGTTGTGCTGTTTGCAATAGATTGAATTCGTGCAAAACCCAATATGTTACTCAAATATTCAGAAAGATTTATAGTTACCCCATCAGCAGGATTCAAAGTAAACAGTCATGTATCTTTATTGTATATGAGTATAGCATTGCTACCTAGCATGTCTCTGATAGCTTGTAGAAGCGAACGCGGTGTCTCATCATAATTTGGTGGAACTTGGACTTCTTCCGTTGCAAGTAACAAGTTCTATAACAACAGCAAAACTGAATGCAAATGGGTCTCCGATGTATTGTGTTGTATTTTCTAACAGTTTACTGGAGTTTAATTTGAGGAGGCTCTTGAGATGTTCCGGGATAACAAAGAGACGTGGGACCAATAATGTATAGATATTGTTTTGGAATAGTATCTTTGCAGCGATTTCATATCTTTTTAGTGTGATTTAGTGTGGCACTGATAGAGCGGCCTGGCGTGAATATGATTGGGCTATATTGTGTAATGATAGTCACCTCTTCCTTTCAAAGCATCCTTGAGATAGCTTCCTCTTGCAGGTATGTGTTCTGACGCGGTACTTTAGCACCGACAACTTGCAAGCCTTCTATAGTGAACACACCCATGGCAGATCTTGGTCCAAAGACTTAAAGGTCAGCTACGCCGATTTCCCGATGTGTTGAAACGGTTCGTGATATTCAGAACGAGCACATCCAACTGCCCCCGAAACGCACCTTTGTTTCTCAATTTTGTCTTCCTATTACGAAAATTAATTCATCAAAGAAACCAAAACAAGCCATGGGCGCAGCCATTTTTGTGACATAGATGGGATAAACCTGCTCCATCTACGTAGATAGAGAATCGTGCGTCTGATTGGATGAAAGCTGAGGCTTTCTCTGACTTCCCTGGCGTCTTCTCCCGTTTGCGAGGAAATCCAGATATGGCCGCCAGCTACGATGAGCGTTTCGTCCGAGGTAATCCCGAGAACTATTGAACGATGGAAACAACAACCTCGAACTCACTTCAACATCTGCCCATGCACATCGTGCGATTGCCAGGCTTGTTACACGAGATACATATATTGTGCAGCATCATAGCGCGACTGCAATGAACGACGTAGGAATGTATCGTGAGCACTCGAACTGCATTCGTTGAACCATTCGTCGGTTATATGAAAGTGCTCATTAGAGTTGCCCCGCACAAAAAGTGTTGGATGTAGTTTTGTAGTGTGTTGTTTATCTCGTAGAGCGCATCGCAGCATGTAGGTCGAGAGCCCTTATACGTATTTTTTGCATGTTTTCTTGAGTGTACGTGCGCATTGTTCTATACCACACAGGCCATATTTCATTCATAATAGTTTCGCAAATAAACACGTACGGGTCGATCTCATATTGCTTTTGAGTTTGGCATAGTGTCTTCAGATCAGGGTATGTGTATCCTGTTTGCTGGGCCCAGCAGATGTTATTAAGTTAGTGCAACATTTCCCACTTCTTGAACCATGCTAACATTGCCAGAATAAGGAACATTACACTGTGCTGCGTATTCCACACTCAGTTGTCTCGCGACGTAAACCCCCAATTATTATATTGGGTACTCCACATGTTCAACCAGTCAGCACTTCCCATATCCTATTTTTTTTAAACATGTGCTTAAAATTGCACAACTGCCACTCAGGTAACTTTGCCACCAAATTAGTCAGTGACAAAAGGTATATGTACTTTATCACAAATTTAATAACCTTGGTGGAAATGGTTGATGGTGTCCTATGCCTTGTACGGTGCACTTCATAGCAAAATACACAATAGTCCAAATGTTTTCCTTGTCCACAAATGCCCTGTCAAAGCTGAAAGACTCTTATCAAAATGGGGAACTGGGCTTGCTTGTCCAGAGAAACAAATATGAAACTGCAGTGCTCAACGTAAATAACTGCATGCTCAGCAACTAAGGCTGGTGATGCCGAAGACCTAATATTTCTAGGTTAAAAGGAACAAAGAAAAGACGACTGCAGCGTATTAATGTTGTTTCAAAAGTATAACACCACAAAATTTGTGAGAGTCAGTTGGTGTACTATTTAGTTATGTTGGTCACCTCCTGCACCAATTTTTAATAAGATTCAAATGCGTTGCTACCAACCAGGACCTAAGCCTGACCTATGATCTAATAATAATAATAGTATCTATCTATGACCTACATGGACCTTCACCACTAGTTTGGTCTAGGTTTCACACGTGGCCTCTCGTGAAATTCGAAGCTGCTCTGTAGAGCTGACAGGAGACTTGCAGAGTAGAGAATTTTTTATTTATATTTTCCAAAGAACATGTAAAAAACAATGTGCTGTACCAACTGTATTCAAAGAAATACAAATATACTTTGTTTTAGCTATGTGCATATTAGCAGATTACAGGTGACCGATGACACACAATGGGCGTCAAGGGTGAGAACACAAGAATACTACCACTGCAGGCACTGTCCTGAAATTCTAAGTCACCATTTGTCACAAAACAATGACCACGCACAGCCTCAGGATCATATTGAGCCCCTTCCATTATTCTTTTTATTGACAGCATGTTGGCTGCCATCCAGTCCATGAAAGTGACCCTTATCGTTGAAAGAACGGTTCAACAGCAAGCGAGCTGGTGATAGTGTCCATGATGGCGAGACCTGAAGAGGAGATACAAGAAGGGACATAAACACGCTATGTTGGGACATTGTGTATGTCCCTTCCTATCCGTCGTCTCAGGGTTTTTCGCTATGGATCTTCATGATGTTTCCTTCGGCAAACTTTACATATTTTTATGTAGAATTGTGAAGGTACAGCCAGGCCTGTTAGCAAATCACACAGTACTTTTCTTGAATCAAGAATCCATAGAAGGTACACAGTCATCTTCAGCATTACACACATCTATAGGACATGTTAATCACTTTGGAATGTCACAGACATGTCATGGAGGCCAGCACATGATTAGTGGTGCTGAACAGACAACTATTTGCCATAGTTTAGGCGTAAAAAGCAGTTTTGACACCTGCATGTTGAGACAGATGTATCTCTACATACTTTGCCGTGACACAAATATATGAAGCAACAAATGTACCCTCTACTTTATTATAGTTATTAGACAGTCTTGTACCACCTACACTCTTCAAAATGACCTTCACATACGACACATTGTAGGTCAACGAGACTCCAGAATGATTTCCTCTCCCTCCCCATTAGCTGAAAACATTTTTCTACAACCTTGCATAAGGGGAAGTTAGTACAAGAAACGCACACATTCCTTTTTGAGCAAATCAGTATTCAGAGCGTTACCATACTGTGGTAGGCCTGCAGTACATTACGTGGTACAGCACACACTGTAAAAAATTTTACCGTAGAACATGTCCCCCATTCTAATGACAGTCTTCTCCAGTTTTTCAAACTGCCATTTCCCATAGTGCTTTATGGTAAGAAAAAGTATTTCTAAATATTTACTGTAGTTTACTGGTTGTAGCAGAAAAAAGACACCAGTGTTTCCGATCACAGGACGCAAGTCATAAGTGCTATACGGAAACAGTACATGCTGCTCTGGACATGGTATGGTGCATTCAGGGTAAATTCCATGGTTAAAATGTCCAAACGTGAACAACTGTTAGATTACATGATGTAGAATGCTCTGTAGTACAGTAAAACCTCCAAAGTCGGACACCTCCCTACCTCGAACAACTCCCCATGATTTCATTGCATGGGCAGGCTCCCATTGAAATTACATGGGGACGAAATTCTCTAAGTCGGACACCTCCCTATCTTGGAAGTAGGATAGGGTTTTCCCTGCAAAGTCGGACAAAACCCTGGCCAAATTACCTCAATATGCCCATGCCCTCAACGCCCATCTTTGCACCAAAAAGACCCAAAATGAGCCAGTGGCCTTGACTTTCGCCCCTTTTTTCCCTATACTGGTCTCAGCATTTTGTTCCTTTAGTTTTTAGAGTCCAAAAACAAGTGCTGTCAGTCTACATTTTAATTCTTTATGTGAGCACTTGTCTTCAGTTTGTCTAGAGCCTTTGAACGAGCACTGCACCAAAGCTATGAGAAGGCTGATGCTTCAGAGACAAGTCCTTGCTGCTCGAAAAGCTCCAGAGGTAATGCCTTTGAGCAGAATCTGAACGGAATTGAATATACAAAAATCAGTAATAATTATCAGTGAAGAGTGGGTAGAGGTACCACTACCAGGCACCAGAGGGGGGCAAAACTCCTCACGGTCTTTGCCCTCACCTCGATTTTCCTGGACGGAGCTTTGTCCTCACCTCAACTACTTTTCGGAGCAGTTCCCTCACGTCACCTCACCTCAAAAAAAATTCAGAGATTTTTCCTCGCCTGCCCTCACCTCAAATAATTTTTCAGAAAATTTTCCTCGCCTCACCTCACCTCAAAACATTATCCGAAAAATGTCCTCACCTCACCTCACCTCAGCCTTTCCTGAAAAAATCTTTCCTCACCTCACCTCAAAACGTTTTCAGAGAATTTCCCTCACCTCACCTCAGCCTTGCATAAAAAATTTTCCCTCACCTCACCTCACCTCAAATTCGGTGAGGTGAGGGGGTTCAAGGCGCCCTCACCTCACTTGCAGTTAGGAGGGTGCCCCTCCCTGCTCAAGGTCGACGCTTCTCACTTTTTTAAATGACGAAAGTACGCAGCGTAAAGCAAGTATCGAGACTAAAGCATCAGGTCCCGACTCTCTGCTTCAGCGGTAGATTGTGACTGTAGGTGTTTGTGGCGCAAGCGCAACAAAGGCCAGAAAGCGCTACGACTGCGGTGAGTACCTGATGAATGGCGATGATAGCTAAAATTATTTACGGATCATGTCCTACGCATTATATCATGGCCGCTCGCCATCAGCTAGTGGGATGGCAGGTGCATTGCTAATTGTCTCGTTCACCGCCTTCGCATGGCATCCGATAGGTTGAGCGCAACAGTGGTGGTCGAATCGAAGCGCAGCTTTGTGAATCATAATCGTATGAGTGTCACGTCATCAGTGCACCCAATGTCGTGCCCCCTACTTTTTGTGAGATGTGCAGCCAGAGTCTCTAGACCCATCGTCAGGACTCGGGACCAGCCAATAAGCAGTGATTATTGATAGTGAAGTGCAACGGCTCGCGTCGTTTGGTTTACAACAGTCACTGAAAAAACAAATAAAGTAAAGAAGACAGCCCTAGCAACTACCTTTTGCCAACTTGCCTCATATCACCTAAAAATTTTCGGACAAATTTTCCCTTTTCTTCTCTCGACACACGAAAAAAAGTCCTCACCTCACATGAAAAAGGAATCCTCACCTCAGAAAATTTTAACAAAATTTCCCTCACCTCACCTCACCTCAAAAATTTTTCAGAAAATGTATCTCATCCCACCTCACCTCAGGCTTTCTGGAGAAAAAATTTCCTCACCTCACCTCACCTCAAAAAGTTTTTTCAGAAAATTTTCCTCACCTCACCTCACCTCAGTCTTTCCCAAGGAAAATGTCCCTCACCTCACCTCACGTCAGCGTCTTCTAGGAAGATTTTTCCTCACCTCACCTCACCTCAACCATTGCTCCAAAAGATGCTCCTCACCACACCTCACCTCAAATTCCGTGAGGTGAGGGTGAGGGAGCCATCACCCTCACAAGCCCTCGCGAGGGTGCCCACCTCTGCCAGGCACCACCACCAGGTACCACTAAGGACCTTAAATTGAAGAAGGGGGACATTTCTCACAGCTGTGATCTCTTCCATTTTTTGTTGCCGTCATATTCTGTAACTCGGACACCTCTATAAGTAGCAGACTCTTCGGCTGCACCGTGGGTGTCCAACATAGGAAGGTTTCACTGTATTTATGTTCCGCGTCATGTGACCACAAACAATATATGCTTTTGCCCATGCTGCACAGCACAGGCGAATTGAGCTGCATGTGAGGATAACAACATGAAACCCGAGGCGCGGAGGAAAAGGCATGACTTTACGGTCTCTGTGTTTCATGTTGTACTTGCGTACCAGCTGGCCTGTACCTGAGAATATGTTTGATGCATTGTACACGCACCATAGACATGCAGTATGTGGTGTGTTGTGATAGTAATGCCACTGCCAATTGAAGAATAATGCTCCAGGTGGATTGTTTCGGTACAATCTTGAACTATGCATACCAAGGGGTAGGGCATCTGCGTGACAGGTTTACCTGGAAGTAAGAATGGAAATGTTAGCTGAAGTCATTGAATAATTAACAGTATCAATATACTGCTGCAGATGATACAAACAATAGCACAAAAGATGCTCCGATATGTTCTGCAGGAATGTCTCTGTACTCACAATATAAGTACAGCAGCTAGAGAAAGGCATAAAACAAGTTTTTGTATAGATGATACCACTTGAATGCAACACAAGCTTCTGCTGCACTGCCAGAGAAAAAGTATGTACTGTTGCACACATGATGCTGTTTGAATGTCTCGAAAAACATAATTTATGACTGAAAGACATCAACTGGAAGATTTCGATTTACCTTAGTCAAAACTGAGAAAAAGTATGTGCTGTTGCACACATGAAACTGCTTGAACTGCCCTTGAGCGCTCTGGAAGAACACCTTATTTGTGACCAAAATACAACAGCTGAGCCAACATTGAATTTATACCTTACTCAAAATACACAAGATATGCTGCCGTGCATATGATACGATGATACTGCTTAAATGTACTCTGAAAGCGCTGGCACCTCAGGCATGGTTGCTCTAAGCTAGCGAGCAACAGCAAGGGTATACGAACACAAGAAGTCGAGCACAAGTGATGGAATGCACTTGATTAATCAGAAAATGAAATGTCTCAGTACCAGGTGTCACTGTTCCGTCAACAAAAACAGATGAACTTTGAAGGGGCGTCTGGTTGGCACTGGTGACAGCCTTCAGCTTGAAACCCAGACGGTGATAGTTGAGACGTGGAGTGCAAGCTTTTCAGTGGTGCCAGAATGCCTGCGAAATCATTTAACAAATATGGCAATTCCAAATCTGTACTGAGAATACACCCGCTGGGGCGTAATTTCTAAAGGATGAAGCAGTAACTGACAGATAGCGTATTTTTCTCTTCTACGTGATGCAATTTGCACCGCATGACTGACTTGTCTAACATTATGCGTCTTACCATTATCTGCTGCCTAGTTCTGCCCCTGCAATCTCCTGCTGCAGGTAAGGTTGGCACAGCATCCCGGACGAGACATCTTCGGCTTCTTGTGGAACAAGTTGCGCATTGCTTCCGTAACATTCGTATGAGCCAGATGAACAGATCAAATCGCTGCTTTCGAAGGTGGCACCCAGTCGGAGTTGTAACCGATTGTTGCAGTAAATAGATTTCTCTTTCGCCTTTTGGAAAATTGTGGTTTGAAACAATGGAACTGCATGCTGAAATGTTCTTGCAGACGGGAGCAAAACACTCACGCATTCTTGGCACGCAGCACAGAACACGAATCACACCAGGAAGTCTGTAATGGCCAAGCAAATGCTTTGCGGTCGAAGGAAGCAAAACTCACGTTCCTCGTGGGTTTAGTGAAGTCCAGAAATATACTGGCTTCCTAATAGCGAACTGTTTACACTTCCCCAATGTGAATCGGCGCAGCAGACGGCTCGGCAGAAGAAACTGGCCGGCTTGGCGGAAGAAACCAAGCCAAAAGTCATGCCGAGCCGGAGCGCGGGCAGACCACGAATGTGTCGTCGACACAGGGTTTGCGGGCCACAAGACGGGATGTGAGTGAAACTAAAAATTCACTTTTTCGGAAAACCGCGAGGAGTTTGGGATAACTATTTTGCATACATAATCAGTGTTCCCTTATGAACACATCGTGTGAGTGCCATTCCATTCTGTAACACTCGAAAAGCGGCGTAGCTGACCTTTAATAGAATGAAGTATTTGAGGTAGTTGGAATGTGTATCTTCGATCAACATAATCGAATGAGATGTTGAATTCTTTAAAAGAATCCTGCAGTGCTTGTTCCAAAGTTGTATCACAACAACTCCCTTACACAGCTGAATAATGCTTCTGGAAGTAGCATGTATAGTAGCATCGTTAGTGCGTGGAACGTTGTCGAATAGATTAGAGATAGAAAGTTCATGCAGGCCGACTTCGTACTGTTCATTCAGTTGCAGTGGTGCACTCGGAGAAATTGTAAAGTCAGTGAGGTTATTGTTTGGGTACATATCCATGCAATCATTGGATAGGAGATACATGTAAAATCCGAACTTCGCGACATCATGGACAGTAACCCAGGAATTAAATGAGTCATCATAACCTAGCCATTTCACTTTATTATGTGTGACACCATTTATTTTGTTTCAATTTACGATGCGTTCAATTGGGTATGGGTTGTCTGCCCCTTTCACTACACGTTGCAATTCATTGAACTAGTAAGTTGCATCGTCTTCGACCTCGTCCGGACCAGCTATTAAAACTTAGTGGATCCGAGTTCTTGTATCACGTGATCGCGTAGACAACTGAGGACCAGTGCCCAATGTACCCTTTGTCAAAAATTGATCTATTCACTAGATCACGCACCTGGTCACCAACTCTGAACGGGAACTTTTTTATTTGTTTTCAATTTTACTGTTAAGTCTATCCCTGTCAAAAATATGAGCTGCACTTCTGCTGTAATCTTGCTGCAATCAAGCACAGCAGGTACACAGCAGGGGTGTATCCCGTTTGAAACCATTAAAAATAATCTTCCTAAAATAAACGTGTAAGTACCCACTGTTAAAAATATATCTCCTGGAATATAGGCTTAAAAATCAACGCACAAAAATAATCGCCGAAATATCCCCGTTTAAACAAAAACGCTAAGGAATCCACGGTTAAAGGGTCGGTCTCGTACAGCCGGGGCGATTCCGAAACTTAGCCAAAACTAGTTTCACGAGTACTGTACACATACAACCGTCAAAGTTTCAGTCGGAATAACCAAGTCGTTTTCGAGGAATTCGTCGAAACGTGCCGTAATAGCAGACGACGAAAGCTGCGCTTCTCTCATGCATACGTCACGTATGACGTCGGCCTGCGGGTCCGTCGTCGTTGTCATGGTAATTGTAACTTGCAGAAGCACCTTGGGTTGAGTCATCCCCTTTGCTCTCGAAATGGGGACGCTAAGGAATATACCTCCACGAGTGGAGAATGTAGTCCGAGCATTGACTGTGGGGTCTCCGATAATGTGGCGCATAATCGGATACGTGGAAGCTAAGTCACATGTTTTCTTTCCACGAGTATTTAAAGTAGCACAGAAGTCATTTTTAACATTCAGTTTTCTTCCTATAAAACTGTTAAGTAGGCCAGTAAGATGTACCATCCGAAGTAATTTACACCACAGAGTCATAATTATCGCAGAAATTGAATTTAAAATACGCCGCAAAAAGCGACCGTGCGCAACGGTGGTGAGGAGTCGTACTAGCCTGTGATCTGCCTGGAACCTCGCACTGACGCTATAAGGAGAACGCTCGTTGGTTGGCCTAGAGAAATGTTGTCTGCTACTCCGCTGTCGTCTGCTACTTGGCTGTTCGGGGTTCTGATAAACCCTTTCTCCTCGCTCGGTAATGCTTCGGCCGCTCCTTCTATCCCCAATTCTCCGGGGGAACTGGCAAAAACATGTTTACGGCGGCAAAGGGACAAGGCGCTGACCCCCACTGACCGGCGAACCAGAACAAATTCTCCTTATGCCGTCATCGGTGACGTGGCATCATACCCCCTCATCCTCGTTATAGCTGGAGTGGCGAGTTAAGGGTGAACGCGCGGAGCTATGTTTATGTGAGTTTTTTTCTGGGAAACAAATTGCACACATCAAAACCTTTCGCGCTATTCGGTATGATGACACACACTTTCATCAGATGTCTTAATCTGAAATTTTTTTGGATGGCCCTCTGTACTCCTTTAATGCGGATTTTAAATAAACACGCACTCCTTCTCCATGTACGTCGTCAGCGGCACTTCATTTCGAAGCATGATCAGTGTACAACGGGGAGTGTAATGGAAGCGCGTGTAATATATTTTTGATTGGAGCTGTAATGCGACCGCGCGCGCCGATGGCCAGCGACTTCAGATTTGGGATTGTGGATGGGGTTGTCCTGCGACTCTTAACTTGTCTCTGAGGATTAACATAGTTGTTCTAAACCACCATGCTTGCCACTTCTTAGAATGTGCGTTTTTCGCCTGAGAGCTGAAAGAAAACGTACGAGAGTTGCCGCGGTGCCCAGTAACTTCTGAAAGTCGTCTGCTCACGCCGATGCACTAGCGCGCGCAAAAGCAGACGATTTCTGTATCCTATCACGGACTTACCCGCAGGGCGACGTGGCCGTTGTTATTGTTGCCAACAGAGATCGCAGCATGCTCTACAATCTTTATCAATTTAATTCGGTTATTTAATAACCGTGGCGTGTTTTGTCAGGTAAATTTGCAGTATTCCATTTTCAACAAAGGGCAATTGAATGGTACACTTTATGAAAGGGGCAGGGGGTACGAGACCATCCCTTTAAGAATATGTCGTTAAAAATAAATCGTTTCAGAATCCCCCAAATCCACCAGTTGCTAGAGTCATGTGGTTTGGCCGTGAGTGAAGTGGACAATCCGCTTCGAGAAATAGTCCCGAAGTTGGCCAATTTCATTGGGCTTCTATGGACATGAGTATATTTCGTACTTCGATAATAGGTACACGGAACGAACAATCGCGCTCCACTTGAAAGTCCGAGTAAAGCGAACTCGGGACACATGCACGAACGAATGGGCACTCATCACTGTAACACCTCCTATGAATGCTTTGTCAAGCGAAATAACGCGAGACATGCATATAATGCATAGCCACCGTTAATAATAAACCGTCAAAAACCTACGCTTAAAAAGATATATTTAAAATGTCAGGTGAAACCGGCACTCCAGTCTTATGTCGGCATCACCCAAATCAAGGCGAACTGCAAGCAAGGGGCTTAAAACGAACATCACAGGACCAAACTAGCCTAAACTACCTCAAACTAACCGAAACCTAAGGATCTAACCCGGCGCAAATTCCAATCAATCCGCCTTCGTGCTAGATGGTGAGGGAATTTTGAAACAGTTTATTGTTAATGGTGGATTATTAAACGGTGATATCTAAGCGGGGACTGTAAGCGGTTTATTTTAGGAGATACATTTTTAACCGTGTATTTTTATGCGGTTTATTCTCGAATGTTTTATTGGTAAGCGGTTTATTCTTAATGGTGATTTCGGGAGCTCCCCCCCCCCCCCAGCAGAAATGCTGTAAATTCTTACACTCTGCTGTGTATAGCTGAGCTGCTAAACTTTACTGTAGTTCTGCTGTCAACAGCATCCCTGCTACATTTTGACGGAGTTGTGGTGTGAACAACAGCTCTGGTTATTTCTGCTGTTCTGCTGTCAACAGCGTCCCTCCTACGTTTCGCTGGAGTTCTGCTGTAAACGGCAGCTCAGGTTAATTCTGCTGTAGCTGTGCTGTCAACACTCAACAGCATCCCTGCTATATTTTGTGGGAATGCTGCTATAAACAACAGATCCGCCAAATTCTGCTACTGCTAGATCTGGTAACAGTATATATGCTGCATCTTTTGTTCAATATGATACGACCAGAGAAACTCAAGTCCAAAGACTATGACAAGTGTCTATTAATTATTGTTTCTTATTGAGGTATTGAATTTTATCGCAAATGATGCGGTTAAATGCCCTATCGGTGACTGGTGCAGCCTTCTCGCCAGACCTTTCATTCTTCTGCCGCACATATTCATGGTCGTTTGAGTGTTGCACTTCAGGCCCTTGACGCTTCTGTGGCGGAGGACATCGTCACCCCAGATAGCTGAGCACACGTTTTTGATGAACTTGCCATGCGACGAAGCAGCTTGGAGCGAGGTCCATACTGGCAATTCTATCGTGACATTGTTGCCTATATGTAGCTGCAATGACAGGAGTGAAGGGAGGGTCCCTGAAATCCACCATTAAGAATAAACGTTTAAGAATAAAACATTCAAGAATAATCCGCTTAAAAAATACACGGTTAAAAATATATCTCCTAAAATAAACCGCTTACGGTCCCCGCTTAGAGATCACCGTTTAATAATCCACCATCAACAATAAACTGTTTCAAAATCCCCTCACCATCTAGCACGGAGGCAGACTGATTGCAATTTGCGCCGGGTTCAACCATGTTATGTTGGGTTAGTTTTAGTTAGTTTGGGATAGTTTAGGCGGGGGTTACACTAATAAATCTTTAAGAATAAATTCTTTAACAAAAACTCTTCCAAAATATATTATTTACAATAAACTGCGTAAAATTCCCCGATAAGGAATCAACTGCACAAAAATCCCCGCCGAAAAAACAATCGCTCAAGAATCTACAATGAAAATATATCGTTGCAAAATATATCGTCACAAATAAACTGTTTAAAAATATATAATTAAAAATAAACTGTAAAAAAAATGTCCTGTTGTCCAACATGACAGCGGAGTGATAGATGTGTATCTCTACACAGATGATAGCGGTAAGACATAGCTTATATTGGTGGATTTTGCTCTTGTTAGCACTCACCCTCTACCTAGTGGTCTGTCATGGGTGCCATATTTTGTTGTGTGTGTGTTGTTGCTATGTTTTCCTTTCTAGTGGAGAAAGGACAAAAAAAGTCGTTGAAAAACAGTTATGAAAAACCGTTTCGGAAAAGAAGTTCCGAAACGAGAATTAATTGTGCGCGGCTCGGCGCGATGGTGGGAGCGATGGGGCTGAGCGTGATCGGGATCATCTTCACACTATGCATTATATGCATGTCCCGAGTTATTTCGCTTGACAAAGCATCGAAGGGAACTGTGGTAGTGTTGAGCGCTCATTCTTTCGTCCGTGTGCTCTTAGTTCACTTTAAACTGACGTTCAAATGAAGTACGCTTGCTATGCGTACAAAGAATGGAAGTCCGATGTATGAAGTACGTATACTCATGGTAGGAGTGCAATTAAATTCGCCGACTTTGGGATTATTTGTGGAAGCGGATTGTCTATTTTACTCGCGGCCATACCACGCGACAGTAGCAACCGTATGGTTGATTTTGGGTGGATTCTGAAACGATTTATTTTTAACGACATATTCTTAACCGGGGATTCCTTAGCGTTTTTATTTAGACGGGGATATTTCGGCGATTATTTTTATGCGTTGATTTTTAAGTGTATGTTCTGGGAGATATATTTTTAACAGTGGGTACTTACGCGTTTATTTTTGAAAGGTTATTTTTAATGGTTTCAAACGGGATACACCCAACTGATGCAAATTCGGGCAGCAAAATTATCATCAAACTTAATTCGGGGAGAAATTGGGCATCACTACAGGATTAATGTTTGGCGTACCATTTATCCGGAGTTCTACAAGTATGAAAGGTAGAGGTGCAGCCTTGCGGGTGATAATTTAACCCAAAACACGCGAACCTCAATTGGGGGTAAATTTGGGGAAAAAATGGGGTCAAGCCCTAAAACTTCAGGATCTATTCATACATAGTGACAGTGCACCAAATATCAAGAGGGCTAGCTTGTTTATCTGCTCCCCCCAGGCCTTCACAACTGTGAATGCCTGCTAACAAGTATAGAACAATATCACTAACCTCGTCCTCAGCTGCAACGACGGAAAGCTGCTTCTGTCTGCACTCTAGAACATCAATCACACGATTCCTTACAATGATGAATACATGTGCATTTGAGAAAAATTCAGTATGATACTAACCACTGTTGCAACTTCTCTTGTGACTGATGTTCTCCTTTTGGAGTGCCCAGTTGGGGTCACGCAACTCATCCAGTTCTGCCTTCACTTTCCTATACTTTCGGAGAATAGTGCGGTGATTTTTCTCTAGCTTTTGATATGCAGCTTCCAGGCTCTGCGGTTTGGTAGTGAATTGCATATAACTAATGTAATTAACAGCAAAGGTTAACGCGGGACATGCATATAATGCATAGGCTTTTCTACACTAGACAGGAAAACATAGCAACAACACACACACAGAACAAATATGGCAGCCATGACAGATCACTAGGTAGAGGGTGAGTGCAAACAAGGGCAGAACCACCAATATAACGTCTTACTGCTATCCTCTGCGTAGAGATACACATCTATCACTCCGCTGTCGTGTTTGACTACAGAATATATTTTGAAACAGTTTATTCTTAACGATATATTTTTATACAGTTTATTTGTGACGACATATTTTCCAATAATATATTTTCATGGTGGATTCTTGAGCGATTGTGTTTTGGGCAGGGATTTTTGCGCGGTTGATTCCTTATCGGGGAATTTTACGCGGTTTATTGTAAAACAATATATTTTGAAAGAGTTTTTCTTAAAGGATTTATTCTTAAAGAATTATTACTGTAAACCCCCGTTCTATTGTGGAGCTCGGCGCACCGCTGCTGTTGCCTGAGCTTGCCTCCCTTGAGCTGGTCCCTCTCTGTATTCCAGTAGCTCCATCTGCTCTGTCTGCAGCGGCAGCCATGCATTGGTCCTCTGCAGTATCTGCATAATCAACTTCTGCAGCACCCGTCCCATGTTGCATTTCACGTATTATGTGGAGGAATCGAGACAGATGTTATTTACTCGTGAGCTAAAGGTCAACAATGTAGTTGGAGACAATATGACGGCATAAAAAAAAACGGTACACTATTTCAGAAATAGCAAATATAGCTGATGTGTGTGTGTTGCCACGTACCAGGACTCCTCCACCCTAGCAAAAAAAGAAAACATCGCTTATTTGCTATTTTTTTAACTTTAGCTTACGCTACAGTTTTCTTTTGCAGTGCAGCCGACGCCCTCTCCTGTTCGGTTCCCGCCTTCGACTTAACAACCGTGTCCTCTGAGGAAATTGCGGAGGCACAACGGACCGACCCTGAGTTTCAGCATCTACTTGATTCCCCCGGTAGCCTCAAGCTCTCCAAGGTCCAGTTGCCCTCCAGCAATACCCACATCATATGCAACGTATCCGCCAAGCGCCAGCGGCCCCTTGTACCTCACTCTCTTCGCAAGGCCGTGTTTGATTCCCTCCACAGCATCTCCCATCCCAGTGCACGTGCCATACGCGCCCTCATCTCCCACTGCTACGTTTGGCCTGAGATGAACAAGGACATTTCAACTTCGTGTAAGACTTGCCACCAATGCCAGCGCGTCAAAGTGACACGTCACACTTTCACCCCTTTGGCCGTTTTCCCATTGCCTGAAGCACGCTTTGCTCGGACCACAAACGCGTATTGTGAAGGGGCTCGTTATTTTATTCCCCCCATTCCATCCAGCAATGGGGTAGAGTATCGCCTGTGGCGATGAAACTCCCCACTGTCCAAGGTCGAAAATAAAGTTGTTGTTGTTGCTCGGATCCACGTCGACATCGTTGGTCCCCTGCCCTCCTCGCAAGGCCACCGATACCTGCTAACCATGATTGATCGCTTCACCCGTTGGCCCGAGGCTACTCCCATGGTAGATGCCACTGCGCACTCCGTCACCGCAGTCTTCCTAGAAGCCTGGGTTTCCCGCTTCGGCGCGCCGCTTAGCGTCACAACGGATCGCGGCGGGCAGTTTGGCAGCTCTTTTCACCAGCCTGTTGCGTTCCCTTGGTACCATTCATCACACAACAACGGCCTACCACCCTTCTTCCAACGGCATGGTGGAAAGATTCCATCGCTCCCTGAAATCAGCGCTCATGGCCACAGGCACCCCTCCGCTGTGGTTTGAACGGTTACCCCTTGTCCTCCTCGGCATCCGTACTGCTTTTAAGGAGGATATGGGTTGCTCCCCGGCAGAGATGGTATACGGAACACCGCTACGTCTGCCCGGTGAGCTGGTCGCATCCCCGTCACACTCTTCAGGCCTCGATCCTCAGCTCTTCGTCGACCGCCTGAGACACGCTATGCGGGCCTTGCGCCCTTCACCGCCACGATGTTCCTCCGCACGGCCAGAGTATTCGCCACCCGGCGTTGGCACCTGCACACACGTTTATGTCCGGCGTGACGCCGCCCGCAGACCTCTGGAGCCATCCTACGACGGCCCTTTCCCTGTTCTATCACGCACTTCGAAGACTATTTCCATCGACCGCAACGGCAAACGGGACACACTCTCTTTGGACCGGGTTAAGCCAGCGCACATTGCCCCTACAGCCCCTCCTGCCAGCAGCACCGCTCCCCAAACTACGGCTCTTTCCGCGGCATGTGGGCGCCGCCGGGTACGCTTCAACGTTCCGTGACCATCTTCCCGGCCTCGTCACTGAGGGGGGAGCCTGTGGCCAAGGAAGTCGATAACGACGAAGCGCGGGAGCATACGCTAGCTCAGCTCCTGCCGCGCCATTAAACACTTCTTTTCCTGTTCCCTGAGCTCGACGGTTGTCCATTCCCTGTCTCTCGTAGCTTATGCTACAAGAGGGGGGGGGGGTTCGTATCCGTCCTGGGTCGACTTGGGGGGGGGGGGAACTTGGCCGACATTCGTCTGGAAAATCTTCGGAAAACCCAGGGAAACCCTCAGACAGCACAGCTGGTGACAGGATTCTCGCAACAGATGAACGGAAGTTTTGGACACCCCATAACGTTTCTATGAAATAATATTGGTACGGGTTCCAAATAGATGAGACATATTGGTGACGTGAGATGAGAATTTTGGGTAGAAGGCTTGGTGCGAATTTGAAATAGCCAAGTGATCTGTTTTCCTTGGGGTGCGTAAAACATGAGACGGCCAAGAAAGATGCACAGCCCAACGAGATGACGACATGAAACAAGGGAATTACAAATAGAGTAGGCACATATAATGACAATGTGACTCACACTGAGCAGAAGACATGACTTTGCGTTTGTTACTGTTTCATGGTCGCATCATTAACTAGTATTCAGCAAAATATAAGCATTATGTAGGGGTTCTTGTAACAGATTACACAATCTTGTGCAAAAAATCTTATTGTGGACGTTTATGAAAGAAGGAGAGCACAAGTACTATAGTGTTGTATGTTGTTGTAGTGTTGTACTAAGTATAGTACTATACTTGAGCCAGTATTGGGTTGTTTGCAGGAAGGGAACCCAGAAGCCTTTTTAATTCCCAGAAGTAGGGCCACTTTTCACCTGCGGAGCCCGTGCCCAATCTGTTGTGCTTTGTGGAAGGGAACACGTGTAGATTATTTGACAAGCTGCATGACAACAACAACAACAATAAATGAAGGAGAACTGATGATGACATAGAATGTTCCCCGCGGCAGCTACAGGACCCACCCCACTTCACAGAGGCTAATATAAGAGGATGAATTATGGTGAACGCGAAGCGACGACAGGTCCGTCCGAGTTCTGCATGAACATGTACCAATGCTTTGTAAAAGCAAATTATGACTTGTTTTTGCCACTATACCAATGTAGTTACACTGTATGTGACTGTATGGAAAATATATGCTTACCTGAACTCTTGCGTCATGCTTTCTGTTTTGGAGTGGACCTGCTTTCGCGTCCTGTGGATGACGACTGACTCCAGTTCTCGAACCATTCTTTCGCAGACTGCGGCGTTTCGCTTCTGACCCCTCAGATCATCTATCTTTTCACTCCACACGCGCACAAGGGCCATTGTTTCGTCGCCAGTCCACATCGTACGGGCAGCACGGGCGCGTTTTTCCGTTGTGTTCTCCATATAACTGCTCTCGGTCACACACAGACGAGTACGACCAGAAATGGACCGCAATTCAGACAGGCACTGACAACCAAACGCTCTTTCCAACACACAAAGTTTACGAGTACGACGCAACGGCTGCGAGAAACATGGCGAAGGCAGGCACAGCGCAGAGAGGAGTTCCCGTCGTTGCCGTATTGAGGTTATACGTGCGTAGAACCTGCTGTCGAGGCTCGCCATTTGCGCTCTGAAGGCCGCTAGCAACCTCCTTTAGCACCAAATGTCACTTATCGCTAAAGGTAATTTCACTTGTCGTCTGGCATGGACACAAAAGGCCCTTTAGCTGAAGCGTAGCTAGCGTAGTTTTGGCGCTCTATGGCCTTTGTTGCCCTTTGTGCCATTAAAACCATAATCTCTCTCTCTCTCTCTCTCCCTTCAGCTAAATGCCATTTTCGTAACTGACATTTATCGTGTCGTCTGACAGGGGCATGACTGGGGTATAAGCCCCATGTCGGTAAGGGCGACGTAATATCTAGCAAAATTGTAACAGCGATGTTAGGGTCTCATCCTGAATGTTATTCCAAACAGAAAAACCAAACGGAGCAAAAGCGTCTCCTTCTCAAACCGCCCGCATGACTAGCTTTTAATTTCAGGACCGCTGCACGCAGCTGTTTACTCAGTTTGTCGGCTGATAGTTGGTACTGTAAGACGCGTTGCGGTTCGGGAGGGGTAGGCTTCACCTAAGAGAGATATTCCTTGTCCGTGCACCACGAACAGGGTGGTACTGGCGCATTAAACCGTGTTGGCGCTTGTGCCTGCGGTGGCATGGCCAACCCGGCACGAAGCCGCTCCTTCATTAGTGTGCTAAACTCAGTCACACAGGACAGTCATAACAGCAGGGTCTGACAACGCCCCCGCGCGCAGGTACAAAAGTACTCTGTGGGCGGCGTGCTGCATGTTCCCTAGGCCTAATCGTATAGTGCCTGATGATACTGGTACCTGTTTATCATCAGTCGGCCTCCATGTGGGAGGAAACAAAAAGACGGGGTGTAAGAAAGCCTAACAAAACATATCCTTGCCCAAAACCAGGCAACTCTTCCTCTACCCTACCTTCCAATCAACGAAAACGATAAAACAACGAAGGTAAAACAGCTATGCGATAAACTAACGCGGCTACAGAGGTCCGCGCCTACCAAACAAACACATGGAAAGGCCAACAGACAGCACAGCAGCAACAATAATACCTCCTATGTCTTTCTTGGCAGATACCTTTTGGCTGAGTTGCTTCATGATTCGGGGGTTGAAATCAAATCCGGTTCCATATTGTTACGAACCACCGTTAGGTAGCATGTGAGCGATTTGCCCAAACCCTGAAGGAATAACGGGCACAGAGGTGGATGTGCAAGTTCGCTAAGACATACAAATTATATCCTCATAGTGGAAACTAGATCCTGACGGACTAACGTCCAAACGACGAGAGCCTTTGACAAGTCCAAGTGAGCTATCTTTAAAACAACCGAAGGTGAGCGTGTTTTAGTTCAGACTACCGGAACACTTCCGTGGTATTCTTGAGACCGTTACTCAACACAGTGTATCCCCCAGTTCCCACGTCGTACAGAAGAAATCTCCAGCTGGGGGTGCTCCATATTGGTCCTCTGCCGCTCGCGAAATGTCATTTAGCAAGCGTTTGGTGGTGGACACCACTGCTTCCCCGAAAGTTCGAAAGTTGAGCTAGAGTGTTTACAGCTCGTCGCGCCCGGTCCGATGTTGGAGGCCAGGAGATTTCACACTAAGTCGATCGTTGACCTTATTCTAGCTTACCCTAGCTGACGTTGAGGCTGATGATGGCTGTTTTCGCAAAGCTCAGTTACCCAATTCAGCTTCAACCAATTCACGATTTCGCTTGATCTCCTGTGGAGGACTTTTGTAGACGAAATTTGTTGGTTTCATTTCCCAGGTCGTTGTTTGTGAAATCATGTTCCTCTTCGATATCCGGAGGCAAACATATCGACGAATCACCTCAACGCAGTAATACAAACAACGGACTTCAATGAATATTTCAATAAACTTCAAGAAACAGAATGACACAGGTCGATCCCGTGTATAAGACAACCCCTGCCCCCATTTTTTAGGGCAATGTGAGGAAAAATACCCACAGCCATGATGTATCTTGGTCATTCAGCAAACGCACATGCAAAATGTGATTATTATTAAGGGAATTAGGATGATGATGATGATTCGCGTCCTTCCTGGCGCACGAGCGACGAAGGCCATAATGCGCCAAGACAATGCCAAGAAAGATACTAGTGACGTGTGACTAGTGAAAGTATAGTGACTCAGTTAACCCTCTCAGGTACACAAGATAACGGGCGAAGGAAAAATAGTTCTAGCGTGTTTTCCTGTTCATTTGAGGCTTCTAGATGACGAAACTACATCAAACAAAATGAATCTCTTTGTTCATAAACAGTTATTTGCTGGGATATATGTGTCCCTATGTACGTGAACAGTAAAACATCTCATAGTTGGCGCTAGTGCTTTCCTCCGTTATGAAACTCGATAAAGCAGTTCCTCGGCGTAGTAAAACACAGGTGGACGTCGCAGGCTGTGCAGTAGTTCACGGTGCGATTTTCCACCCTTGATTTCGCACAGTTTACACAACGCTTTCGTGCGGATGCCTTGGCCATTTGGTGGCACGTTGGTGCTGGCCTTGTGAGTATCTGACTGCGCTTTTGGGTCTGCACATGCTCGCTGTACTGCGATAACGTCCGGAAAAGTTCCCAACGAGAGAGCGCGCCACAGCTTGTCTGAACTCTAGCGAGGTAAGCGGGGGAAGGCTAGGTTTCTCGCTTTGAATCTTGCTGTAGACAATGTAACCATTGTTGACGCCAATGTCAAGCAGGTCAAAAACACCCGTAGGTAGTACTTCAATCTTGATCGTCTGTCCACTTCATACGTCACTGCCTTTTGATCCATGAGGTCAACCCCACCCATTCCCTTATTGTATTCGCTCATGTCCAGGGGACAACAAACGTCAACATTTTTTTCCTTTGTACCCGCGCATCGCCGCTGCACCGTGACGGTCTCCACAGGAGAAATGAAGTTCGAAAGCATTAGAACTGCATGGTTGTCCATTCATTTGACGCAACAAATGCCATCAGCGGAGAAAGATGCTATGTCCCCTCGTTTCATGTCTTTGTCACTGGGAAATGCTTTCGGCATACCCTTTCGATTGGCATGTACAGTACCACACGCCTTTATGTCTCGTTCAGAAAGTTGAAGCTGGAGGGCCGGGGAATTGAAGAAATTGTCGAAAAAGAATTCGCATCCGAGGCCCTCGAGGGTACTAGTGAGCTGGACCACGACAGATTCACGAAGTCCCATCTCCATGCCTTCCGGTTTCTTCCCCGTGTACATGTCACACTGAAAAAGGTATCCGGTTTCAGAGTCACAGCGGCACCACATCTTCAACCCCCAGCGGATAGGCTTATTTTTTATATATTGTTTTATGGTGTTGTGCCCTTTGAATTTGATCATGTGCTCGTCTATAGACTGCCGCTTTGTAGGGGCTAGTGCCGCTTGAAACGTCTCGTTACATTGAGTGATCAGAGGTCGCACTTTGTAAGCCCTGTCGAACTCTGGGTCGCGTCTGTCGGGCTGACACTCGTGGTTTGCAAAGTGGAGGGCACCCCTGATTTGCTCAAAGCGGTGAAGTGGCATAACATACGAAAAGTATGCAACACCCAGATCAGGCAGAGTCGACCAGTAATTCATCAGTGCCGGCAAAACGTGGTAACTCATAACTAGGTTCATTCCCAGGAAGGCCTCATCTCATCACCAGAAGTTTTGAAAAGGCTCCCCTTCTGTTCGCAGTACGGAATGGTTTCCTTTGCTAAAACGTCTGACACCAGCTTGTCGAAATTCATCACTGCAGAAAAGACTTGCAAGGGTGTAACATTACTCGCTTCCGACTTCGGAATACAGAGGACCTCTCCGTACTGGACGCTATGCTCACTTGAGAATCTTCGTGACTTGTGGAATCTTTTCCAGATAACTGTCTTACCACCTCTCCCGCCCATTGTCTCGACCGTGCCATGTGAAGACTCATGAGATACAGTCGGCCTGCTTCGTTTTTTAGGCGAGTCTGATGCAGTGCTCTTTTCTGGATGCTCGATATCAATTTCTTCGATGCCATTACCAATATCAGTTTCTAAAAACCCAATATTTTCGTCGTCTAGCTGGAGAGCGGTCTCATCATCACTGTCGTCCGCAAATAAAAATTGGCAAATTTCTTTATCTGAAACCAGGAACTTCCGTCGTTTCACGGACATCCTGCTGTGCAAAAAGAAAGATGACGTTTATGAACCCCCAGCAAACTGCGATGAACACGTTGAAATACAATATGAACGGAAGCATTGGGAGCTTCTGTCCACGAAATCGTAACGAGCGGAGAGACTATACACTTCGGGTGCAACAATACGTGACAGTTCTCCCTCCCGGCACACAGGGACACATGTGTCCCATGCCATGAACTCATCGACGAATCTGTGTTAGACGACACTGATCGTCTCGCTATTATAATGTGGCTATTTTTCGATGGTTTATCTTTATATTCTAACCGTTCTTTGATGGTTATGCAAGGGTAATTGTAAAAAAAAGAAAAACGTACTTACTGCTCAGCAGAGAACTTGGTCAGATTCTTAGCCGCTTCTTCTTCGTTTTGCGCGCGTTTTGCAACAGCGTTGCCAGACTAGGTGCCTTATTTCGAAAAACCTAGGTTCCGCCTTCCGCCCAGAGGCTGCGTGACGACGTATAGGTGGCAGTTTTCTTAAATAATTCAGTTTAAAGCCCGTGGACGTATTTGTCCCATGTACGTCAAAGGGTTAAGATAAAAGTGTACAGCTTGAGCATCACAGGACAAAAAAATCAAATAAATAAAACTACAATAAAACTAAATAAAACACCAATGCCAACAGTATTTCACCGCATTCTACAGAGACCATGTCCCACTCCACCCAGCCCTTCTACTGGGTGACACTCCTCTTGTGCCGTTTGATAATGTCATCCAATCATTGACCATGTGTGGGTTACTTAGTCAGATATAGATGTTCAGCATTGCTCCGCTTTTAGCCTTTGTCACCCAACTCGATCATCATGTAAATCTCTCATCGCTCATATTTGTAGATAGCGGTCACCATCCTCTCTCATGATGATGATGGTGATGATTAGGAGTTTAGTGGCGCAACGACAACAAAGATCATAATGCCTCCTCTCTCATCCTGGACCATCTCATCGCTCACACCTGTAGATAGCTCCCGGCGTCGGGAACTTGGCGCCCCCATCGCCCGGCAGCAGCCGCAGTAGCCCCCTCCTGCACTCACGGTTGGGTCGCCGCAGGAGGGAGACCCCCACATATAGCTGTGCGTGGCTTTCCCGTGTCTGGGGAAAAGGGGATCCTGGCGGTTGAGTGGACCCGGAGGTTGTTTAGGACCCTTCGGGGCCCCTCCGGGAAAGCAACACACCGCTTTGGGCCCTGCTTCCCATAGTCGGGTGGTCCTGGAAGACCCGGCCAGGATTATTCAGCTAGTCGCCATCTCCCTTTTCATTACTTTCTCTTCCTTGGTCTCCTTCTTTCTCTCGTTTTCCTCTTTTCACCTTCTTTGGCGGCAAGGGTCAACCTTGGGCAGTCTTTCATACTCCAGAAGCTGCACTAGGGTATAGTGCAGAGGCAAGTCTTAGCGTGTGGGGCACGTTCCCTCGTTGGGCTCGATGGTGGGCGACACCTGCTGCACCGAACCACATCTTTCTTTGTATGGATACTTCACGTTCAAAAAAACATGATCAGCGCCATAAGCGGCGCTGCACCGAAGCACCAGTAAACTCATTCAACCTATCTCCAGAACCATGGTTTCCGAAATTCCTGGTACTCCATTCTGAAGACGAGGCTGAACAACTCTCTAAGATATCACCGTTTGTCATTGGCAGGGAAATAGAAAAATCAATTGGAAAGACCTACACTGCAAAAAAACTGTCATCTGGGGACCTTCAAATCGAGGTTCAAACCAGGGAGCAAAGCTCGGCCCTCCAAGCTGTCAGGAAAATTCGGGACATAGCGGTGTCCCTTGCAAAACACAGAAACCTCAACATTGTCAGGGAAATTGAGCTTCTCGAGTGCACCGACTCTGAGATTGAGGAAGGCCTGCGGGAAGAGGGTGTCGTGGTAGCAAAGCGAATAGTGATGCGTCGGGACGGTAAAGAAATCTCAACAAAGCACATTGTTTTATCATTTGAACTACACAAGCTTCCTACAATCATCAAGGCTGGTTACCTCAACTGCCACGTGCGACCCTATGTCGCTAATCCGCGGCGTTGTTTCAAGTGTCAACGCTTCGGGCACGGGTCTCAGGTCTGCCGTGGACAGGAAACATGTCCCAAATGCTCTGGTACAGGTCACCCAGCAGGATCCTGCCGAAATCAAGTGCGGTGTGCAAATTGTAAAGGTGACCACCCTGTCTACTCCAGGTCATGTCCCCGATGGAAAGATGAAAAAGAAATCCTTAGAATCAAGGCAGAGCAAAATATCTCGTACAAAGACGCAAAGGCGCAAGCAGAGTTCAGGAAAAAGGGCACTTTCTCCGAAGTGGTGCGTAGGGGAGTGGCACCACAGAGGAGGTCCGTGGAGACCCAAACTGCTGGGCCTCCACCCTACACTCCCCCCCCCCCCCCAGAGGGATGGAGATACGGAAGTATCTCCTTCTGTTTCCATTACTTCCCCCATGCCTGCAGCGGCCTCAGCTGAGGTTGCTTGCACGGCATCCGTCTGGGATGGATTGCTCAAAGATCCATCCCAAGTACCTGTTGTTAACATGGAGCTCGACGACGAAGACCGTGCTTCACAGAAGTCGTCTTCGAGCCTCCCAGGCAATTTCTCGCAATCAAAAGAGAAACACGAAAGATCAAGTGGTAGAGGCAGAGGCAACAGACCCACGGACCAGCAAAAACAGCCCCCACCAAGGGTGCTGCCTCCTTAAATGCACATAATGGTCAAAGTCTCTTTGTTTTTCTTAACCACAATCCTTTTCATGGGACAGGTCCTTCTACAATGGAACTGTCGAGGCCTCTTTACCAACATAGATGACATACATGACCTTCTTGAAAAGTATAAAGATGTCTGTTTCTGTTTGCAAGAGACATGCAACTATACTTGAACAAGCAAAGTATAAACCCATTTCGAAAATATAATGTTTTTCGAAAGATCGTACGAACACCTCACGTTCATCTGGGGGTGTGGCTCTGATTACTCCGCAGTCCATTCCTTCCAATTCTGTTCCACTTGTTACAGACCTTGAGGCTGTAGCTGTACAAATATGCCTCGGCAGGGTCATTACAGTGTGTTCATTGTACCTGCCCCCTTCAGTAGTAATCCACCAAAGAGACTTTGAGCATCTTTGTGACCAGCTGCCTCAACCTTTCCTTATTCTTGGGGACCTGAATGCTCACAGCCCCCTGCGGGGCAGCAGAAGGTGAGACGTCAGAGGGAAAATGCTGGAAAGCGTTTTGATGTCAAGGTCAATTTGCTTGCTCAACACGGGACAAGCTACTTACGTTAATGCAGCGACACAAAGCTTTTCTTCTCTAGATATCTCGCTGTGCAGTCCCTCGCTGTTTACCAGTTTAGACTGGGCAGTTGAACAAAATCCACGAGGGAGTGACCACTTTCCTGTTATCGTGAAATTGTGTGGTGCTACAAATACACTCACAACACGACCACCCCGATGGAAACTAGCTCAGGCCGACTGGAGCTTATTCCAAAGGGAAGTCAAACTCCAGTCCTCTTCTTTTGAACACATGTCAGTCGAAGAGGCAAACACTTTAGTTACAAGCACAATCATAGATGCCGCCAAACAATCTTCCACAGACCCATTATCACATGTCACACTGAAAAAGGTATCCGGTTTCAGAGTCACAGCGGCACCACATCTTGAACCCCCAGCGGATAGGCTTATTTTTTATATATTGTTTTATGGTGTTGTGCCCTTTGAATTTGATCATGTGCTCGTCTATAGACTGCCGCTTTGTAGGGGCTAGTGCCGCTTGAAACGCCTCGTTACATTGAGTGATCAGAGGTCGCACTTTGTAAGCCCTGTCGAACTCTAGGCCGCGTCTGTCGGGCTGACACTCGTGGTTTGCAAAGAGCAAAGGTCGGCTCCCCAAGCGTCCAAAACCTTGGTGGACTGACGATTGCGCAAAGACTAGAAAGGAACAGAATCGTGCCTGGGGTACCTTTCGTAGATACCCCACATCACAGAATCTTCTTGCCTTCAAAAAAGCACGTGCCAAAGCAAGGTGGACACGAAAGCAAGCAAAAAGGTCTTCTTGGCACAACTTTGTTTCTTCTTTAACACATGGAACCCCATCAAAGAAAGTATGGGATAGGCTTCGGAAAATTAAAGGAGACTGCTAGAGTTTCTCCATTCCTCTCCTTCAAGTCAATGGTGTTCCATGTCAGAGTTTAGACGAACAGGCGGACCTCCTAGGTGAACATTTCCAAAATGTTTCCAGTTCTGCACATTACAGCAAAACGTTCTTGTCTGTAAAGAACCGTGCAGAAAAGAGTCATTTCAACTCTGGGTGGCGAAAATTATGCATACAACCAGCCTTTCACTATGGTAGAGCTCCAGCGAGCAATGTCATCAGTGAAGGTCAGTGCACCTGGTCCAGACAGGGTCGCCTATTCCATGATCACCCACTTATCAGAGGAATCCAAAGGGTGTCTTCTAAACTTCTTCAACAAAGTCTGGGATAAGGGGCAGATGCCAACAGCATGGAAGGTAGCAACTGTAATTCCACTTCTCAAACCTGGCAAAGAAGCGTCAAATCCCACCAGCTACAGGCCCATTGCACTCACCAGCTGTTTGGGAAAAACATTCGAAAGAATGGTGAACAACCGACTAGTGTATTATCTTGAATGCAATAACTGGCTCGATAAGTACCAATGTGGATTCCGAGCTGCACGTTCAACGACAGACCATCTTGTTCGTTTGGAGACCACAATCCGAGAAGCGTTTGTCAGGCGGAGTCACTGCGCCTCTGTATTCTTCGATTTAGAAAAGGCATATGATACCGCGTGGAGGTATGGTATCATCCGGGATCTGTACTTTTTAGAGATACGGGGCCGGCTTTTATGCTGCGTAATTAACTTTCTCCAAGATAGAACTTTCAGGGTCCAACTGGGCAGCACTATGTCACAACCATTTCTACAGGAGAATGGAGTTCCTCAGGGCTCCGTGCTTAGTGTGACATTATTCATTGTGAAAATGAACTCCAGAGCCACTGGAATTCCTCCGTCTATATCGTATTCGCTGTTCGTTGTTGACATTCAAATCTCTTACTCGTCTGCAAATTTGGCAACTTGTGAGAGGCAGTTACAACTAGCAATAAACAGATTGGTTAAATGGGCAGACCAGAATGGATTCAAGTTCTCTTCAGAAAAGACTATCTGCGTTCTGTTTACCAGGAAAAAGGGACTACTTCCAAACCCCACACTTTTCATGCATGGTAAGGACATTGCTGTCCGAGAAGAACACAAATTTCTAGGAATGGTTTTTGATAGAAAGCTTACGTTTTTGACGCACATCAAACAACTAAAAGCAAAATGCATAAAGTCTTTAAATCTCATGAAAGGTATCGCTCACAGGTCTTGGGGAGCAGGTAAAACAACCCTCCACAAAATATATGCATCAGTAATTCGGTCCAAGATGGATTATGGTTGTGTTGTTTACAGTTCTGCTCGTACGTCAGTCCTCAAGTTAATTGACCCAGTACATCACCCAGTTAGCTCTTGGAGCTTTCCGCACCTCACCAGTGGAAAGTTTGTACGTCGAGTCCAGTGAGTGGTCTCTGGACAGGCGACGGGCTTACCTCACTATTCTTTATGGTCTTAAAATTAAAAGCCATCGTCAGAATCCAGCTCTGCCTTGTGTCCAGGACACTCGGCTTCAGCGACTGTTTGTACACAGACCATCAGTGGTATGGCCTTTTAGCATGCGAGCTTTGCAATATCAAGACTTTGATAACTTTTTATATCAGGATTCCTGGATCCTAGAACAGGGTGACGAAAGCGCTCCTTGGCAATCACAACCACAGTTCAACTACTCCTTAACTAAATACAATAAAAAGGATACGTCGCCCTTAGTCCTTCAGCAAGAGTTCTTCGAATTAAAGCATTCCTTTGGCGACCACACTGAAATATACACAGATGGGTCACGGACTGCTGACAGCGTTTCCTGCGCCATGGTATCTGCAGCAGTGACACGGTCGCACCGTTTAAATCCAGCAGCATCCATTTTTACTGCTGAAGTATACGCACTGATCTTGGCACTTAATTTTATATTGCAAACAGGTATTAAATCTGGAGTAATTTACACAGACTCTCTTAGCTCTCTGCATGCTATGAGTAGTCTGCAGCGGGCTAAGAACCTTCTAGTTCATAGAGCACGTTCTTTGGCCAATAAGATAATAAAGAGAGGTTATAACTTAACATTCTGTTGGGTGCCCAGTCACGTGGGTATCCCAGGAAATGAACTTGCAGACCGAGCCGCAGCAACAGCTCTTTCATCAGAAATTACCCCATTCGACTTCCCTTTCCATGACTTCAGACGTGCATTAAAAAAGGCCATTAATGAAAAATGGCAGCAGTTCTGGGATGAACAAACTCGGAACAAGCTTCATCTCACAAAATCACACATAGGGCATAAGGTACATGCAATCCAACAACGCCTCCAGGAGGTGCTGAGACACAGGCTCAGAATTGGGCATACATTTTTGTCGCACGGCCATCTACTTCGTGGAGAGGAGCCACCGCAGTGCACCCATTGTAACGAGCAACTCTCCATTCTTCACATTCTCATCACATGCCCACAACACGAACCTCATCGGGAGCGCTACTTCACTGAATGCTACAAGCATTGTACACCTCTTCACCCAGCACTGCTCTTGGGTGATGAGCCTGTCATTCCTTTTGAGAATGTTCATAACTTTTTTACGGAGATAGGCCTCCTTGGGAGCCTATAGCTTTTTAGTTACTTTCCGCAAGAAAACTTTACACACACTTCTTTTAACTACATCAGTATATCTTTAGGTTGAATTTCAGTCACCTTGTTCTGATAACTTGATTCATCTGTGTTTATAACCGTGTTTGGTGCATTATGACCATTGTAGTCGCTGCGCCATAAAAACTCTAATCATCATCATCATCATCATGTAGATAGCTTTTAACTACCACACTCACTTGTTATTATCACTTGTTGTTGTTATCGACAAACATATCTCCCACACACTTACCATAGTTTTGGCGCTCTTTGGCCTGTTGCCCTTTGTGCCATTAAACGCATAATGTCTCTCTCTCTCTCTCTCTCTAGCACTTGAAACATCGACGCGGGTTGGGTATATAGGGTCGGACGTGGCCGCTTACATACCCACCCTATATTTCTGCAGGGAGCGTGTGCAATTGTAAATAAAATATTTTCACGAGCTCTACACATACCATTCAGCTCTACATCCCTTTCTTTTGCTGGGGGATGAAGCCATTCTATCGCTTGAACGTGTTTTTAACTTTTTTCAACACATTCGTCTTTTAAACACGTTCAAGCGATAGAATGGCTTTGAACAAGTCCAAACATGTTCAATCACGTCCGAACATGTTCAAACACGTTCAATGACGTCATAGAGAGTGAGAGGAAAAGCTTTACTATAAATGTCGAAGCGAACGTTCGATCGTCATTCTCGTGCCATCATGATCAGCTTGGTAGATCCTCGTAAGTAATACCCATGACGTCATCATCGTCGATATGTTTGAAGAGTTTCGTTTCCAGTGTACAACACTTTTGCTGCGCGTGAAGTCGTTTTTTTTTCCGCCTCACATATTTCGGGAGATTGGTAGCGCCCGCTTCTTCTGCACCAATTGCGGTGGATTGTGGTCCAAAGGTACGCTTCCTCGTTATTTTTTTAATACGTTCTATAATCGCTCACATTTTTTCAGAGCAAAAACATTGGACGGACCGATTGATTCGCCCGTTTCTCGGCTGTCGGACGGTACCGTTCGACGTACGTTGCGAAGGACTTCGACTATTGAAGGAAGATGGAGAAGATGGACCATCAGTGTCACTCTGTGACTGAAGAAGATTGTACGTGTGTGTTTGAGATTTAAAAAAAAAACACGCGTTTCTCACGCTCTTTTCGTTGCAGATTACGAATGGCTACTGACGGGAGATCTACCCCTGGTCCTAACCTTCAAGCCTCCTCCGAAGACCTTCTTTTTGCGGATCAGCGATCAGTTGAGCACCTGTCGTTGCGGTGGACTCTGGTCGAGAAACCCCAGCCATTGGTTAGACTCGAGCCTTCGTCCGTATTTGGGCTGCCTTCCCGGCTACGAAACCAAAGCTGGAGCCTAATTCATGTGTAACCTCTCACGAGAAATAAAAAAGGTTGTCTACTCTCATTCCGTCTCAGTCATGATGACGCCCGAGCAGAGGTTTGCAACCTTTGTGCAAACGCGAATGTATCGGGACTTGCTGCGATTACGCGATTATATTCATGGCGATAGCTGCGAGGGAGACTTTCGCTCGATTCTCAAGACGATACCCTTACGGGTATCGTATGGGAAGATTGCAAAGAAAATGAAGCGATTCGCAGATTACAAGCTCGAGCTGTTAGAAAAGTATAGACGAGGAGAGACAGTCGACCCGTGTCTCATCAACGCGGGATTCAACCGACCTATCGTCCGTCGCTACTGGCTTCTCCACACATCCCTCGACGTCACGGTGACCGGCGACGACGAGCGTCGAGTCAGCACGTTGGAAGATCGTCTCGCAAGCGTCTTGTGTATGTCGTGAAAAAATAAATAGACTATTTTTACGAAACGAGTTCGCTCACGAGGAGACGTTTTGTTGTTTCGTCATTCTCTTCGAGGTTACAGGAAAACATGGATACACAATTTTTCAAGCTGTAGCGTTTCGACATGCGCGTGTCTACGTAGATACAAAAAAGCCCGCAGTAAGGCGAAAAGGGTAATTGAATACACTTGTCGTTATACTCGTTCACTGCAGGTAAAGTCCTTCGAAGGTATGCTTCGATGGGGGGAAGTCCGTAGCTGTCGAAAAACACGGCAGACCCGTCGTAGTTTTTCAAGTAGAGCACCCAGTGCTGCCCGCGCTTCGCTCTTCCGTATTGATGATTAAATAGCCGGGCTTGCGTAAAACGAAGGCTTCGTCGGAAGCGCAAATGCCTCTCAGCATGGAGGAAGCGAGGGGGTTCAGGGACACGAGTTCCAAGATGTCGCTCTCGTACATCTTTTCTGAAGGTGACCGTACGGTCCTTGTCGACGCACATGAGCTTGGGACACTCGGAATTCAAGAGGACGGTGACCGCGTGTGGAAGGGCTTTAGCGAAGCGTAATTGCAGGCGAACGTTTCCTTTTCGCCACTCGTTCAAATGCGAAGGAGAAGAACACTTGTCCACGTCCAAGTTGAAGTAGAGAAGGAACCCGTTCGTTTTAAATCGCTCGTAGCTGTACTTGAAATGTTTCTCTCCCAGTTCTTGCAAGAAGTTAAAGTAGGGAATTTTGACGAGGTCGTTCTGAAAGTCGTACTCGGCTCGCACTTGCTGGCCGTCCACGGAGAGCATCGAATGAGACAGGTCGTAATGGCGGAATTTGTAGTGGTTCGATTGGATGTCGCCGAGAATGTCTGACGTGGCGAGCAGGGCGACGCATAATTTGGAAGGTACCCTTTCGGGGTAAACGTTTTCAAAGTGAGCGTCCAAGCTCCCGTCACTCAAGCTCCGCACCTTGGTTTCCGATCTGCGTAACACGTAGATGGCTGGCGTGGTCTGAAGCCGCTGCTCGTATTCCAAAAATAGGGAAGGTGCCAGCGTCACCTTTTTCAAGTGTAACGTCATTTCTTTAATGTCCACCTCGTAATTGTACTTTTTCTTGTCGTTAGGGACCGATATGAGTTTAAATTCGTCGTTGTTTAAGAGGAAAATGACGCGAATCTCGACGGCAGGTACCACCAGGCGCGGCTGTTGAAACAGGTCGGTATTGATCTGTCCGACGAGGTTAAAGTATTTTCCACCCTTCGTCGCTTTGTAACGTTGTTTCGGACCGCGAGACGAGACGTCGTAATCGTTCTTTAAATGTTCGTCGTCCTCGACATAAAGTCCAGCCGCGTGCACTGTTTCTGGAGCCATGGGCGTGGAATGAAGCACGACGTCCAAAATACTCCTGTAGGCGTACAACTCGTTGGAACTGACGAGCTTGTTGTTCGCATAAACGGTGACCGTCTTAAACATGCCGCTCAACAGGTGGTTTATTGGGAAAACGACATCTTTCTCGTCCATTTCTTCCCCGTCGTTGCGAACAATGCGCACGGTCAAAGACACGAAACTGCCGTAGAGATCCAAGTGCGCCCTTTGCAAATTTTGAATAGAAAATTCGATTACGGAATTATTTACTCCGTTGACAGGATAAAAGAGTTGGTACGAAGTATCTTCCACGCCATATTGAATGGAAGGGGGTTCGAATATCATCACGTCACTCGTAAGACAATGCGGTGACCGTTGCGTCTGTATTTTTGCTTTCGTTGACGTCATGACGGAGCGCGCGCAGCGGATGCGTGACCTTCACGGCGTACCAAAGATATCTGCAGGTGCGTCGTGTGTCGGCGCCTTTTGTTGTCTTTTGTGGCGTTTCTTTCCATTGTTGTTGTTTCCAGAGCCCTCCATGGAATCCAGCACGTCTCTCCCCGTTGCTATGGCCGCCTTTTTTACTTCGCGCGATATTCCTTCGCCATCGGCCAAATTCCGCGCCAAGCGCTTCAACGTTCTCTTGGCGATAGGTTTTATTTGCTGCCAGATGGGAACGATAAACTTGGATATGTTGCTCAACACACCGCCCCCTCGTTGGAAAAGGGGTCCCGTGTACATGGGAATTATTTTGGGGGAATTACGGTACATATTTGAAATGCATTGTTAGATTGGTTCTGCCTTTGGACCGCAACGGCAAACGTCTTCCCGTTTCGTCCGCGAGAACGATCGTCACTGAGGGAATTTCGAATTGAGACAGGTTAAGATACTGGATGTTATCTAACGTGTAGGTGACGACGTGCTCGTCTTTCTCGTAATAAAAGGGTAGTATTTTTAATATCGTTTTTTCCCCGCTCCCCACGTACGTGGGTTCCACGATATCCGTGCAGACGATTATGTTGTGAAACGGGGGTTCCAGGAGTACCTCGACGGAGCTCGTGGCATCCTCCTCCTCACCCGTGAACACGGTACGCGATTCGAAGCCCAAAAGCATGGCCAGGTACTCGGAAAGTCTTAACGTGGAGGTGCCCTCGGAAAGCCGAATTTTACATTTCTGTTCGGTTCCGTCGAAGCTGAAGCGCGCGCGTACGCCTACGCGCTGGTTAATCGCATCCAGAAGTGCTTGCGGCGTCGCATAATAGCCGGGAGGCAGATGTACTTGCAAAGATCGAGGAATTTTCGTCTTGATCGTGAAAGAAAATTGGCGCGCTATGGGGAGAGAGACGCGTAGCGTTTCTTCGTGTCCCTCGACGGGTGTGAGATGTAGCAGCTTGACAAAGGGTTCCGGTACGTGCAACCCTTTCGGCATTTTCAGAGAGTAGATGTTATCCGTGAATTCTAGCGAGGCGTCCAGCTTGTGCGTCTGGAAATACTTGTTGAGTGTGTTCCGTAGGGACGTGGTTTCCGAATTGAAAGTGACGTCGCCGAAAGGCGACGGGTGTGGCGTGCTCCAATAAGATGGAGGTGGCTTCGCGCTCGCTCAATTTGGGAGACTTGACTGCGCGACCTTCTTCGTGGGACGCTAGCGAGGCGTCGAGCGCCTGTGCGAGCCGAGGGTCTAATTACACGGATTTCACGTCCACGGGTAAGACGAAGTCGTATCGCGATTTATTGTACGCGAAAGAAACGTTAAATTCCGAAAGGGCTTTTCCCAAATCCCTCTCGAGATCCGAGGTGACACGAAAAGTTCTCCCGGCTTCGACCGTGTCCTCGAAAGAAACCTCGATTTTCGCATCTTGCCTTTCGTGCCCGATATTTAAAAAATCGTTGCTTATGCTGAGATCCATCAGACCGACTTTATAGCGGTTCCAGAGCTGAAGCGGACTATCGAAAGCTACCGTGAAGGCGTTGAGTTTATTCGAGGGAAACTTATCCATGCTGGCGTTCGAGAGCAGGTGGACGTAGATGTCTGACGTCATTTTCCAATCTTGACCACGTCGCTGCTCGGAACCCAACTGTCGTGTTCTTTGTCGTAACCGAACCAGCGAACCAAGGAGAAGCTCTGACCGTTCACTTGCTTCTTTCTCAGCACTTTCGTTATTGGCCAAGGCTGATTGGCCTCTCGGGTTACGACGAGTACCTCCTCCGGGTAGAAAGATCCGTCCATTTCCTTACCCTGGTAATCTTCCAGGTGCACGACGGGAGGGGAGGTGTCTCTCAGGCGGGAGACGGTGAAAATCTGAGGGGACCAACTCCCTTCCGAGCTCTTATGAAAACCTTTTCTGTGTAGTAGGACCCTCACTTTATCCCCCACTTTGAGCTTCTTTTTCACGGAGGGTACGACGGGCTTTCCATTTATCTTATTGAACAGCTCCAATTCGTTTTCGGGTGTGACTTCGGGTGTGACTTCGGTGTGACAGGACTTTGGGCTGATGCCCAAAGTCCTGTGTTTGGTGTTGTTGTAGTCGCGCACGATCTTGGGAGCTTTCGTGAGAGATACTCCTTGACGGTCTTGTTGTAGAATTCCCCTCCGCTGTCGCAAAAGATGCGTGTAGGTACGTCACCTCCCCGAAAAAGTCTTATCATGGCCCTTTTCATTTTGGCGGGGCGCTTTGTCTTTAGCGGGAGGGTGCGCAGAAAGCGGGAGAGGGAATCGATTGCCACGAGAATGTAGCGGTAGCCACCGTTGAATCTCTTGTATTTTGAAAAGTCGGCGAGATCCATTTGCCACGCGTCGTTGATCTTGAGCGCGATGATGCGTCTCCTATTAAACTTTCTTCTGACCGGATGGTGTAGCGTGTAGGCATCCAGCTTTCTGAGAATGGCGAGAGCCTTCTTTTTGCTCAAGTGATGCGCTTTTCTATAGCGTTCCACACCCCCCAAACCACCCTCTGGTTTCTCATATCCCTCCATAAGTCGTCCACGCAATGGAGGCCTGCTGCTGCTGTTGAGGCTCGCGAGATTTGGGCAGAGAAATCAGGCGCAATAGTTTCGAGACTTTGGGGAACCAGGAAGGTTTCTTTCCCGTCTTACGTTGCAACAAATAATTGACGAGTTCGTAAACGGAGGAGTGTCTGATGGGCTTGCCCGGCACGGAGACACAACCCTCGCGATCCCAGGAAATAACCTTCTTTAATTCCGAGACGACCCTTTTCGCTTCCTCTTCGTCCACCTCTGGAGAGAGGAGCGAATAGTCAAAGTCATTTGTAGCGTCGGGCGTCGGGTTTTTATTGTCGTAGGGGTCAAATCCGTACTGCTTGAGTATGTGATACAGTGCTTGTAGTATGAGTTTCACTTTGACATCGTCACTCTCCTTCGAGGAAAGAATGTTTCCGATGGAGGAGGTGGTCACTTCAATTCTCTTGGCCATTGGCGAAAAGGTTCAACACGGCGGAAAGCAGGAGAGGAACCACCAACGAAAGAACGCCCTGTCCTCGCTGCTGAGACAGATAGCGCTTCAAACATTGCGGATTCTTGTGAATCTTTTTGTAGGCGAGCCGTCGTAAAAAGCGTTTGTGCTTCTTCAAACGCGTGAACGTATCTGGAGCTAGAGCCACCTTTCCGTTCAATACATTGAGGCAAATTTCGGAGAGGTGTTTCATGTCGGACGAGGACGAACGTCTCAAGACGTCGCGACGGCGTGGAGGGGGTAGAGTGGAGAGTACTTTGAGTAAAGTGAGGTGAGGGCGGAGATTCATTTCGGAGCGTAGATATATTGACGTTCTCCCGGAAAGATATTGCTACGCAACCTGTGATCCTCGTGCGTATAGTTGTGAAGGTCCACGAGTAAATATGCGTGGGGCGACGACATCGCTTCTTTATATGCGTCCAGAAAATACTCCAGCCTTTTTCTGCCAAATAGCTGTTAGCCGAAATGTTCTATCTGGTGCACGCTGCGCACGGTGCGCCACAGGACGACGTAACTGGCGTTGTAGGATATTGTTCTAAAATGGCTACTGTCGAAAAAGATGTTTTGAACGAGTAAGAAGATCGACGCGTTGGCGTGGTGAGAACCCCGAATGAAAAGATCGGTCACCTCCTTCAAGGAACCGGCGTCGGTCATGTGATCGTCGACGACGATCAGTGTAGCGCGCGACGTGTCCCGCTCTCGCGGTAGCTCCTTGGTAAATTTTAGGGAGTCCCCAAATTCGTCCTGCATGCTCGGCGAAGCATATTTCTGCACGTAGAATATTTGTGACGGAGGCTTGTCCACCACGTCGTTCACGTTCCTCAGCACATTAGCAACGAAAGTAGATTTGCCGCACATGGAGGGACCGCTTAAGATACAGCGAAAAGGATGACGGAAACGAAAAGGTTCGGGGGAAGACATGTTGCGTGCGTACACGTTGCACGAAGAGAAAGAAGAGACTGAGACTCGAAGAGAAATGCATCGCTTTTATTTACACGTTGTCGTCGTCGTCCTCTACATCGGAACTGCGTTCCCAATACAGATTATCCAGGCTAAAGTTGGACTTCTTTTTCGCCAGTCTGTCCGCCGCTAAGATGCGGTCGAGCGTCTTCATCTTGTCCTGACGCATTTCTTGACGCGCTTGCAACCATTGCAGGCAGTGGACTTGAAAGGCTTCCTCCACGATGCCGCGAATAAATTCGCGAAGTTCTTCGTTTTTTGCCTTTTCCTTGCGACGACGAGAACCGCAGGAGAATAAACCACACATGGCGTTTTCCACGTATCGGTCAGGATGATGACGCGAGCGCGGTGCGCGCTGCCTTTATGCAGATAAACGCGCGCGCGGAAAGAACGGAGAGTGAAACCGAAACTCAGAATCCACCTGTCGCCGCTAGGAGCGCGCGCGCGCGCGCAGCAGAGAGCACACCCGCGGAGAAATCAGAGAAAACACCCGCGGGCGGCGCAGAGGGCGCTAGGAGCGCGCGCGCATGCGTAGCTGCCGCGGCGCGTCGCCTCATTCAGTCCAGCTCTGGCTCACGTAGGGAGAAGACGTGCGGCAGGTCGCTCCGTCGTCACTTGATCCCTGGCTGTCGACGAGAGCAGACGCTCCGTCGCATCGAGGAAAAAGGTGAGTGATTTACCGATGTTTCCGCGTTGTTTTACCGTGCTCGTGTTAAGCCTTTTCTCGCCGTACGCGAATGTTTAGACTTGTTTAGCGGTGTCCAAGCCTGTTGACGCACGTTTACCGTCGTGTGGCTAGTGGTTCCCAAAAATGAGAGGGGAACAGTGCACTGTTCCCCTCTCATTTTCCCCCTTTCCCTTGTATATAAGCCCTTGTCACCTATTTCCAAGTTTCGTTCTGTTGAAGGCAGCGCTGACTGCCGAAACGTCGACCCCTAACTGTAAATCTATTCCTAGCGCCCCCTTAATTATTAATGTAATAAAAGTAGCAAGTGTTCTTAACCCTTATACGGCCTCCCAAGTCTCTTCATTACTTGTAGTCTATATATATATATATATATATGTTTGTAAGTCAAACGTCGCCATGCCAGTACTAGACAGCTGTTTCGGCCTTCTTGGGCCTCATCAGCAGTACACAGGCAGGCAACGTTTGATCGGATGGCGTCAGAAGGTCACGTGGCACGTGATGCCTCCCGTCAGGGTGTCATAGGACACCTCTGACAGCCCAGTGCAAAGCCAGTCAAATGTATAAGGGGGAAAAAAATTAGCAGGAGCTCTTTGGCTGCACGTATACCATATGTTTGTAAGTCAAACGTCGCCATGCCAGTACTAGACAGCTGTTTCGGCCTTCTTGGGCCTCATCAGCAGTACACAGGCAGGCAACGTTTGATCGGATGGCGTCAGAAGGTCACGTGGCACGTGATGCCTCCCGTCAGGGTGTCATAGGACACCTCTGAAAGCCCAGTGCAAAGCCAGTCAAATGTATAAGGGGGAAAAAAATTAGCAGGAGCTCTTTGGCTGCACGTATATATATATATATATATATACATAATGTTTACAAGTCCCAAACGTCGCCACACCAGCATTGGTGTGGCGACGTTTGGGACTTGTAAACATATGTTCAACGTGCAGCCAAAGAGCCTAGGCTATTTTTTTCCTCTTAATACTTTACTGGCTTCGCACTGGGCTTTCAGAGGTGAGTTTCTCACCCTGACGGGAGGACATCACGTTCCACGTGACCTTCCGACGCCACTCGCTCAAACGTCGCCCACCTACGCATTGCTGATAAAGGCCCAATAAGGCCGAAACAGCTGTCCAATGCTGGTGTGGCGACGTTTGGGACTTGTAAACATATGTTCAACGTGCAGCCAAAGAGCCTAGGCTATTTTTTTTTCACTTAATACTTTACTGGCTTCGCACTGGGCTTTCAGAGGTGAGTTTCTCACCCTGACGGGAGGACATCACGTGACCTTCCGACGCCACTCGCTCAAACGTCGCCCACCTACGCATTGCTGATGAAGGCCCAATAAGGCCGAAACAGCTGTCCAATGCTGGTGTGGCGACGTTTGGGACTTGTAAACATATGTTCAACGTGCAGCCAAAGAGCCTAGGCTATTTTTTTTTCACTTAATACTTTACTGGCTTCGCACTGGGCTTTCAGAGGTGAGTTTCTCACCCTGACGGGAGGACATCACGTTCCGCGTGACCTTCCGACGCCACTCGCTCAAACGTCGCCCACCTACGCATTGCTGATGAAGGCCCAATAAGGCCGAAACAGCTGTCCAATGCTGGTGTGGCGACGTTTGGGACTTGTAAACATATGTTCAACGTGCAGCCAAAGAGCCTAGGCAATTTTTTTTCACTTAAAGGTCAGCTATGCCGATATCCCAAATAGTCGAAACGGTTGTGATATTCTGAAAGCCCACATCCAGCTCTCCCCAAAATGCACCTTCATTCTCTCAGTTCGGTACAGTACCATGTCAAAAAAATAGATAATTCATTCCGAAACACACATGGGCGCAGCCATTTTTATGACGTAGATTGCCCGCGTAGATGCCCGAACGGGCATTGTGACGTGTACGCGCCTTCGTACTTGCCAGTGGATTTCAGCTACGGCTTCTCGCGGCTTCACGTATCTGTGCTTGAAGATGGCGGACAGCCGGGTTCCACCGTTCCGCGATAAGTAAACAGTGCAGCAGCTGCGAACTCATTCGCGAACCAACCTCTGTGCAATGTTGTGACTGGAATTCGTCGTTTGTGTTTTGTGAGCATGTACAATTTGTATCAAGTCTCGTCTGCGTTAGCCCCTTTACAGCACTTGCCCATTGTAGAGACTGACGTTTCGACAGCCGTGTTAGCAAGAAAATGCCGACAGCGTTTTATTCCTGCAGGAAAAAATTGTGCTGTGTATTTGAGAAACCGCATACTACTATGGGACAAGTTTTACGTACGATTTATCAATGTGCAACAGCGTCGACGATGGTATGTAACGACGAGAGACGTAAAACGAAATACAAATCACATTTTAAACTTTTTGTGGGATTCTGTGTATTTTCCAGAAGCTATCTTTGAATCACACCCCCACGCTGCGTTGTGTGGCACGCTTCAAACTACTGCATTTTATGTCTAACATCTGGATCTTGTTTGTAATGAACACCGTCGCACAAAAACATGCACACGAAAGCTCCAGTAGCCATGTGGTTGCACACTATGCAGACGCAAAAGAAGTACCAGAGCACATATTGCCACTTAGAAATTGTGTTTTTAGAAATGTGGTGTCTGAAGAGTTAGAGCATAGCATATATACTAGAAATCAGGTGCACCTTATCCTTCTGTAGAGTGCTCTTTCAATTCACAACTCAGCCCATGGGGTGTAAAAGTGTTAGAGGCAATTATGTGACTTGTCGTCCCGGGTGACATCACTGGCCATCCTCGGAATTAATTCCGTGCTCAGGAATTATTGTACAAATCACTTTGTATGTAGGACATGATAAGCAATATGTAAGTTGCAACCTTGTCTGCAGCATTCTCGATGGCCTCCTACCTTTACAGTTTGAGACACGTTACCAAACCATTTAAAAAGGGCACACTTACAGGGGCCGTGTGATTTGTGTTTTTAATTTATAAAAATATAAGTATACAATATGTAATATGAAATTTATATAAAATAAAAATAACATTTATAAAAAGACTTTATAAAAAATAAATGAAAAGGCTTCATGGAAGCAATCCATTAGCATGCCCATTGCACATGAAGCACAATTATATATGCTTGGACATCACCTAATTAATCTTCTGAACCATATGTGTGGATGCATACGAAATTTTTTATGCGCATGCTCTACCTTCCTATTCCTACATGTGCACACGAACAACAGTGAATATATGTGAAGTGGCAAAAAGCAATGCTAGACTCTACCATCATTGTGCCCCTTTAACTTTTCCACATTTATTTCTGGTCAACAGGGAATATCTCACTAGAAAAGAAGACATTTGTGCATTGTTTGGCAAGCAAATAAATATATTTATTTACATTTTCCATCAATCAACAATGTTGTGGCCTGGTGCGAATATTAATGTCAACAAGGAAAGTACTTACAAATTATTCCTATGTGCTCAAATGCAGATATGACAATTCTGTTTTTGTACCTCAGCACAGTACAGTTTCAAAATTAACAAACTGCACAGCATCAGCAATCCTAAAGTATCTCAAGAGGGGAGTCACATAAAGCTCCAATAATAGACTGTGCAAATAAAGCTAAAAAAAACAAAGTACTTCAAAAAAAATCTGAATAATCGGTTGTCGTTGTGATATGTACTACTATGCACAGTTCATGAATGGAACATGCTACCTCATTGCATTCCCTCCATGTGAGCACTAGCACAGGCAGCTTTTTAGGTCGCTCTTTTCGTGTTTTTCTATTGTCTTTTTTTGTTTTCTGTTTTTGCAATAGCAAGCATGGCCATAGTGAAACACAAGCAGCCAAGGACAGGATGAGACATCTGTAATGCGACTGCTAGCTCTCAACTGATATATTTATTAGCAGACTCTGGAATATACACATATATGCTGCTAAGCAAATGACAAGTTAACCAATAGAATAACAGACAAGAAAAAAGGGTTATATATCTTCCCCTCTCCTCATTCTATTTCACAGGCAGCCCTAGTATCATTCGGAGTGTGTCCGTGCGTTCCCTTTGAGATAACGTATCTCAGACAGAAGCAAATCCAACAGCAGACTGCTTACACGTGCAACTGTCTTGTATTTCTCTAACCACTTGTTATTTAACCGCTGCCTTGAGCTGTGTGTTCTGGAAATTTATGCAGCATCCAGAATCCCTGCAATGTGTTGCCGTGTTTCTCGAGGGCATCAAACGTCTGTCCTTGGCTGCCTGTGTTTCACTATATCTCTCAGATACAAACTACCCCATTTCAACACAGTAGAAAACACAGATTTGTAAATAGCATCTGTTGATTGCACTGTACATACCCCTCATATAAAGGATCATAGTGGATACTACATCTCGTGCGATAATGTCAGGAACACAAAAAAGCTAGATTTGAAACCACTCTTACGTCGTAGTAGTAGTATTTGTGTGAAGCTACGCAATTCCTGTCCTGCAAATAATTTAAACGATATGTTTCATCTGCCAGCGTGATGATCCCCTGAAAAGTAATTCACACTTGGTGGGAACTACCGGTTCTGAAACCTATCCCTGACATGTGTAGCCATCAGGGTTGAAACCCAAGGGCTGCGGTGGAAAAGACAAACACACACGGGCTATGTTCTCAATGTGTGTCAGTTGCTCTGGCTACTAAGAAGAACATGTTCCAAATTAATATAACATGGCTTGACATCATACGCCGGCAAAAGCTAACCAATAAAATTAGTAGTTAAATGTACAATACGTAAACACTTTCCATAACATGACAGTTCCCTTTCTGCATTTATGCGCTACCATTCAACCCACATAAACAGTGTACTGAATTTTTTTATAGCATTACACGTCGTTTGACAGAACTTGAACAAGATTACATAGCACACGATAGAAGTATGGTGAACATAATCTGCAGAAAAAATGCTAGGAAGCAAGTGAGCTGGTGAAGATGATGCATATGTAAAACCCCGAGACTAGGGAACACAAAGGGACGTGTTTGTGTTTGTCCCTTCGTGTTCCTAGTCTTGGGGTTTTATATCATGCATAATGTGCAGCCTTCCATTCACGCTTAATGGCCGTGGCAGTAATGCATGAAGGCCTGCTAAGTTGTGTTGAGAAAGACCACTTTATGTTTGCCATGTCTAAATGAAACGTACCTGACCTGATCCAAATTAACCGTTCTGAGTCTGGAACACACAAAGAGAAAAACGCAACACACGCCACAACATTAACAGATAGACAAATGAGCTGTGGCGAGCTCCACCTTGAGACAAAGTCAACAAGTAATTCACCAAAAGTCAATGAGCGCCTGAAATGTAACATCTCTGACTGGTAGCAGGACGGTCCACGTTCAATTCCTGGTGCTAGCACTGACTGGCTTTTTCATGAATTATTTGTTGAAGTTTCGATGTACTTGAGAACCATTCGTCAACCATTGTATCCTCATGAGGTGATGAGGGTTTGTCATCTCAAAGAGACTCCCTTTCTGCCATGTGTCCTTATGGATGCTCATCACTGCAGAAAAAAAGAAAGAAAAAGCATTTAATGACAAGAAATGGATAGTCGTATTTACTCTATAATGATTGTGCACAACAGAAAGAAGACTTTCGCACAGAAGGCTGTACTTCGTGAGGTCTAACATTAAGTTGCAAAATTCCAGAATATATGACATGTTGTAAGGTAGAGAATAAGTAGAGTTATTGAGTTGTCGAGTTGAGTTGAGGGGGGAGTTGTACCCCCTTTTTATTTTATTATATACGATTGTGTAATTATTTTTATGTCTGTAGCAACCCTCGCTCTCTACATTACAACATGTTTTATATATTCTGGGAGTTTGTAACTTCATGCTAGACATTAACAAGAGCAGCCTTGTGCACGAAAGTCTCGTCCCATTAAAATTTAGATGCTCTCAACAGTCTTCTTTCTGTTGTGAATCTCTATCGCAGCATACCTGCACATTGCTGTTCTACGTACTGTGACTTTGCAGTAAGAGTATGGACTTTGGGTAAAAAGACTACACAGCACTGCTCAGGTATTTTTGCCTATCAAACAGTATGTATGTATGCAGTATGCACACAGTATTTGTGCACCAGGCCCATTAAAAATGTAGTGAATGTGGCATTGCCCACGGTAATGCACCAAGTTCAACACAATTATTGTAGAATCCAGGTATTTTAGCTTACATGTCAAGCCAGTACCACATCCAGTGTGAGGTTGTGACAAATAGTTTCGATTTTTCTAAGCTCTCAGAACACAGACAGTGAATTAATAAGAGTAGACAATGTTAACATGAATTCTGGGCTATTTTTCAATTAAAGGTTCACAGATAGTAAAGGCACCTTCCTCAATGGACGTTGATGACACTGAAAATTCTAAAACGTTATCAGAGGCGACATCAGCTTCTTCAAAGGATTGTATGTCCAACAGTAATCCAACTAACAGTAACGAAAATGTGCAAAAGACAAATTAACTGAACTAATGTAACGTACCTTCTATATCAGACAGTGAAGCTTGTAACAGCCCATCCACAGGAACCAGTGTCCAGACAGCAAAAGTGCTTGAACTGGGAGATAGCAGCTAATCGGAATGGCGACCTTTGTTTTCCACCCTGAAAGCACAGGTTGTAACTTTGAGGGCAGATTTAAAAGTGGTGTCAAGATGTCTGCATGCGAGTGCACATGAAAAGTTGAACATAGGTGAATACTCAAATTATAACATCACACTGTCGTACCTGTTGGTGGAGGTAGACTGCAACTAACGTGCCAGCAATTTCTTCATGCACCAGATGCAAGCCAGATCATGCTTCATTTCCGCCTTCAGCGTGCACCTGTGACAATTCAGAAGTTAGATTATCAATACTATTGTGTTGTTAATCGTGGTTATATCAGAGTAAGCGCAGTAGGACAGCTGCACAATCGATTCATTAGGCTTGCTATTTTTTGTATCTGAACCTCGACTTACCTTTTTTGCTCTCGTTTTTTGCCTTGATCCTCCGTGGCACGTTCAAAATGTTGTGCGTCGGGCACCTCAGATTTTCATCCGACGATTTCGTGCCGATATTCCAAATTGCCTCTGGAGTCGCGCGTAACCTATGATAACATTCGTTGACGAAATCCTTGCAGTGGAAATTAGCAGGCACCACTGTCAGCCAAGAGCTTCGCACTGCTTGGTCTTTTGGCAGCTTATAAAAGGTAACACTTGAATGCTCCGATGAATTGTTCTAACAGCGTAGCACGTAGCACCGTCGCATCTTCGACAACTTCGCCGTGGCATATCGCTCCAGCCCATAAAAGGCAAGGTCAGAACAAGGAAGTGCACTTTCCAAACGACGCCGTGCCAAAAAAAAAAGTATTCACATGCTTTGTTTCCGGCTTAGCAATAACATAACAGCTGTTCGCTTATGTACGACGCACAGAGGACGAAACGAAAGAAGCCAAGCGGCCAAGCCAAGAGTCCATGCCAAGCCAAAGACAGATAAACCGAGAGCAGTGACGTCGGTGCGCCCGTGCGCAGGGTTTGCCGACGGTCTGACGGCCGGGCGTGGGAACTAAAAAAACTGTTTTCTAAAAAACTACGAACAGTTGGAGCAAGATATTTCGCACACATATTCAGTGTTAGGTAATGAACACACAGCGCGAGTATCGCTCAGTTCTGCGGCACTTCAAAATCGGCATATCTGACCTTTAATACTTTACTGGCTTCGCACTAGGCTTTCAGAGGTGAGTTTCTCACCCTGACGGGAGGACATCACGTTCCACGTGACCTTCCGACGCCACTCGCTCAAACGTCGCCCACCTACGCATTGCTGATGAAGGCCCAATAAGGCCGAAACAGCTGTCCAATGCTGGTGTGGCGACGTTTGGGACTTGTAAACATATGTTCAACGTGCAGCCAAAGAGCCTAGGCAATTTTTTTTCACTTAATACTTTACTGGCTTCGCACTGGGCTTTCAGAGGTGAGTTTCTCACCCTGACGTGAGGACATCACGTGACCTTCCGACGCCACTCGCTCAAACGTCGTCCACCTACGCATTGCTGATGAAGGCCCAATAAGGCCGAAACAGCTGTCCAATGCTGGTGTGGCGACGTTTGGGACTTATAAACATATGTTCAACGTGCAGCCAAAGAGCCTACGCTATTTTTCTTCACTTATATGTATATATATATATATATATATATATATATAAACAGGGAATATATATGTAATAATGAGGGGAAAAAGCCATTAAAGAAACAAGTAAATGGCACTAGACGTGTTTAAAATTATTGCAAATTTCAAACACGTCTAGTGTCATTTACTTGTTTCTTTAATGGCTTTTTTCCCTCATTATAATTCACTGGCTTGCACTGTGGCATTCGGGAGTGCTCAGTCACCCTCCCAGGTGTATATTGCTCGCTGAGCGACCCCTGGTTTGCCAATTCCGAACGATGCGCAGCTACCCAGAGCTGACGTTCCGCAAACACGTGTCCTCTGGTGCTGCCGCATCGTTCCATGAGTATATATATGTGTTGAGTCAGAGAAAGTACTGCAACGGAAGGTTCTTTATTGCCGGCTGGGTGCCAACTGAACTCGATCAGGGTGGCTGAGTAGAATGGTCAAAGGCTGGCGCGTAACACGAGGGGCGTGCAAAACTCGATGTGCTTGCGCACGGCGCACGCCATCTGTGTCGTCTGCTAAAGGGCCCTCCCGCTGGAGACAGCCCAGGCTGTCAGGCCATGAGACATGCTTAGAGCGGCCGGGCGCAGAGGAGCGGCTGTTGGGAGCGACGGACGACGAGGGACCGGGCGCAAAGGATGCGACAATGCCGGGGTTTTCGAGGTAGGCCGGTTTCACCCGGTCTACCGAGACGGTATCCTCTTTCCCGTTTACCAAAATGCGGTATGTTTTGTCGTTCCTGGCGAGGACAGGATGGGGTCCGGAGTAAGGCGGAGAGGGGGACTTGCGCACCGAGTCTGTCCGCAGGAACACGTGGGTTGCCGTAGGCAGGTCTTGGGGGATGTTGGGGCTATGGTGGGATGAAGCTCTCGACGGGGTTGCTCGCACAATGCTGAAAGAGCGATGAAGGCGCTGAAGGAGGGCCGAAGGTGACATGTCGTGTTTCGACGGGCTAAAGAACTCTGCGGGGAGGCGGAGTGAACAGCCGTAGACGAGGTCGGCGCAACTGCATCCGAGGTCCGGCTTAAGAGCGGCACGCATACCCAAGAGCACGAGAGGGAGATGGGAGACCCAGTGATCTCTGTCTTCGTGGGCGATGAGTGCGGCTTTGAGGTGGCGATGTAAACGTTCCACCATGCCATTAGAAGCAGGATGATAGGACGTTGTGCGTAGCCTGGTGGTGCCGAGGAGAGTAGCGAAAGCGGTGAAGAGCTGGCTTTCGAACTGCCGCCCCCGGTCAGTTGTGATTTGGGAGGGTACGCCAAAACGCGATATCCACATAGGCAAGAAGGTGGCGGCGACAGTTTCGGCTGACATGTCTGGCATGGGGAGCGCCTTTGGCCATCGAGTGTAACGGTCCACGGCGGTGAGGAGATAGCGATTGCCGGAGGACGGGGGCAGCGGTCCCACTACGTCCAGGTGGACCATGTCGAAGCGGGCGTCGGGGAGAGCGAAACGCCCTAGTGGGGCCACAGTGTGGCGGTGAGTTTTCGATCGCTGACAGCGTAGGCAGGCACGTGCCCAGGTTCGCACGTCGCTGTTCAAGGAAGGCCACACATAGCGGTCTGCTACGAGGCGCTGAGACGCACGGATGCCAGGATGGGCCAGGTTGTGCAGCGCAGCAAAGAGTGACCGTCGGAGGTGGGCGGGGACGAAGGGTCTTGGCCGGGGCGTCGTGGTGTCGCAGCAAATGGTGCGGGAAGAACCGGGTACAGGGAAATCCAACAGCTTCAGCGAGGAGCTCGGGCGGAGGCGCAAATGGCGGAGCTCCTCGTCGTGGGCTTGGGCTTCGGCTATGACGTCAGGTGACGAGGGGTCAGTGACTGTTGGAATGGAGGAAATGCGACTAAGGGCGTCGGCAGGACCGTTGCGGGACCCCCTAACGTACTGGATGTCGGTCGAAAATTCAGCCAAGAATGCTAGGTGGCGAATCTCTCTCGAGGAATACCGACTGCTGGCCAACTGGAAGGCGTGCGTGAGGGGCTTGTGGTCCGTCAGGATGGTAAATGCGCGACCTTCCAAAAAGTGGCTGCGAGAAGTTCCCGTCCGAAGGTGCTGTATTTGGTTTCGGGGGGCTTCAGGCCTTTGGAGAAAAATGCGATAGGCTGCCAAGCGTCACTGATCCTCTGCTGGAGAACTGCGCCTACAGCGGTCCCCGATGCGTCAACCATGAGGACTGTGGGGGCGTCATGTTTGGGGTGGTGCAGCATAGTGCACTGTGCGAGGGCGGTCTTGATTCGCTGAAAGGCTGCGTCGACTTCAGGTGTCCAAGGAAGTGAGCTGGACGGTGACTTCGTGCACTTAAGGAATTTGACCGAGTGGACGAAGGGCGTCGGCGCAGCACGGGATAAAACGCCTGTAGAAGTTAACGAGGCCCAAAAAGCGCCGCAGCTGATGGAGTGAGTGAGGCTGCGGGAATGTCGTAATTGCCTGGACCTTTTCTGGTAGCGGATAGATGCCTTCGGGTGTTACCTTGTGGCCAAGTAACTCGACCGTTTGCACCCCGAACTCGCAATTCTGAGAGTTGACAACTATTCCGTGGGCTTCAAGACGTTCCTTCCCACAGTTCCTTCCGGTCGCACCTTCCGCGTTCCGCGTCCAGCAACATGTACAGGATATATTGAACGACGACGTCATTGCCCCGTCTTCCAGTCCGTGCGCTATGTTGGCTAGCCAGCATCAAGGCGCCATCTTGGAAACTCGCCCGATGGGCACTCTTGCTACAAGAGTACGATTTTGAGATTGTCCACAAAGCCGGTCGCAAACACCTTGATGCCGATGCCCTATCCCGCGCTGCCCTACCGGATGTCGCTTATATCTCATCATCGGTACGAGCGCTTGCGACCCAACTTTGTTCCCGAGGCTTTTCAATCTGTCTCTGCTGGGTCCCCAGCCACACTGGGATCCCGGGGAATGAACGAGCCGACCGTGAGGCTCGGCGAGCGTTGGCACAAGAGGAGTCAGCTCTAGGACTACCCTACCAAGACATCCTGCCAGTGTTAAAGAGAGCTGTCTGCACACAGTGGCAGCAGGAGTGGGACATGGAAGAAAATAACAAGCTACACCTCACACAGCCACACGTTTCTCCCCCGCATCGGACTGAACACATCAACAGATCATCCGAAGTTCTTTACGCGAGATTGAGGATTGGACACACATGGCTCACGCATCACCACCTACTCAGAGGTCAGGATCCGCCAGCTTGTGCGCACTGCGGTGACAGCTTGACTGTCTTGCACGTACTGGCATCCTGCCCTCACTTCGAACACCAACGCCAACAGTATTTCACCGCATTCTACAGATACCATGTCCCACTCCACCCAGCCCTTCTACTGGGTGACACCCAGGGTTCGGAAAAACCCGGGTTTTTTTAAAAAAGCCCGCCCCAGTGGGTTTTTTCGGGTTTTTCGGGTGGGTTTTTCGGGTGCTGGGATTTTTTTTCGAACTGCTGCATATGACACGCAACAGCCGTTCTCCACCTATTTTTCACGTTTCTGGGAGATATAATTGTTTGCCGCTGTAGAATTTACGGTAAAGTAACCTCCGAAGCAGTCGTACCCTCGACAACGATTAGAAAAAAAATACCATCAATGTAGGTTATGGAACGACTGCACGCGATAGAGCGCACGCTTGCATAGCAACGAAGAGGCAAATCCCGGAGACAGCGAGTTTCACCATATCACCTCACCACCTTCACCACCTCATATTTCTCGATACGCGAAGGGAGATGAAACGTTTTCCTTCTTTTCTTTTTTTTCCTTCGTTTCTGTATTTCACCCGCGTGTGGGCTTTATTGGGTTTTTCAGCCCGGGTGGACCCAAAAAAACCCGGGTGGGTTTTTTTAAACTGGGTCCATTCGGCGAACCCTGGTGACACCCCTCTTGTGCCGTTTGATAACGTAATCAAATTTTTGACCACGTGTGGGTTTCTTAGTCAGATGTAGATGATAAGCATTGCTCCGCTTTTATCCATTATCACCGAACTCCTCATGTAAATATCTCATTGTCACACTTGTAGATAGCTTTTAACTGCCATGCTCGCTTGCTATCGTCATCCCCCTCTCTCTTATCCTGGTCAATCAATCATCGCTCATCGCTCATACCTGTAGATAGGTTTTAACTACCACACTCTCTCTCACATCATCTTTCCCATAATCGTCTCCGACACACTCAGCATAGTTTTGGCGCTCTATGGCCTTTGTTGCCTTTGTGCCATTAAACACATGATCAATCAATCAATCAATCATCATCGGTGGACTGTACTCCATTCGACCTCCTCGAGCTTCCTGAGGAACAACGCCGCGATCCCGCTTTACGGTCAGTCATCGAGAAGCTGGAAGCCACCTCTCCTCTTTCTCGACAGCAATCCCGGCGGTCACGAAACTTCGTCCTTCGTGACTCAGTCCTCTACAAGAAAAATTTCGATCCCTTCGGACAGCCATATTTGATAGTGATCCCGTGTCATCTTCGGGCAGCTCTTTTACGACCTCTTCATAATGACGCAACGTCTGGACATTTGGGATTTGCACGTACATACGACAGGGTGATCCGGCGGTTCTTCTGGCCTGGAATGCGACTTTCCATTTCCGCGTATGTACGGCGCTGTACTCAGTGTAAGCGACGCAAGCACTTGCCGTCCGCGCGACAAGGACCCTTGCAGCCTATCCCGCTCCCTGCTGGCCCCTTTCAACGTCTTGGCGTAGACCTCCTTGGTCCCTTCCCTACTTCGAACGATGGCAACCGGTGGATCGTCGTCTGCGTCGACCACCACACCCGATATGCAGAGACAAAGGCCCTTCCGACCGGCACCGCGCCTGACATCGCCACGTTCCTTTTGGAGCAGGTTATATTACGCCACGGAGCACCCAGAGAACTCCTAAGTGACCGAGGTGCGGCCTTCTTGTCGACCATAGTCTCGGAGCTCCTCCAAGCCTGCCATATCCGCCGTCTCACTACAACGGCTTATCACCCACAATGCAACGGTGCCACCGAGCGGCTGAACCGCACCCTTGCGGATATGCTTTCTATGTACGTCGACGCCTCCCACACCAACTGGGACACGGTTCTCCCTTTCGTGACCTATGCCTATAACACCTCCCGACACGACGTCACCTCTTTCCAGGGTTCGGAAAAACCCGGGTTTTTTTAAAAAGCCCGCCCCAGTGGGTTTTTTCGGGTTTTTCGGGTGGGTTTTTCGGGTGCTGGGATTTTTTTTTTGAACTGCTGCATATGACACGCAACAGCCGTTCTCCACCTATTTTTCATGTTTCTGGGAGAAATAATTGTTTGCCGCTGTAGAATTTACGGTAAAGTAACCTCCGAAGCAGTCGTCCCCTCGACAACGATTAGAAAAAAAATACCATCAATGTAGGTTATGGAACGACTGCACGCGATAAAGCGCACACTTGCATAGCAACGAAGAGGCAAATCCCGGAGACAGCGAGTTTCACCTCACCACCTTCACCACCTCATATTTCTCGATACGCGAAGGGAGATGAAACGTTTTCCTTATTTTCTTTTTTTTCCCTTCGTTTCTGTATTTCACCCGTGTGTGGGCTTTATTGGGTTTTTCAGCCCGGGTGGACCCAAAAAAACCCGGGTGGGTTTTTTTAAACTGGGTCCATTCGGCGAACCCTGCCTCTTTCAGCCCGTTTTTCCTCGTGTTCGCCCGCAATAGCGCCACCACTTTGGACACATTTATTCCTTACGTCGAAGCCGGCCACAGGACTGATTTTGTCACCGAACTCATGAGTCGTGCCGAAGAAAGCCGCCAGCTCGCCCGCACGCATACGATGCTCTCCCAAGCCGACCAAAAGGCCCGTTACGACGACGCGCACTCCGATACCCAATACCACCCGGGAGCCCTGCTGTGGGTGTGGAAACCTGAGCGCAAAGTTGGCCTGTCTGAGAAACTCATGCGGCGCTATTTCGGCCCGTATAAAATTCTTCGTCAAACGTCGCCGGTGAATTACGTCGTCCAAGCTACTGAGAGTGCACATCGGTCATCCCGGAGAACATCAAAAGAAGACTTCGTACATGTCTCCCGTCTGAAACCCTACCATTCGCCCGCAGTTGATCAGGATGATCAACCTCTCCGTGAGGGGGATATTGTTACATGAAGACGAGTGGATGTTTTTCCTGAGCGCGTGCCACCGTCCCCCCCGCCTCGCTCTCTGACATTCTCTCTGGACATTAAAGACACAGTCTCAGCGCCAGTCAGTCTACTCGCATCATGAAATCACGTCCGGGTCACCAGTGTTGAGTCAGAGAAAGGACTGCAACGGAAGGTTCTTTATTGCCGGCTGGGTGCCAACTGAACTCGATCAGGGTGGCCGAGTAGAATGGTCAAAGGCTGGCGCGTAACACGAGGGGCGTGCAAAACTTGATGTGCCTGCGCACGGCGCACGCCATCTGTGTCGTCTGCTACATATATATATATATATATATGCCTATCTACGTGCATATAAAGTATATAAATGCCTTATTATATATATATATATGCCTTATAAAAACATATAAAGTGCCTTATCTACGAGGTTAGACTTCTTATTGTTGATAGCATGCCGGGGTCTTCGTTAATGGTCGATTAGGTAGGATTCGCGTTGCTTTCGGGAGCGGTCAGAGTTGAAGTTTGACTGGAGAATAAAGATTGATACATCGTTAATAGAAGGACCTGGCTGCTTGAAATGGCGGGAAACTGGAAGATTATGGTTTTTGGTGACATCCGATCGGTGGTTGTTGAATCTGACTCTGAAAGAAGTTTTTGTCTGACCCACATATTGTGCTTGACATGCGTTACATTGGATTGCATAGATGACGTTCGAGGAATTGCAGTCTAGGTCTGCAATGATCTTGGCGGTAAAATTAGACTTTGTACTTTTGACTTCCTGCGTGGTCTGCATTAGTTTGCAAATCTGACAACGTCGGTCATTACATGGGTGACAACCAATCGAAGGGTTTATCGTACTGTTTACTTTAGAGCGGACTAAGTTATCGTGCAGATTACGTGTACGTCTGTAAGCGACACGTGGTGGTTCGGGAAAAATTTCCTTAGTGCGTTCGGACTGGAGGAGGATACTATGGTGGCGATTAAGTATGCTGTTAATGTTTGGGATATTTCCGGTGAATGTTACAGTTAAGTTTACGGAATTGGTTTTCGAGTTATTTTTCTTTTTTTTTTCAACAAGCTAATGCGATCTACTTTGCGAGCCCTGTTGAGAGCATCTTGCACAAGGCACACAAGGCACATCTTGCACTATTTTCATTTCAGCCAGAGGCCAAGCTCACCTGCTCTGGGGAAATCTCACCGGAGACAGACTCCTCTGTCAACTGCACATCATTTATGGGTAGGGTGCCCAGAAACCTGTGAAGGTCCCAATAAAATGTCCATGTGATGGACCCAGATCCTGACTTCTTATTCCGGCAAATGGACCTACAAGAGATTGCAGATTACTAAAAGCGTCCCACGTAGTAACGTGTATAATAACGATATTCTAGACAGACTTGCTAAACAGAAAAAATTTACCACACGCTAGTCAGAAGTGAAGTGGAGCATAGAAGTAGTGAAGCACTGCAGCGAATCATCAGATGATGGACGTATTCCGACGCTTCGAACCGTTGATTCCAAATTCCAAGAGTTACTACAACACACATACCAGAAATTAAACTCTTCGGAAATGCACGCGAATGGCTGATCGAAATGTAACGCTTTACTCACCTGTACTTTTTACCAAGATTTTCAATCTCTTTTTTTTTTTACCTCCTTGACAGTTTTATGCACATCTTGCGCTTGCAGCACCTCTGCAATTTTTGCATATACGCTTGCGTTTCGTTTTGTTCGCTGTAAATCTGGTAAGTGGTCCTCCCAGGGTCTAATCAGGGCAAACGTTTCTTGTTCTGACCAGGAGGTCCTGTCTTTGGGGGATTCTGTTGTCACAGCGGTCACAGCATCGGACACCATATCGCAGTTGATATTTTCGTTCGGCCGGCGATCGCTGGCGATGAAATTTTCAATTATGGCGCGGTGTGATAAGCAGCGGATAGGCCTATGTCTGCACTATAGCGTGCTGCGAACAAGAGTAGTTATATTCTTTTCAACAATATTTTACACAGCGTATAACTGTGTGGATCTAAGTCCAAAAGTAATACTACGAACTAATATTTTCAGCTACATCAGCTCTTTCTTTTTTCATTTCTTTTAATGCGCACTTTAAGAGCTGCCGACGAGGCTACGTAGTCTGCCCACTCAAGCAAGCAAACTCACTTTGTCTTTAGTGCACTTTGCGCTGATTGTCACTAAGATATGTCGTGTGACGTTACACGAATGACACTAAGTGCAAGTGTCACTCGTTGAGAATGACACTAAACTAGCCCGTGTGGAAGGGGTATAATACCCTGTATGTATAGACATAATGGTGTCAACACATCTTTTAGTTTTGGCTGTGTAGTCAAAGATTAGTAGTTGGTTTACAGCTACTCCACTTAACAGTCAGGACTGTATCATGAAAACAGAAACCATGTTATACAGTCGTGATTCCTCTTTGCGGTGTCATGTGCCGCCGACAAAAGCAAAGTTGGTTGAGATCAAAATCAAAGCTATTTGATGTCTTACAAGTGCCTTCCGCTTTGACCCTGACTGTCCAAGTGACTTGTCAAAGTACTGAAAATCCTTCATAGAAGTAAAGGGAACTGGTTCAACATCATCCTCAATGATATCTGACTGCTTTGACAGTCGTGTCACCAATATGTCAAGCTGGGACGACAAGATCTCTTGCATCAGCTCAAGTTCTGATACCATAGTACCCTGCACCAACTCGATTCGCCTCAGCAGTCTCAGCATCTCCTTCTGCGTACCTGGAAAATAGGGCACCAGTGATGAGCCACTAGCAATGTAAGACGGAAGTACAGTCACACAGTTTTGCACCTAAACACGATGTAACGAATTTTGCACTACAAGAAAAGTTCACAACCCCAGTCCATTTCACTTAAAAGACAATGCGTTTCAATCCCCAATTTAACAACTCAATGAACGATCTGAATAATAACAATTGATAAGTCTCATGCTTGAGCCCTCCTACTACAAGAAAGGCTCCTAATGAATGTACTCATAATGATAGCAATGTGGATGCAAGATGTGTAGGTAAGGAGCACAACATCTGTGGCAGTGTCAGTGGAGTACTTCTTTACTGTTGATGGGGTGCCTCGAAGTTCAGTGTTCACTGCACTTTAGCTACTGTGCGTCAGTAATGAGCGTCGCCGACTCGCTGGCTCGATGGTTCTGTAAGTAGTATATTGCATTTATGAGACCAGCATTAGAGGGACCATGAAGAGGTTTGCAAAGAAATTCAAGGTGGCTGATAATGAGAGCCATGAGCAAAGAGGTCCTTCTGAAAAACAATTTTTTTCTTGCGTCGACTGTTATTCGTGCGACTGTGATGGCTTCGTGATATTTCTATGTGCTGAGCCGATCAAGCAAAAAATTATAATAAAATAATGACTGCCACAGAACAGTTTCCAAAGGTGTAGTTGCCTTTTTCTGCAATTGACACAATTCCTTCCTTACTTGGGTTCATTCCAAACATAAAGGCAAATGGAATGCAATACTTTCACTGTTACAGCCATTCAATGTTTTTATACATGCAATTTCCTATACCCGTGCGCAGTGAACTCAAAAGTGAAAAAGAAAACCCGAAAAAATATAAACATTGGTTAAAGGAGGTTGATATATCAGACTGCTGCCAAGTTGAATAAATAATAAGTAAAATAATACGACGTGGACGGCAGATTACAGGAAAATTAACAAAAACTAGTTTATTTATTGGGTAATCTAACACAAAGATTATAATATACTATGAGACGTTTTGAAAGAAGGGTCGACGTTTCGACAGTGGCACTGTCGACGTCAGGACTAAAGTATTAGGAATGTAGCACATGGCTTAAATAGGTTCTTGGAGTGACGTCACGGTTAGTGGAGGTTCTCAACGTGGCGGGCGTCAGGTTAAAGAATTTTCTCCGAGGAGTGAGGTCATCATCCGTGGGTCGTTGTCCGGCTTATCGGAAAATTTCAGAGCAGGGTTGGTGCGATTGTATCTCATTACGGCCGATGTCTCAATACGGCCGATAATCCTTTAATCCCCAAGTGTCTCATTACGGCCAAAGTCTCAATACGGCCGAAGATGTCTCATAACGGCCAAATGTGAAAATGTGTATTGTAACCTGCATTGATATGCAATGTCGCAGCCAGGTATGGATATATATTCAGCAGGGTATAAGCCATGCACTGTGCCCTTAGGGCTCTTATCATATTTATATACACATATTGCGAGACAAACGGTATGTTATCATACCACAGCACAATGCAACATATTGTGTAATGTGTACTCCCACAAGGTAGTGTTGATGTTGCTGTGAAGCAGGCTACTATGTGGAGTTAGCTACTTGTAGCAGGGTGCCGAACCGAACCCGAACCCGAACCGAAATTTTCATGATACTGTTGAACCCGAACCGGAGCAGAACCGTTAAAAATAGTAGCGGTAACCGGTTCGCAACAAAACGGTTCGGACATAAAAGAAGTAGCATAAGAGTTCCTCTCTATCCCCGAACGAAGACACATTCGTATCATCATCACGCGCCTATATCATGGATTTCAGAAATTTTCACCTAGCAGTGAGACGACGACGTATAGTAAGTATACTTTCAGCGTCTTTTTAACATGTTGAAGCGCAGTTGTCCTCGTGAGCGCCGCGGCTAGCGCCCCACGCACGCGGTGCGGCAGACGAGCTGCCACGCGGACGAAGGAAACAGGAATGGAGTAGGCCAGTTATGTAGCTCTACAGGACGAATATGCGCTCAAATAAGCGCCCAAGATTTCCCTTTACACGTGAGCAGTACAAATTAAACAAGTCAGAAACATGAGAAGTGGAGAAGGAGCGTACGCAGAACGGTGCCTGTTTGATTGGTCGTGGCTTGAAAAGTAAATGTAGTTCTGCTTATTGGTAGTGCAGTTGTGTCGTGACATATTGCCTTTGTGTTGTGGATTAACTAGTACACTGCTGTGAGCTCGGACAGAGTAAGGCTGGCAGGCTTATTTTCGACATGCTTCAGTACGGTTTCAGATCGATTCACGTTGCGAAGGCAGTGTGCCGGCTAGTACTGTCTATATTACGCTGTCCATCTTATTAGGCTTCCTTTAAGTGTATCTCGCTGGCACTGTGCGTGTGAAAAAAGAGATTTTAGGAACAGAAAGTAGCAGGACTACACTGCTTCAACAGCGTGGACTCTATTTGCAATAAGTGTTCATCCATTCCTCATTTCTCTCGCTAAAGGGCTACCTCACCTCTAGAGACGTCAATGCAGACAACAGCAGTAAGCTATTAGCCACGCATTTCCTGATAAAAGCAGTTTTATGGAACATATAAAACGGAAGCGTTGAACCGGTTCGCGAACCGGTTCGGGGCTGCGAACCGGTTTGCGAACCGGTTCGATTCTTGGTGTGGCCGTACCGGAACCGAACCGGAACGAAATCAAAACAACGCGAACCCGAACCCGAACCGAACCCGTATTTTTTGCGGTTCGACACCCTGACTTGTAGAGAGCTAGATGAATATTGGCTTTGTTGTGACGCCTTTGGAGCCATCCTACAGTCACTGGCCAAGACGGAACACCTATCTCAGTCGATGTCAGTTTATTTCCATTCGCCTTACAATGGTACAATTCTTGCTTCTGGAATGAGTGAACCTGCAAGAAGCGGAGAGCAACCATGAATAGGCTAGAATATAAAAAAAAACAAAAAAAAACAAGCATTTGTCTCTACATGGCTGGTTTTAATGTGCACAAGCTGCACATGTGTTGATACGTGTCTGTTATTTGATACGAGGTTAACATAAATCTTCATCTAGACAAAAGAATGACAAGCCTTAAAAATGTGACTTCCAGGTAAACACAGAGCATGACCATGATATGAATATAGGTTCAGTAGTTCATTCCCTTAATGGAAACATGTTAATATGAAATAGTGATACATTACAATTCATTAAATGACGCATGCATAACTTTCCATTTCTGGTTTCTTTTTTATAAAAGTAGTGCACGAATTAACATTCAGTGCACTACTAACATTCAGTAACATTCAGTGAATTAATAGTAGTGCGAGTTAACATTCGTGCACTACTACAAAATTTCTCACTTCACAACAGAACCTTATGATGATCTTAACAGCTCACCTCTTCGGCCAGGACTCCCTGGGCAGCAACATCCTATTAGCCATGTTGTTGTTTTTCTTTTTCGGAATCCTCCGTGCAGCCACATACCATGCCTGGAATGGAAAACCAGCTATAAATAACAATGTATTTGAATGACTTCCTCTTGAAGTAGTTATTCTAATCAGATATGCTTTTGTGCCTAGTATGGTGCGCGAAGGCACATAAGTACAACATTCGCAGACGTTCGACGTCAGCAGTTCAAGGAGATCAATTCAAGTACGCCGACTTGCGCTTTTATTTTTGAAGAAATACGACGACAAGTTTTAACAAATTAAATGTGGCTCACAATGATACGAGTAAATGCCGCTGTACGGTGATGCATTGTCGGTATCTTATCGTCTTCGAATAAATTTGTTGTTCCTAAACGCGCAACCAACTAGAAACGGTGCAAACCTACGAACAGATACCGAGTTACATCTATTACAGGCACTTCGGCTGTTTTGATTCATTTAAATTACTCGTATGAGAATCCAAACTATGTGTGGACAGCACACTACTAAGCCAGACAATCTACGAAAGCATTACTCACCAGAATTCCTGCTAGACTTGGTCTTGGTCAACACTGCGCGATATACGTTGGGGCTGTGGCGATTCATTCAACTGGATTTTTACCGGAACAACAGGCGCTGATCGAAAGACAACGACGGAAAATAGAGAGCCGCTATAAAGTCCGCTAATTTGCACATTACAGCACTACAAATCGATATATGTACACGTCGTAAACAGCAACCACTCGCTCACACAAGAAACGAGGTACCCATCGTTGCTAGACACCATCCGAACTCCAAAGTGAGAGTAGCAAAGCAACAAGATATCAAAACACGAAAGGAAAAATATTGATCTCCCTTTCCTTCTATAGCATGCAAAACGTGATTTGCGCTGAGATGAACATATATGTTCATGACGCGAGTAATTTTCACTTTTCACTGATCCAAAGGAGGTCACGTGGGATTGCTTGACGCTTGCGAAATTAACAGCAATGAAAATGGGGAAACGAAACTTGTGAATCGTGCATTTGCTCTTCATGGCAGCTGCCAGATAATCGAATCAAACTTAAGGGACACTGGATTACAGGTATGTTGGCATCTTTTTCATTCCTGCATATCATTTCACATTACACTATACGTGAATACATGGTGTCATGTCGTGGGTGTCATGTTTCACGATGGGGAAGTAGTTGCATGGGGAAGTGTGCATGGTTCTAGACTTTTAATTTTTGATCGCGTAATCGATATATCGGCACGTCTCGCATTGTGGCTTGCAACCAAGTGCTGTTCCCTTACTAGCGCTTCCTACAAATGACAAAACGGAACATGTGGGAATGTATATTTTTGATTACTCATATATAACAAGAAAATGTATCGTTTTCAGGTTGCTGCCACTACTCCATGTGCCCGCAATTGTCTTGTGTGTATGATTACACTAACGACGTCGCCGACCACGGCGGAAGTGTTTCGCGTACACGCGTTTCAGCATGAAGCCTGCAGGTAACATCTGATGCTTACTCTTCGGATATTCTGAATTTACATATTCTAGCTTAGAGGAATTCCGAATGCCCAGAGTGACACACACTTATAACATTGTGACATCAGTGCAGTGGCATAAGCTCTAATGTAGTGCCCCACGAAAATGAACAAGGGGCAGTGGTTTATCCAGAATCCCAAGCACGAGAGGGGTGTTGGAAAAAATTGTGGGGGGAGGTCATCGTTATAGTTACGTCATTACAGACGTATCTGAAGCTGGAACCGCAAGGGCACCCCCTGTAAGGGGTGCACAGGCAAAAAAGTTAGGGGGGTCTGGATAAAGCACTGACGAGGGGGACTCCTCCACCCCATGTCAAGCCTCATAAAACACCTCCTGAAATATTTTCCTGGCTATGCAGCTGCAGCATTATGACGTAATTGTCATTGTTGTCCATAATTCTTGAATATGTTTTGAATATATGGAAAAAAGTCTGCTTGGCAGCATATGTCTTATGGTCATCATCAAACAAGAGCATATGTCATTTTGTTCAGTGCCTTATGTACTTTTGTTAAATTTCAGGTGGACGTAAATTGTAGAAGGCAGCTAGTGAGAGAGAAGATCATGGTCATAGGTCATGTGGCTCCTGGAGCTCCCAGTGGGCTCCCTTGTGGAGTACTTTTCAGAACACACACACACACAGTTTGCTCACAGAACGAACGAGTAGGATGTTGCTTGAATACTGAGAGAAAATGGCGTAACACATACAAATATCGTGTGACACAAATAAAAACATTTTTCACGAGGGATGCATGAAACACTGTCGCAATATTGTGTGCATGAACCATTGTGTGTGACACAAGCCGTGAGGGCACACCGCCTCGGACACATTTTGGGAAGCAGAAAACACAGTATATACAGAGCTAATATGGTGGATGTTTCTTTTTTCTTTTTGGCCGTTATGAGACATCTTCGGCCGTAATGAGACTTTGGCCGTAACGCGACACTTGGGGATTAAAGGATTTTCGGCCGTAATGAGACTTTCGGCCGTAATGAGACTTTGGCCGTAATGAGATGTTACCGGTTGCTGCTGCTTAGAAAGGGAACTGAAAGGCAAGAAAGGTGAAGTGGGGTATCGATGTCTAGGTGACAAGGCTTCTTATTGTGGGTAGTACACCAGGATCTTCGTTGATTGTTGATTTGAACTTCCAAATGAGGTAACACTTGCGCTGTTCCCTGCCTCTACCTGAACTCAAGTTTGATTGAAGAATAGAAAGGGCGACGTCATTTATGGAATGACCAGGCTGTTTGAAATGACGAGAAACAGGAAGATTTGGCTTTTTGTTAACGTCCTACCGGTGGTTTTGGTTTGACCTGCATATAGTGCTTGACACGCGCTGCACTGAATAGCATAAATGACGTTGGATGAATTACAGTCAAAGTCACCATGAATTATGACGAAGAAACAAGAATTTGTGCTCTTAAAGGGACTATGAAATTTCCCGAACCCCCATACTTTTTTTCGATGGAAACTGTTCTTCCCGCAGAGAAACTAATATGCCACAAATTTTTCCGGACGAAATCGCTCCACACTGCGAGGAGCGCGCGCTGGAAATGTCTCTTCCGCGTTCCTCCTCTCCCGCGCATATTTCCCTGCCGATGGTGTAACTGTACGGACCGCACTTCGGTTCCCCGTTACGTCACCGGTGTTGCACAATGGCAAGTAATGCCGCGAGCTCGCGCTGTGGCTGCCGCCACTGCCGAAATCTGCCGATCACGCGAAAGCTACTGTCATGGAGATTTCCACTCCCGATGAACGCATACGCGGGATGCTACGGCGCATGCTCCTGGCGGGATTCCTCGGCTCGGCAACATGTCATGATGACTTGTTGCTGAGCCGGCCGTGGTCGCGTCAAGTTGCCCGTTGTGTCTCCGCTCGGCAGCTCGCCACGGCGCGGCGCTAGCTGTCCTCCCTTCGCCGCTCCGTTTAAATTCGCTCCCGAGACATCCGCTCGCGCGACGAAAGTAAAATTTCGGTTCTAGACTCAGAAAAATGTCTTCTTTCGAACGAAACGAAGAAAAAAATCGTTTCATAGTCCCTTTAAGCACGTGGGCATTAGTTTACATATTTGGCATCTGCAGCCATTGCACGGGTGGTCGCCTGTTGTCGGACTTGCAGGTCGGTTGACCTTGGGGTTGACTAGATTTATTTTATTTGGCATACCTTCGAGCGGCCTTAGGCCATACAAAGGGGGTGGGGCACTCATAACACACACATACACATAACAAAGAAGAAAACACACAGATGCTAACACTACACAGGGTCAATATGAAACAAATCAATAAAGCACACTTCTATTACCTAATAAATAGTGACACCGCTATACATAGACTGAAGATGATACATATAATAGAACACACGCCTTTTCCGTAATAAATGTTCAGAAGGTTATGCTGGTGTGTTGGGGGCAAAATATGATGTAATAGCGGTGACAAACTGGCCGTGATCAATGATGGTCCCAATGTGGGATGGCAGCTTGTTCCATTCCAATACTTATCGCGGGAAGAATTAATTAGAAAATGGTGTTGAATGGGGACGAAGAATATGGACCTTATGCACATGGTCGACACGACGTGAAATAAAATGTGCAGGAGTAATGTACGGTTCACGAAGAGTGGGAGAATAATAAAACTTGTGGAACAGTGATAGCCGATGGGTTTTCCGCCGGGTCGCCAAGTTGGCAAGCTCTGCGCGGCGTTTCAAGCACGTGACGCTCGTACTTGACGAATAATCCCGGAAGATGAAGCGGACTGCTTTGTTTTGGAGATACCGGTCGAGAGGTAAAGTTGATGGGGGTCCGATACAGCGCAGGCGTACTCAAGCCAAGGTATATTTAAACAGGTAGCGTAACTCCTATAGGCCCCTGTGTCTTCAGAATGACGCCATGATAGAGACGGTCAGCGCCATCCATCCGTTGCGCGGACTACTACGATTGTAAATAAATGACGTCAGAGACGACGTCACTAGTATGAATAATAAGTAGTGCATAATTATCCATGCACGTTTACACTGGCCCGGCCCACTTCGCTTGCCTTGTATTCCCTTTTCCGCGCCCAGTCAACAATACCAGACGAGAGCACAGAAAAATAAAGCATATCAGATTTAATGAATCATATCAATTCCAAATACATAGTTATCACAGATTTTGACAACTCAAAACAGAAACGCATCGTGATGACCATAGAGAAATTAGGAAGGCTCACATAAGGCCCATTTCTCACCTAGAGCTATACGTATACCTAGTGATTAGACGTTTGCATTTATTCAATAAGTGGCCGTTATAGGTCCATTGCAACAAAACACGACATCGTTGGTATACACAGTTGGTTCCTGCTAACACTCACACCATCATGGCCGCTCGTCCCATGACGAAATCTTTTTTTCGCGGGCCCAGCAACATGGGATCATTGTATTCATCTGTTCACTCGTGTTAACCTTGGTTTACAGCACGGAGATGTGAACGTCGCTTCCTCTTTAACCCAAAGAGTGTACGAACTCCGTATTACAATGAACGGACACACGGTACGGATACAGAGACGCACGGATAAACAGACCCAACTGTGACACATGCGCAAAGGAACAGGATACGGAAATGTACTGGAGTGGTAGATGATCTCGTATATGTGCACGAGCGGGGCAACAGAAAGCTTTTTCTACATTGAAATTATGAATAACCTATTAGTACACACACAAGCCACGCCCATGTTGTAAAGTTTTTCTGTTTACAACCGTACCTCTACTGTCAAGTGTCAACACCCAGGATCGCTCGCGCCTCTTGCTGGTGGCCTTGCCGATGGGTCTGATTTGGTATTTTCGCTTGTTTTCGCTACCAGTTTAGATATACCTTGCTCAAGCTTCGGGCGAGTATAAGTCAGGAAAGCAGTGCGCCTCAGATGAGAGGGGGTATGAGGCATGTGACGTCGGATGTAACCAAGGCTACGACTAGCATCGGAAAGGATATTAGTGATATGAGCGTTCCAGGACAAGTCAGCCGTAAAGTGGACCCCTAAATATTTATACGATACGACACGTTCCATTGGCGCACCGCAGACTGTAGATTATCTAGATTATCATGGAGGTTTTGCGTGCGCCTGTAGATTACAGATGGACGTTCCGGGAAGATTTGTCCCATGCGCTCTGACTGAAGAGGAATACTGTGGTGGTGATTATGTATACTGTTGATGTTTGAAACATTATTATTAAATGTTAAAATGAGGTTAACGGAACCACTGTCTAATATCTGGTTGCGGTTTTGGAACAGGGCTTTGCGATCTGCCCTACGAGCCTTCCCAGGCAGCACAAACCCTCGGGAAAAGAATGGGAACGCAATGGGAGCTCCGGCTCCTGAACGGGCGATAGTGCCCGACTGGTTCCCAGCGGTGTGGGAACTGAGGAGGTAGGACATAAGAGAAGATAAGGTAGTCCCCCGACCGTGCCCTGATCATTTCCCGCTCTGGTCTCCTTTTGGTCATGTAAACAATAATATAGGATCGCTCCCCGATGCTGCTCTGATCATTTCCCGGTCTGGACTGACCTTGGTCATGTGACCAAAATATAGGATCGCTCCCCGATGCTGATCTGATCACTTCACGATAATCTGTCACATGACCGGGGTGCAGCAACGGATTTCTCTTCCCAGACAGTCAGGCGCCGAGTGATGCAATCACGTAACCGACAGTTTCGAATCTGGCCAATGATGTTCCTCGATCATCCAGCCGTGTTTGCACTGTCGGAGTCCCCGTCGCTCTCGCTGCGAGAAACGAGTGTATCCGGCCGTGCTCCCGAAACTTTTGAGGAATTCCAACATTTTTAATCGATTCATCGAGTGGTAAGTGCTATATCTTTTTGTGGTATTCCTCGCATTGATAAATGTTACTCATAGATGCTTTTCAACATGAGTGACACCGTTCTAGAAGGCTTCTCTCGAAACTTAGCATCGCATAGTTTCGATTTCAGTGATCCATTGTGGTTTATGCGTTGCTTTTAGGATAATGGACTCCGTTTTGGTGAAAATATGGTTCAGTAAAGTGTGGAATCGTATGTATTGTGTATTTCACATCAAACGAAATGTACCCATTTCTCAGGATGACTGCGTGCTGCAGCTGTGCTTTTCATCTCCTGCGTGCGTACAAAACTGGAATGCTAGAGGACTTCAGCTCAAGGTTGGTTTTTGGAGTCAGTCTAAATAAAAGAAAAGAAAAAAAAGGAACCTCCGAAGCGAATAAATTATTCCGCTTTAATCCTTTTGCGCAATGTGATCGACGCATGATATGTCAATTTCTTTGAAACTGTAAGTGGATGAAAGCTATCCTGATCTTTCATTCAGAATGTCATGCTGGACCACTACCAGAGCGTGCTTAAAGGAATCAATGCCTTGATGAAGGTATCACCAATGTGCCCACCACCAGCTCTCTGCCTCAGAGCCAGTGATGATGGTCAAGATTTTTCTAGCGGATCTTGTCATGTCATGCTGAAAACTGTAAGTTTGGCTATTTGGTCTGTATTCAATGACGTGTGCATCATGTGGTGTGATGTACTTTTCGAAGTGTAACCCTGACCTCGAGCTATCTTCCACTTTCAGAATCTACCCCGCACTTCGGTTACAACACTATGACCTATCGCGCTGTGATGATTGCTTGAAAGGAATACAGTCTGGTATGCTGTGTTGTTTTTCTTTTAAAAGAACTTCAGGTATCCATAATAAGAGGCCTTCCTAGCAAGAAAGCCATAAGAAAAGGCATCTTCTTGATACATTAATATTTCTCCTAAAGACAAGGGTACGAGTCACACTACATGTGCCATACTGCACTCTCAGAAAAAAGGGTGGACCTTTTAGGAGGTAATAGCTGTCGCATATGTTGTGCCTAAAAGGTTGCAAAGTTCTACCTGCTACCTCACTCTCTGCCACGAATAATAGGGTTACCGCTTCTGATTCGGTGAGAGAGGGGGGCGTACACCTTTTTGTTGTAATTTGGATGGATGATAATTTTTTTACCAGCTTTTTACACCCCTTATAATGTTGGCTTAGGAGCCTTCTCACGCCTTTTTCCTTAGATTGTGGTTCCCAAATTGTCTGTATGTTGTCCTCGTATTAGCAAAGGTGCGCGAATATTTCTTCTATTTTCTTAAAAGAAGGTATAGAACGATCATGCCACATGTAGTACGGATTCTCAAGTTGTTCACGTGTTCCATGTTGTTGGGCGTAACTCGTTACCAGTAACTCGATACCGTAACTAGGCTACTCTGCGTAGCTATTTTCAGTAACTTTTTGCATAGCTCTTTGCTTTTGGGCTCCAGTAACTTCTTGAAGAGCTCGTTCCTTTCCCTTTTTCTTTTGTTTCGGGGGGTGGGGGGTTAAGTTCGTCAAAGTAACTTGAAGACTGTTCAAAGTTCTTCTTGTTCAATCCTGGTCTACAAACATCGCAGGCTGAGTCCTCCCCCCATGACTTGAGATGAAAGATGGCACGTGCATGGCGCGACTAACTTCGGTTACACGGTGTTGTTACACGGTGAATGTTACAAATTATGTTTTAGCCGAGCATTAGGAAGCTCAGGTATCGCGCATCTTAACGATTAGAAGTGTATTGATAATGATAGAGGGCATTGAGTAGCAGGATTAAAACTTTGCACATTTCTACGATATGTATGTTGGGGACAACTCGTAGAGCATAAACTTGCTTTGTGCTCCTTTTTCATGTGCCTTATTACGAGATTAAAATCATCAAACCCCTTCCTAAAGAGGCCCGTAAATGTAGGCTTCTTTTGTCGTAGCAGATATTGATATCATTTTTGTATATCAAGACTATTTTGAAACGTCTTGAATCGCCCATTGTGACAGCAAGGTCTGAATTAAGCATATAGACAGGTCAAGAGCTGAAAAGTATATATATTGAGTAGCAAATAACTTGAAGGTAACCTGTTACATTTCTAAAGTAGCTTAACTTCACGTCAATTTGCATTACGTTTTATTACGTGTAACTGCGTTTGAAATTTAGTTACCGGACGGTTTCACGCCAGTTCAGGCAGGGAGGTCCCATCGACCTCCTGGGTCTTCAGTATTTTTGATATTTATAAGCTTATCGTATATTATGATCAACATTTTTGCTGAATAGCTTTCGTGCAAAAAAAATGAGAAAATCCGGCCCTGAATTCTGATGTTTCAGTTTTGCCGTGCTTGCACGCATATACCTCCCGAGTGTTAAGAGATACTGTTGTGAAATTTTTTATGCTGTTTTATTGTGCCTACAGGCCAGCTGTCAGAGAGCAAATTTTAGCGCGCAGGTGCAACGCTGTGTGCTATAAAAAATGGCGAACATGCCCTCTCGCGCACTTTTGTCCTGATTTCAACGCCTGATATCTCTGGCTATAGATGTCCCTGATCGCAATACTTGGTATCAGCTCACTCATCTTTTAATGCTCTTTCATCTGATATATCTATCCTGCATATACTTCCTAGCGGCATGTGCTTAAATAGGCAAATGTTTAGGCATATTTCGAAATAAACGTGGATTTTGCGCGTGTATTTCTCAAAAAGGTCCCACTTAATTTCGTATATATTTTCCCAGGATATGGCCCGATGTTAGGCCTTTCACCTAACGCAAAAACTTCTTCTCCAAAGGCGTATACTACTGATTAGCGCGTTAAAACGCGGCCCCACTGCGTACGAACGTGTCGGAGATATCGACAGCCAGAGCAAAGCGTCGAAGTTTGAACAAAAGTGCGCGACAGAAACATGTTCGCCGCTTTTTATACGATACAGTGCTCCACCTGTGCGCCTAAATTTGCGCTCGGAGTGCTGGCAGGTAGGTATACTAAAGCACAAAAAAAATGCACTACGATATCTTGTAGGACTCAGGATGTATACACGTGGAAACACGGCAAAATTGCAACAATCTAATTCAGGGCTGGATTTCTCGATTTTTTGCACGGAAAGTATTCGAATGATTAATTCTACCAATGTTGATCTTCATCTGCGATGAGCGTCTAAATATATATGAAAACTCATGAAAATTCAGAAGGTCCATGGGACGTCCCTGTCTGAGCTAACGTGGAACCGGCCTACAATTATGTTCTGGCTAACCTTTTCAGTGGCTTCCATCTTTCAACAGTTAGAACTTAACTGGTAACGAGTTCCAACTTCTATATCTGTTCCATATAACCTGTGTTAAGTGAATATCTGTGAAGTAAATAGTACATATGCGGGACTGGTGGTTATATACTTTCAATGTAACTCTCTTTCTTTCATTGCTGGTGAAGTGATGCATTAAAGAACCCATGTATTTTGTGACTATGATGCAATAAAGAGTTTTCTACAATGACATATTGATTTTGTTTTTAAAAATCGCGCAAATTAACTCTTGTTTGGGGGGTAGGAGGTACCCGCAGGTGTGCATTGGCTGCACCTCGGGAAATCGTTGGGGTACGATACAGGCTGCCGATAACGGACCATTAACATCCCCGTGTTGCAAACCGTATGCCGGACCATGGTCGGGAGCCGACCAGATCGGGTCGGTCGCCGCCGGCGCACCGACGTTGGGTCGTCGCGCTGTGCTGCCTGGGTTCTTTATTGCGTCCCTAACTAAATTGGGTGGGAATTCACGACTGATGAATGTTTTGCCAAGTTGGTTGAAATTTCTGTCTAGATAATCGTTACTAGAACAGATGCGTCTTAAACGAAGAGTCTGGCTGTAGGGGATAGCAAGTTTAGTGTGCCGCGGGTGGCAACAACTGAAAGCTAGGTACTCCTGGGAGTCTGTAGGCTTACAGAACAGGTCCGTTAACAGTTAGAGCCGAGTAAGAATAGGTGAATTTGATAGCTCGATGTGCTTGATTAAAATCGTCTATATATATTTAGGTCGTCCTCAGAATGTGGCCAAACCGTGAAGATGTCGTCTAGAAAACGCATGTGCAACGTCGGATTTTTCTTGCGTTGGGACAGAAATCCACGTGGCGCACCTCTACCAACTGTGACGTCACTCCAGGAACCTACTTAAGCCATGTGCTACATTCCTAACACCGTAGTCCTGAAGAAGAGAGTGCCACTGTCGAAATGTCGGCCGTTCTTTTAAACGCCTTATAGTATATTATAATCATTGTGCTAGATTACGCACTAAATAAACTAGTTTTTGTTGTTGATAGTTGGATGACATACCCTTGACGTCTTGTGTCGATGCGCAGGAAGGAAGAGGAACCTCCAAATTGGCACTTTTATTCGCATTTTAGTTACAAACGGCGCAACGCGTGAATCTCGTTCCTTTTGCATTATTCTCATGATGACGGAGTCTTTCATATGGCGAGGAGATATTTTTCTACTTTAGTGCCCCTTTAATAACTCGTATAAAATTCCCTGACAATTCCACGTTATCCTTGATTTTAAACAATCTGCATGCTGTAGACATAAAAAATGTCATTAGTGGGCACGGCACCTTTGTCAGTTCCAGAAGGATGATTCTTCGTAGTTGATTGGATGGCGGCAGCAGCAATGTGGTCCGCTGCTGGATGTTGGCAGCTTGAGGGACCTGGAAGCCAGTAATCGAGAGGTTATGACAGGCTGACGGGCTCCTGGCAGGTGGTGAAAGGTTAATGACTGTGCTTTTCAGACACTGACCCTTAAAATAATGGTTTAAAAGGACGGTCTCAAATAGACAGAGTGACTCTATGGCGCACCGAAAATCTTGCTCACATGCGTATGACATGCTCGTTCCTTCACAACCACAAAGTAGCTTTCAAGAAAGGCATTCTAACCAGGGTGTCGAACCGCAAAAAATACGGGTTCGGTTCGGGTTCGGGTTCGCGTTGTTTTGATTTCGTTCCGGTTCAGTTCCGGTTCGGCCACGCCAAAAACCGAACCGGTTCGCAAACCGGTTCGCAGCCACGAACCGGTTCGCGAACCGGTTCAAAGCTTCCGTTTTATATGTTCCATAAAACTGCTTTTATCAGAAAATGCATGACTAATAGCTTACTGCTGTTGTCTGCATTGACGTCTTTAGCGGTGAAGTAGCTCTTTAGCGAGAGAAATAAGAAATGGATGAACACTTATTGCAAATAGAGTCCACGCTGATGAAGCGGTGTTGTCCCGCTACTTTCTGTTCCCAAAATCTCTTTTTCACACGCACAGTGCCAGCAAGATAAACTTAAAGGAAGGCTAATAAGATGGACAGCGTAAGATAGACGACAGTACTTGCCGGCACACTGCCTTCGTAGCGTGAATCGATCTGAAACCGTACTGAAGCATGTCGCAAATAAGCCTGCCAGCCTTACTCTGTCCGAGCTCACAGCAGTGTACTAGTTAATCCACCTCACCAAGGCAATGTATCACGACACAACTGCACTATCAATAAGCAGAACCACATTTACTTTTCAAACCACGACCAATCAAACAGGCACCGTTCTGCGTACGCTCCTTCTCTACTTCTCATGTTTCTGACTTGTTTAATTTTTACTGCTCACGTGTAAAAAGAAATCTTGGGCGCTTATTTGATCACATATTCGTCGTGTAGAGCTACATAACTGGCCTACTCCATTCCTGTTGCATTCGTCCGCGTGGCACCTCGTCTCTGAAGAGTAGACGCCGCATCACCGCGTGCGTGGGGCGCCAGCCTGGGCGCTCACAAGGACAACTGAACTTCAACATGTTAAAAAGATGCTGAAAGTATACTTACTATACGTCGTCGTCTGACTGCTAGGTGAAAATTTCTGAAATTCATGATATAGGCGCGTGACGATACCATTGTGTCTTCGTTCGGGGATAGAGAGGAACTCTTGTGCTGACTTCTATGTCCGAACCGTTTTGTTGCGAACCGGTTACCGCTATTATTTTTTATGGTTCTGCTCCGGTTCGGGTTCAGCAGTGTTCCGAAAATTTCGGTTCGGGTTAGGGTTCGGTTCCGGCAAAAATAACGGTTCGGGTACGGTCTTCGGTTCGGGTTCGGTTCGACACCCTGATTCTAACACGTTCTGTGCACAGACTATAGCTGTAGCGGTGTCAGAGAAAACAATACGTTTAATGTTATGCGAGTCTCGCGTAGTTTGGTGTCTTTAGCTTGTTTTGCTGGCGGTACTACAATAACAATGAATGCTAGAGCGTGCCAAGCATTTTTCTTAGGACTTCTAGCAAAACAAATGTAAGCAGCGACAAAACAACAACCAAATGTCAAAGAATGGAGCCATGAAACATACTTCAGCTTTCCTAGTGCTCTTATTTTTCTACGAACATTACATGGGTGAGACGAGCAAAAATAATTCACTGTGAAGCATAACATAATATCAGTGTGTCTTTCCGAATGAAGTACTAACAAGGTAGGCAAAAGTATCTCATTTTCCAGCTCAAGTTAACCCGGACATTATCAATAAAGTTCCAAGTGTGGTAAAGGAAAGCAAACATTTTGCAAACTGACTTGTCTACACCTACATAGTCTTTCGTGGCCAATGTCCGACCTTAGCATCTTTTGACTTCTTTCTGGACAGCACTACAAAGAACAAAATGACCAGCTCAAAGGTGACACGCTGGTAATGACCTGCCTAGGATATATGTATGTCCTGTAGCATGTTTCGCTATGGTGATGCGCCTGTGCACAACTGTGCTACATATCTGAACCACGTCTTTATCACTGGGAAATAAACACCACACGTTATGTGTTCGCACCCGGCATCCTGACGTAGCTCGTGTGATGTTGAGAACGAGGTGGTGAAGGAAATGGGGGAGGAAAACCAGAATCGGGGAGTTCATTCGAATCATCGCCCGAGAAAATTCGACGCCTTGCACGTTTCCTTTTAGGTGGTAATACTTTCTCTCTACACAAATACCAAGTCTCCACAGCAACTGGAAGTTTTATCCTTGCTTCTTAATATGATCCTTTCAAAGAGTAAAGGATTATCTGATTTCCAGTTCTTCCTGAATTAAGCGGACAAGATGCAAAGCAATGAAATGACAAGTGCTATGTAGCAAATCACTAACTAAAGTAAACAGAATACTCACAAATTCGTGTTGCATCATCCTTTTTCCTACTTTTTTATAACAATGCTTGATAGGACACTACACAGAGTAAATATAATTGCGCTCAACGAAAAATTACAAACTACTTCAACATCACTCATCAATGAAATGAAAAACGAACGTGAAACACTGACGGGAAAGAGGGGTCAACATAAAATCGAGTGTTTGCAGGCAGCGTAAAACTCATCCCTCTGTAACCTAGACCATTGGCAGCGTTGATGACATCAGGATCTTTTCTGCTGAGTGGCTGCGGTCTCAGCAGTATTTTAGCATGCTTACAGGGCTGGATAGCGTGCTCACTTTATTACCCTCCCTCTGAGAGAGAATAGCAGAAATAACTGTTCTGTAAAAGCATCTGATCATTTGACTTTTTTCCCATCAAACTTTTGATTGAGTTTTCTACCTGTAATGTACGTATACCAACTAGCTTGTGGTTCGTCACTTCGTTCTGCATTTGACTCCGCTTTATAGCCACTATTAGGTCACTATCTTAGTGAGAATTTTATTGCGGAGTCCAAGAGAACTTCAATGAGAAAGCACACCGTTATTTAAAACCTAATTTTTGCTTTAAAGGCAGCAGAAACCCTATTACCAAGGTAACGGCGAACATTTTAGAAGTGAAGCTGTTGACCCCTGTCAGACATAACAACAGGTGCCATTTACAATTCTCAATAAAGATAATTTGAATTTTTTTTAATTGTTATGTGATGAAGTTAAGAATAATAGGTAAAATGCTGTTGCACTACCAAAAAGTAAGTTTGCCACTTCGAAGTGGAAACAGAGAACACTTAGGCACCTGAGATCTTTGTTGTCGTTGCGCCACTAAACTCCCAATCATCATCATCATCATCACTTAGGCACCTGAAAAATCATGTTCAGGGTTTTAGTGCATTTCGCAGTGATATAGCAATATGCCTGGTTTGGAGTGGCCGATTCTCTGCTGAGAAACCATTCTCCACATTTCTCTTATCACCACTACGAATAGTAATAAGCCACGATACCAGCGCAATTTTCGAAAATTAGCGCACTGCTCTCCTCTAGCGTGATGATCTTCCAATGAAATCTAGCGTTCTATCCAACAGTTACGATCTGTTCAAATGTCGATAGAAGGACGTTCCACGGATCGCAAAATTTCTACGTCCATCTAGGGACGTCCGTGGGCTAACGAAATTGCGTTATCCGTAGGCTGATCTCGGAGGGAAGCCCTGCGAGTGTCCGGCCTCGGACACGGACGTAAGGATCAATCTCGGATGTCCGGGAGACGATATGTTACTTCTGGGGTAGTGGACTCGCACACCGTGCACAACCAGACGACACACCAAGACGACGCACATAACACAACGCAAATGACAAACGTAACAAGTGACACGGGTTCATCACCTCTCACATCGGATGGTTTAGAGCAGCAGCGAACTTGTGCCCGAGAGTTAGTCGCACCAATTTTCTCTTCTCACATTGCCGACGCTCGCGAAAACCAATTATCTGATGCATCTGATCCTGAGACTTCGCCGGTGAATACACCGAATGTTTTCTATAGTGCTGAAGATATAGCGGCAGGTGTGGTGATAGCTTCCGTACTGGACGCAGCCCATGAAATTAGTGATTCTGAAGATTCACCGCGGGACGGCATTGAAACCTTTGCCACTTTCCGTGAATATGGGCAGAGCCCGCTACCAGGCTGATCAACAGAAAAGGTTGAGGCCATCTGCATGGTCATGCCCTTCATTGTGAGTCATGGACTGACATGGCCTGCGGTTGACGATCTGTTGAGTCTCACTAATTCACTCTACGGTTATGCGAGTGATGTGCCGCCACGTAGCAAGTATTTACTTCGTAAGCTGTGGCTTCCAAAGGCAGATAAATATGCACACCATCACTTTTATCGTTACTTAAGTCACGACTTCAGGAGGGAAGTGACAAAGATGAAATGGCATGCAGCACTTGTAATGTATCACGGCAGGTGTCCAGCCTAAGAAATGATGGTCATTTCTTTAGTATCCTCAGTATGAATGGACAAGTGAAGAACGTTATGATTCGGAATAAAACTGTGCTTCATAAAAACTTGAAGAGACTCTGGCTAGAGAGGTGACTTCGGATACAATCAGTGATATCACAAATGGTACACTGTTCCGAAAGCTGCATAATGAGGGTCAGATGACGTCGTCTGACATCACACTAACTTTTAGCACCGACGGCAGCCCTGCAAAGGTCTCAATGTGACATATCCAGTTCATCCTGAATGAACTGCCGCCAGAGGTGAGATTCCGGAACTGCACACTTGCGGGCCTTTGGTTTGGGAACTCTCACCCGGACATGCTTGTATTTCTTGAGAAATTTGTGGAGGAAGTGAACTCAATGACACCACTGACATGGTACTGCAATGACGAGCTGATTTAATCGAAAGTCACCATCAGCTGCTGCTGTGCAGATACTCCAGCTGCAATTCAATGCGCTGCTGAAAGTGCTGATAAGCGCTGCAATTCAAAACCACACACTGTTCAGGGGTCATGCCCATGGTGTTTCATCAAGGGTCAACATATTGATTGTATGTAAGAAAAGCTTTACTGAAGTCGTAGATGTGCACCTATCAACAAAGTCCTAAAACTCTATCATTGAAGGAGCCATGCGATTTCCAGACACAGGCACTGTCGGTGAAAGAACTGCGAAAGGGGTTCTCAGAGACATGACGCTGGCAGTAGATCATGGCTGCCCTGTTAACGGACTTAAAAGGCCCTCTGCGTTGATTAACTTGTAACACTTCACTGTCGTGCGGGGCCAAAGCATTGATCATGTGTGCTCCTCGGTGTTACGAAGCACCTTACACAGATTGTGATTTCAGCATGCTCTACAGGTGAGATGATGCTGACATAATTATATAATTACTTGTTATACTTTGCATTACACAGGTGGCAATGCTACTGTTTTATTGATCGACAGGCGCCTCCTCGCCATCACGCCTCCCGATACTTTCGCCAGGTTGACTGGAGGAACTGCCTGCTTTTCTACTGCCCTCCATGCACCCTCGGCATCATCCCAGCGCAGCACTGAAATCAACTGAAGCGACTTGGTGAAGCTGTGTACCTGCTGCTGTGCACAGAGCTGACTCCAGTGATGCTGCAACGAGCTTGTACGGAATTTTTCTGAATTTTATCTGAATAAGCTTCGAAATTATATAGCAGCTACTGCATTTATTTTCTGCGTGATATGTCTAAATGTTCCGCCCATTTCTTTTCTTAGGTGCCCTGCTGACGGAATTTGTCACGAGGCACGCGACAATAAATGGACCACGCAAACTCACATACAATGTCCACGTGCTCCTTCATCTAGTGAAGTCAGGAGAAAACTTTTTAAAATATAAGATACATTGAATTCATGACACGTTTTCTTTTTCACAGTTGCATCGGGACTGAAAGGGCAAGCCCGCAACACAGTCCCCCAAATAAATACACAAGCGAAGAAAAAAAGATGTTTTGGTCCGCTGTAGGCACATTCGTCATTTGTTTTTGAGGGAGGTAATGTCACCTTGTTAAAATATGTGACCTCCGCCAAAGGGGCACCATTTCAAGTGCTAGAGAGGGAAGCCATGGCACCGGTCCTATCACTCTTAATCGTGTGACGCGTAATAAGGGGCACTTTTTTGCATTATTTTGACACTTAAAATACGTGATGTTTTGTGCCGCGAAGAGAGTCGGTCGAAGGGTGCCGCTTAGTCTAGACGCTACACTGTGCCAGCAACAGCATGTGGCACGTTGAACCGATTATGCCAGTGGTACAGGCGGACTGGCTCCAGCTCCGGCACTTCGTACCACGCAGAATATACGGTAGTGTGTGCCGCCTCGTGGGCCTGGTAGCGCGTGCTACATAACGTCGTCGACGGTGGCTTTACCATGCAAAATGAACCGCACGACAACGTTGCACAACACTCTAACAAGAAGATGCATGACAACTTTACTTCTCGAAATGTGCACCGTACGCAATAAATGTAAGACACGCTGAGACAATCAAATACTGCACACAGTAAAACAACATACCACCCGGAAGCTGTGCAAACGGTTATACTAAAGTAAGCTGGTCTATAATGACAGGGAGTTGATACTTGTCAACAGTAAAATAATAACATTCGCGAAAAATACGACCAAGCAGCCGTGTTAAAAGTTAAAATAAAAATGTGTTAAAACAAAAGTGAGGTGCTCCGTAATGACCAGCAGTTGATACCTGCAAATGTTAAAACAATAACACTGGAGAAAAATACGACCATGGAGTTGGGCTGTTAAACGAAAGTTAGCGGCTCCATAATGACCAGCAGTTGATACCTGTCACCGTTGAAACAATAACACTGGAGAAAACGATCAACATGTTACGATCAACAAGTTGCGCTAGCAGTGTTAAAGTGGAGTTGCGCTAGCCAGGGCTCGGAACCGTTATTTTTTAGGGTTCGGTTCAAGTTTCGGTTCAAGGTTATCGGTTCGGTTCGGGTTCAGCGCAACCAAAAGAACGGTTTGAACCGATATTAATCGGTTCGAACCGGTTTACGTGTGCTAATCAGTGTACCACATGTGAGATGTAACCAGTGGCGGATCCAGGGGGGGGGGGGGCGATCGCCCCCAAAACGTCAGTTTATACATTGTATTTCCCTCTCTCCCCTCCCCCACTACGCGCTCCGACAAAGAGACCGCCCCCCCCCCAAGCCGAGGTTCTGGATCCGCCCCTGGAGGTAACATCAGGTTCGGGCTATGGCCTGCTCCTCCCTTCCTTTTACACCCTCGCTCCTACACTTCATCGGTGCAAAGAAGCACGCAGTTCACAGTAGGTCATCTTTTACTGTACCGAAAAGTACTGGGTAATGGCGTACAGCATACCTCCAGTGCGAAAGGTGAATTTCTAAAGAAAAAAGAGAAGAAAGCACGAAAGTAAAAAGCACGGTTATGCAAGCCCTCTTGCAGGTCTCGTTCTGAGTGCGTAGAGACTGAGTGTAGACTCTCTCACACAAGCGCTTAACACTTACGAACACACAGAATAAGCAGGTGTCGATGCTGAACGGGCTGAACGCACAACAAGGATGTCTTCCAGGATGTCGGGTGCAAGGCTGGCGCGCTGGTCAGATAGTATGTATTTGAGAGCAGAAAACGCCCTTTCGACACTAACTTGAGTGGCGGGCACAGCAAGGACAACGTCCGCCAGCGCCTTCATTTCGGGTTCTTTTTCTGTTTGGCATTCCCAATACTTGAGGATGTCCACATGTTTATTGATCCTTGGCTTTGCCTCGGTCGCCTCGAGCATTGATGATATGGAGTGGATGGGAGTCGCAGTAGGTCGGACACGATCTTTTTGTCTAAGGAGCTCCTCAACTTCATCGGTTATTTCTCCTGCGTGTTCTTCAGAACTAGTGGTTTCAGATGGTGCCGACCTACTCCGGGCTGAAGGTGGTGCTAGACGTTTCCACAGCCTTGTGAGGTGCAGCTTCGCTTTCGTCCGTTGGTCGTCAGACAAGAGCACGTGGTACCGGACGTCCAAGAAAATAGCTGAGCAGAACAGCTCGCCTTCAAATAAACGCGTCTCTCTTGACCGCATGGACGCTGCAAGACTGGATGCCAGAGCAGATGTCAGCTTTGCCGTTCTCTCCCTGCACGCTATCCACAAAGAATAAAAGTCCCCAAGGGTCAACTGCTCAGTCTGAAGCCTCTTTGTGGCCTCTTCGGCGGGCGCCAAAGCCTCTATGGCATCATCCACGGCTTTCCACTCGTCATCTTGCAGGCGAAGCTCATTGTCCGTACCGAACATGTCGTCGCAAAACCCCCTCAGCTCAGTGAGGCGTCGGAGCATAATTACAGTAGACATCCACCGTGTAACGCAGTCCAAGATTGGTTTCTTCAGCTTAAGCTTGCGAATGAGAGACATAAGTGTCTGTGTGCGTAGCTTCTTTGAGATATTGCGACACTTCGCGAATATATCAATAGTCATCCCATGTTTTAAAGCGTCGTTCACCGCCAACTGCAGCGTGTGTGCTGCACATCGTATGCTATGTATTTGTCGTACATCCTGATGCTCGCCGGTGAGGCAGAACTCTTCGTCAATGTCCATAGAAATGTCATCGCTCGTAGAGGCGTCATCGTAGTCGCCAGCCGCACGAGAGCTCTCGTCGTTCAACAAACTCGCTGCTTTTAACATGTTGCTACCGTTGTCTGTAGTCAAGCTGTACACTTGGTTCACCCCAAGCTCGTATCTCGCGAGCACATCTTGGACTTGGAGTGTGATGTATTGTGCGGTGTGCCGCTCGTACAACTCCTTCATCGCAAGTGTCTGTACAACAATTTTTCCATTTTCAATATACTGCGCATTGATACCCAAAACGGCTCTGTCCATGCGGGTGGCACAGTCAATCTTCAAGCTGAAAAGACGGGATCTCAGCGATTCGCTGATGTGCTGACGTGTTTTGGCCGCGACCTCACGGACCTCTGTGCGGATATTCTTAGAGTTGATCGCGAAACCGCCGCCAGCAATTTCTATGAGGGGATTCAAAAGGTTACGAAATCCAGAATCTTCCATCAGTTGGAAGGGACGTCCATTTGTGGTGACCAGTTCCACGCAAGCGGAGACAATACTGGCCTTTGAAACGGCACTCTTCGTGGCTTTCCTTCGTATAACCTCCTCGAGGCTTTGCTGTGAAGCGGATCTCTTGTTGGATGGACATCCAGTCGCGTCTTGTTGCCTTTTGCTGGATCTTGGTTTCGACAGCATATGAGACTCGTAGATATCGGGATGAATACGTTGAATGTGGCGCTCTAAATTTGCTGCGTGATCACCCTTCATATCAAAGTTACATCCCTCGATCTGACATCTTGACGTGTTGCTCTCTCTATCGTAAACGAAGAACTCCCGCACGGGATTCGTTCTTTCACGCCCCATGACGTGACTGAAAAAGACAAGAAGAATAATGTGCTCGGGTCAAGGACAGCCCACTAATAAGGAGAGTGCATTAACGTAACCGAAGTAACGAGAACTGACGAAGAGTGCCAACTCTGCTCACTGACGGTTCGGAGTTAGACGCGAGCATATCAGTAATTATATCCTTTATTTGATGAAAGGTCATTATTTTCGCGACGTTTCCATGTTTGAGAGCAGTGAACGCTCACACGTTTTGTGCGAAATGATGTGACAAGCACAAGTTCACTGTACGCTGTCCTCAGTGCGCACATCACCTTGAATCAGGCGGTGTGTGTGCAGGGGAGGATTTAGGGGGGGGGGGGGTCCGGATGTCCTGACCCCCACTCAATTTGAGACTTGAACATAGGGTTCAATGGACCAATCCCAGCATGCACCTGACACTTGTCCATAGCGGTCCCCCCCCTCGGAAACATCCTAGATCCGCCCCTGTGTGTGTGCTGCTCGTTTCCGCGCTTCGAAGAACAGTGCATACCCTCTTAAACACAAAGACATAACCTTGCTACTACTATTCACTACTGCTCACGTAACTGAACTCATGCGCTGATACTTACAATGCTCAGAGATGTTGAAAAACCACGAGGAGCTACCGTGGTGACCGTTGACCTCACCATGTACACAGCGGCCGCGTCTCTTGGTTCGGCGGTCGGCGTCTAGCCGGCGCCAGAGCTCGAGGCTCTGGACACATGCCAACCTCTTTCCCGGGGTCGCAAGTTGTCCGCGTTGCTTGTGGATGTCACTGTGAACTATTAAAATTTACGTTGCCTTCACACTGCGACGCCGAATGAAAGAGCAGCCGAGGCAACAACGCAAAGTATAGCTGTCGTGTAGCACTAGCACATGTTTTTTTTTACACCTCGAGTCACATAAATGTACAGGGATGGCGTGAACTTTTTCGAGGTGAGGCTGCAGGAGGTACATGGACTCGCCACTTCTTGATTTATCAATTTGTTATATCCGCTCTATGAATTCGGCAAGATTCCGAGCGATGCAGGAAGCTCGTGCGCGGCAGTCGGGTATAGGAAGGCATAGGTGTTTTTACCGTCTGGCGAACCGGTTACCGCATCATATTTTTTCGGTTCAGTTCCGGTTCGTTCAAGGGGAGAGAAAAAATGTTTACGGTTCGGTTCGGGTTCGGTTCGGCAAAAAATAACGGTTTTTTGCGGTTTTCGGTTACGGTTCAGAACCGGTTTCGAGCCCTGGCGCTAGCAGTTAACCGAAAGTGAGCGGCTCCATAATGACTAGCAGTTGATACTTCTCAACTGGGCCAGTGTACGAAACACAAGAAATCTCCATATCACAGCAATGTCGAGGACAGGTAGGTATCATGGAGTACGAAGAAAACAATAGGTGGCACACCCTTTGCCACATCCTGTGATGTTACACCACAAAACAAAAGAAGACGAAAACAGCGAAGACTGGCTACGACGCGCTTGAAAATTGAAAATGGCATGGTTTGCATGCTTGTAGCCTGGGTAGCTGATGTAGTCCCTTCTCTCTGGGGAGTAGAATTTCCGGTGGCCTGCAGGGTGTACTCAGTCCTGGGATCGTCTGCCGATGCTACACCTGGGTGTTACAATCCGTTGTTAGGCGGTCTGAAAATGGGTTAAGTAGCCAACACAGGAGGGAGAAAATCGGGAGGGAGTCGCGATTTACATGTGAGACGAGGATTTCGCCTTCTAAATGCTCTAACTACGGTATGTAGTCGGGCACAATGGAGGACAAGCGCCAACCCCGGCCCCCTTGGCTACAAAACACAACTCACCTGATTCAGGGCCAGCTCCGCCCCCGATTTGTGCCAGGTCCCTGAAAGATGGCTGCAAACCGCTTGCATTTGGATTACCTTCACCAAGTAGGTCTGCCCATGAAAAGAAGTAAAAACAACGAGCGACAGAGACTGTTAACTTGTTCAAAATACGTCACAAAGCAGAAATAGTGCATGGGCGGAAGCTCTCACCAAGCGCGGCATGCTCCGTTGGCGAATGCCCGCAGTAAGCGCACCATCCGGGCATGAGAGGGGTGCCGCTGTCGTTTCGATAAAATTCCAAGTAGTCACAAGATTTGCATATACCACGAACCACGTCTCGCGCGTCCTTGTTGTTTGACATCTAAAAATAACGTAAAATCACAACATATTCCAGATAGTGCGTGAGGCAATAACGATCATGTCAACGAAGTGACGCGACTCCACTGCGTGGTGGCGGTGTGCACTGTGCCCGTCTTTATTGTTTTAGTGCGAAATCATTTCTTGCCTCACGAGTAGAGTTAGCAGGTTGTCACCAGAAAATATCCACCTATTTAACCATTAATAATTAGTCAACTAATTAGCTAACGCCAATTAGTAAACACTAGTTACTCAACTAATTAACTGCCACTGATTAGTAATCTAATTAACTATCATTAATTTGTCAATTAATTACACATGACGTCATTGTGGTCACGGGATTATTGTTGACTAATTAATAAGGGTTAATTAGTTCACTAATTAGTCGTGACTAATTAGTGAACTACCACCATTAATTAACCATACTGAACCATATAGAACTACTGACCATTAATTAGTCAACAATAATCCCGTGACCACAATGACGTCATCATTAGTCAACACCAATTAGTCAAATAATTAAGATAATTAATTAGTCAACGCTAATGCTTTCGCATTGACGCACGCAAGGACACTTAAGTGCCTCCCACAATTTTTGTCCTCTTTCGTGACACGTAATTTCGTTTCGTAGTCCTTATTTTCACTGCCGCCGCTCTGTATTCAGGTAATTGAGCAACAGATCCAAACACTCCCCCTCGCTTTAGCTGACCCATCGGAAAATGTATTCCTTCCAACATAGCTGTCTGTGATCTGTTTCGCGGCTTCCGCGAATACCACAAATGCTGCGAATAACTATGGTAGCTAAGTAATAACCAGGCACAGCAAGCTCTACCGTACCAGTTTATTACTCAAGCACTGTACGCAGAACGCTGCGGAACTACGGAACCCAAATTACAGGCAATTATGTCGCAAGCAGTGCGAGGGGCCAAACACACTACGACGTAGTCTTAAAAACTTACTGGTAATCTCAGGGGAATGTTAGTAATAATACTTAGAGCTCTGCAGAGAGACGGAGCCTTAATCTTGCCCTTTCAATTTGGCACTTTACACTTCGCTGCCAATCGGCCATGCTCGTCTGCAAACGCGCACTGATGTGAATATCGTATCGCATCACAGCCTATGCTTTTTGCTCTGGCAGGCTTTCCAAAGACCGTGGGAGCATCTCATACGCATTAATCGTTACAAAATGAGACGTAATCACATTTCTTACCTTCAGAATCCTGCCGGCCGAGGTTGCACAGGCAGAGCACACACCGTTCGCGCCGATGCATTCGAAAAGCAAGGCAGGGACGCCTGTGGTCGTCCGCCGGACGCTACTTTGACGCCACTTCACCTTTGACAACTACTAGGCCGTCAACCGTCTTTGGACCATGCTAAACTAAAAGTACATTGCGTACCGTATCAAGCAACGTGGATTATTAAAGCTAACACGTCAGCACAATCAAATAGTGGAGGACTACGTTGCGCAGCGCAGTGATATGACAACGCATTTGAAGACGCGGCCTGTTCGGTGAGGAGAATGAAAGAGGCAGAGAGGGAAGAGCAACCGTGTAAGGGGCACAATAGGCGGCACATTTCTGCTGAAGAGCGAGGTGCCGCCTGATAAGGGTTACAAACGGGTCTATACCGTTATAAAAGGCTGGGAAAATTTGTCTCGCCTATGATTTTCGGATACAACGCCTAAAATAGCCGTTTTTTTCTCGTAGGGGGCACAATAAGCGTATTTGGGTTTAGAGTGTAGATCTAGCACTGTCCACTGTACCATTGTCAGGAGGCATAAAAGATCTTTGTCAGAACATGCTGGGGTACCGGGGAATCTAGAGTGCTACTCATGTGGTGGATACATGTTTACTTGGCCGATCAAAGCCTGTGTCTCGGTTTTCTGTTGAGGAGGTAGTAACGCAGCGAGTCTGTAATTGCTTTCCTCAATTTGCAGTAGAATATTACCGTTTTGCAATGAAGGGCAAGGTTTTTCACAGCCAATCCTACACTCGTCCATTAAGAAGCGACAGCAGTGTTATAATGACACATTCACACGGGTTTCTACAGATCAGAAAAATACTAAAGGTCACAGTAGAAGGGCAAGAGATGTGTGCCCTGATATGCAAGGACATACTGTGAACTGGCATTCCTGATGATAGGCGTCTACCTAATTGCCTCTGTGAGTGTGTGGTATCCCCTCAAGCGACCCTGCATGCCATTTCAGTGTCCACAGTGTTCGTCTTTTCATTAATTTCTTAAATGAGGGGAAGTTGTATGTATGCCAACTTCCAAATCATGTGGAGCGGGATTGACATAATTGTAAAGTGAGAAATGCTTAACCGTTTCGTTTCACCTGTCAAAAGAAAAAAGTCACTCAGTTGCGTAAGTAAGAAACACTGAGCAATTTGACCTTACATATCAAACACCAGCAATTAAAAAAATGGCTAGCAAGCAAGCGAGCTGGTGAAGATGATGCATGATGTAAAACCCCGAGACTAGGGAACACGAAGGTGTTCGTGTTTGTGTCTGTCCGTTTGTGTTCCCTAGTCTCGGGGTTTTACATCATGCATCACCAGCAATTACTGATGTATACAACATCATTTACAAAGTGCTGTTTGCTATTCACTGACAATATATATCTATCTCGCAACCAGATAGACCAGAATTTTCGCTGTGTGACTGCGTCTAGTGACTGTGGAGCCACAATGCAAGCACTTACTTTAAGGGCTGCGGGCACTACAGTTCAGTCCATTGCTGATAAAATTCTCTTCTCTTGGGATAGTGCTCTTTGTTCGGGCACCCCATTGGTTTTAAATATGCATAAGTGTATGTTTTTTATGTGACTGTTTTTCATAGGGCTTAAGAATCAAACTGAGTAAAAACGAAGGCCAAGAAAGAGTGCGCTATCTAATAAACTCCCATGATACCTAGGTTCAATATGCCGTTTCCAGTTTGCTGGGCCAAAAATACTTCAGAAAATCTTACAAAAGAAATATCTCAGATTGCTGAAGGAATTTCTATGAGGTTAGGAGACTAAATCTTACAAAATTTCTCTCAGAGTTTCTTACAGGGATCCTGTGGGATTCCAGGGAGGATTTCTTACAGGCAGTGGCAATGCAGTTTTCTTACAGGGCTTCTTACAGGGTGGCCTGTGAGGCTTTCTCACAGGATTTCTTACAGGCCCCGAGACCCGCAAGAAAGCCTGTGAGAAAGTGTAATGGGCCACCCTGCAAGAAACATCATTTGAAAGCTGCACTGCCACGTATGATATTTGAAGGATCCCATACTTACTTTTGAGAAGTATTGAGAGTAAGTCGCATGTCGTCACTGTAAGGAATGTTGCAGAACATTTATGGCCCAGCCAATAAGTCCAGAAAGGCATGACCCAACGCATTGTACACGTACTTGAAATGTCCAATGCTACGACCAAGAAATTTCTTAATGTGATTATGACAAGTTTATGTTTTGCACATTGGGAACGCGTAGGCTTTCTCGCGTAAAAGCATCATCCTACTTTCTCGAGACGAGAATGGGTTACGACCACGAACTGGGATCCAATGCGTTATGTTGAATTCCAATGGCAGAGTCGGAGCAAGTGGCAGACTCTGCAATGGAGCGGCTTGATCGGGCCTAGAGCAAGTCATCCGAATCTGCCACTGGAACACTTTCGCCCAACTTGGAGTTTAGCCCTGGCCAATCTCCCTTGGTGGATGACGGCCAGAGACGGAGGAAGAAGAAGGTACTCATGTTCCATTATAACGCCATGTTTTGCAACATCAAGGTCCTTCTAATCTCCTAACGTTGCCATTGTAATGTCTGACTTATCGCTCCGTTCACGAAACAAAATCGCCAACGTACAACGCGAAAGACTAGTCACGGCGAAGACGCATTGCGAAGCGGCCATGTTGGCAAAGCAGAGGCAGGAAATAGGAAACACAAGCGACAAGTGACACGTCACATAGAGTTCCGGTTGAATCTGCCTTCTGAATCTGAACTGAATCTGCGGTTGAAAACTTGCTCCGGAGGCTCCGAATCTGCCATTGGAATTCAACATTAATTCCCGCTGGCTGCCGCTTCTTCCGAGTTTAACCTAGAAGAAACAGCATTTTAAAAAGCACGGCCTGGGAGTTCGACCGCTTAGTTCTGTCAGAGGTTGAAAAGGAAGGATTGGGAGTAAAGAAAATATTTAGGTACGTCGATGATTTTTTGATAGGGACCACGGAGAATGTCAATGGCGCTCTGTTGTTAGAATTGTTTAATAAGCTGGGGAAAGGTTTGATGTTCACTTTGGTGGAAGGTGTCATTCAGTTTTTATATATTGAAATTGAGTGTCATGAGAGGGGTATTAGCTGGGAATGCAAACAAAGGTGCCGGAAACGGCTAATGCCTTTTGAATAATCCATTTCAAAATCTGTAAAAAATGCGGTCGCACAAAATGTTGTTGGGGCTGCATTTAAAAAAATCGTGTGGACATAAGGTGTTGAACAGCTGTTTGGGCCAATTGATGAGATTAGAGCAGGCGGGATACCCGGAGGGTGTTGTTCGAGATGTGGTTGGCAGGATGTTAACTAAGTTCAGGAAAGAGGGTTCAAATGACGAAAATGAAAGAATTCGTAATTTCGGAGTGGTGCAGTATGTTCACAATGCCTCGCATCGGTTAAAGAAATTGTCTAGGAAATTTGGTGTTGATGTGGTTTTTAATAAAGGTTGTAACTTATCTAGCATTATGAAAAATGTAAATAAGGAAGTAAGAACTGGATGTCAAATCAACCATGTGAATACTTATGTAGATTGTTGTGTGGGAGGTGTTTACTGTATTACTGTATGTACGTCTTGGTTTGCCGTCTCCAAATCCACCGCTGCCAAATAACGCCGCCATCTTTCTTCGTAAGACTGCTCGGGAGCTCTCGAAGGATTCCGCCATAAGCTGCGAAGATTTTGCGACACGCGCCCTTCGTGAATCTACACTTCGTCGTAACTTTACCGTACGACGGAGATACGACAGATTCCGTCGTACGAGCTCTTTGTGAATCCGACCCCAGGGCAACAGAAGCGTACGACACCTTCCGTAAGAAAACGTAAGGAGTTCGCTCGGGCTCAACTTTTCCCGACGCGCGCACCACACCGCAAGTAGCGGACCAATCGGAAGGGCGAATTTCGCGCAGGCGTACTGCGGTTCTTTATTCCATCCATGAGTTCAAGATGGCTTCTGAAAACATCGTCGGGAACCTCGACAACATGGATTGTGCGCGTATGCCTACAACTGTTGACACCACGTTGCAGAGGCATGAAATTATATGTATTGAGGTGGAGAAGCGGCCTTGGCTGTATGACTGTTCCCGTGGGGACTATAAGGACGCCCTGAAGCGTGACAATACCTGGGCTGCGATTGGACGCGAAGTGTCGATGACAGGTGAGGAGTGTTGCATTTCTGTGGCCACGGTTTCTTTTCAGCATGGACGGTGCCGACATCTTTTACTTACAGCACACGACTGTCAAAAAACGTGGAAAAACATAAGGGACAAATACGCACGTGAGCTACGGGCTTGTGAGGACAAGCGAAGCGGCATGTCCACCGCCGCGCTGTACAAGCCGAGTTGACCGCTTTTCAGCAGCCTGGAATTACTAAAGGAGTTCATACGGCCACGCAGGTACGAACACATTATCACTACATAGTTTCCAGTGCTTCTTTTCACACGCTTCAAGGCACGTCGTGTTTACGAATAGGTAGATAGAGCGACGTTGTGTTTACAGAGCGTCTCGGTCAGCTGCACGTTTTGTGCGCATGTGTGCACGCGCCGGCGACCGCAAGAATATACAGTAATCAGCCACAACACTTTACAGTTATTGAGAGTGTTGCTAAATGGCAAGCAAGCTGGTAACTTGAATACATGGTGGTAAAACACAGAGGCTCGGGATGATAACCCACACAGACGAGGTCGGAAATTCTCCAAGTCTCTCTTCACAATTATTCGTCGGGTTGTCGTGGTTAGGGTTCCAAACAAAGATGTTCTACTGAGGACACACAAAGAGTGCATGCGTTATCATGCGTGCATGCGCAAGAGTTATCAGCGCTCGGGCTCTGCGAAAGGCACCCCAAGCAGCACAGTGTACTGAAAGTCGAGTGCAATAGGGTTGGACGGGTAGGTGGAAGGCCTTGAACAGAATTCTGAAAGTAAAGAACATTGATAAGACACATACCGGCCACCCCTATTGCACTTAACTTCCAGTACATTCCCAAGGAGCACAATGTACTGAAAGTCGAGTGCAACAGGGGTGGACGGTATGTGTATTATCAATGTTCTTTAGTTTCAGGAGTCTGTTCAAGGTCTTCCGCCTACCCGTCCACCCCTATTGCACTCGACTTTCAGTACATTTTGCTGCTTGGGTTGTGCTGCTTGGTACAGCTCAATGGGAAAGACAAAAGGTGATAGCGACGCCGCTTATCTGTCTCTTTTCGTCTGGAGACAGCTAGAAAGCGTTTTGTGCTGGTTGCATTTTTGGTCACGTGAGCGAGCAAAAGTGCAACGAGCTTGCCAGGCGGGTCAATTTATAAAAAAAATATATGAAATCCTTTATGCAGGCTATTGTGCACGAGCAAAAGAAAACGCAAGACTTACGCGAAACTGATATTTGTGCGCTAATACTAAGTTACATATTTAATTTATTGGCACCCAATTAGCCACTTAATTATAAGTAACGTGATTTTTCATTCAGTAATTAGCAAATAGTTTATAAGGATTGTGACGGAATAGCGGGTATTCAATCGATTAATTAACTAATTAATAGGTCAATTAATGAACAGTTAGTAATGAATTGAATGAGAACTACGTTAATTAATTCGTTAAATATGAACTAATTAATTATTCACGCAAGTATCATTCACCGAATTAAAGTGACTAACTACTACTTTAATTACCTGATCGGTTAATTAAGTACGTCATTATGAACTCATTCATTGATTATCCACATAAGTACCACTTACCGCATTAAAGTGAATAACTAGTGAACAGAAAGTGACATCAAATAAATAGTTAACCAATTCCCAGTTAATTCACTTGGAGCAGGCACGGTCACCAATGTCGCTTAGCGCGAGTCCTCTCTTGAGACTAACTACCCCTTATGAAAATCAATGTGGACTTTGTATGCGCGATCTATTGACCAGCTATGTTCTATATTGACATACTATTGCATTTACCGGTGTATTGACTTTTGGCCATACAATCTGTATTTACTCGATATTGACTTTCTATTTATGGAGCACTGTACATATATGCACAATAGAATTTCTATTTACGTTTTATGTACGGCCGGCCTCGGCCGCTGTATAGCGTGTCCGCATGCTGATTCCAAGATCGCGGGTTCAAACCCGGCCGAGGGCGGTGGAAACTTGGTAGAAGGGTACAAGGTGTTCAGACAAGCAGTCTTCCGTGAGGGACGTTAAATATGGTGTACCATGTGTTGAGATTTCGGCGCATGCTAGAGTACCCTTGCGTGGGCAAAAATAATCCGCAGACTCAACCGCTGCGGCGTAGCGGTCGATCATGCCCAGTCAACACAGTATTGTAAATTCGACGTAGAAAATACGTTGGCGATCAACGAAATAAACGCAGAATCCATGATGAAAGTGAACGTGAAATCAACAGGTCAAATGTCCGCTCGGAAATACGTTAATTTAACAAATGCCGGTCAACGCATATTTAACGTAAATGAAATGCAGATTATATGTGAATACAGCGTACGAGAATGCACGGCATCAACATAAAATCAACAATGCCTGACAACGTTTCTTCTACGACACCATGACAACGAGAATTACGCGTTTAATGTAATTATATTTTTCTCTATCTTTTTTTCTTCACCCTTTACTGTTCCTACAGACATGCATACATATGGTGGCATGCATCCCGATTCTGATATACACTAATTTCGCAGGAAAGTAGAATAAATCATTTTATTCGTGACATATATGGTACAGTGTGCTGACTTGCCAGTACATATTATGGTTAATTTATGGTACGTAAGGGGGTAAAAACAGGGTGCTTCACCCTATATAATGAGCTGCTTCACGGGTCCATTCTCGAGGCATCATCGCAGTTGCTGAAATCAAAATGCAAGCAATTAGTGTAGGAACAACAGAGGCAACACATAGGCATGAATTATGCACAAGACCCATCATTATTGCCTTCTTTTCTACACAATCACATAGGTTCACAGGCTCAAATTACACACATGCGCCTCTTTCGAATCACTCCTGGGGCACACCGAAAGTAGTTCCTCGCAGCGGCTGCAATGTCTTTGTCACTTGCGCTAGGAAATGCCTTGCGAATGCAGACTGAAACATATGAAAAATACAGTAGATACACTGGCGTTACAAATGAGCAGAAGGTAAAGGAATATGGTCTATTAATAAGCATGGAACCTGGCAATGGATTTTGGTAATACTGATGACTGTGAAGAAAACTATTTCCAAACTCACTATTCAGAAGACGGGACATATGAAGTTCTTTAAACACTTGCTTGTTGGCATTGTGTCCAGAATAACACATTCCTGATGCGAACTCAAGGGTCATGAGCCTCCTGAGTATGTTTCTAGTACACTCCGCACTATTGGAGCCACCTGATGTCTAAAGCTGCGCAACCTGTACAGCAAAATGTCGATTTAGCTATTAGCCCTCGTCAAATGCATACTGCTAGCATACAAATGCCTTGAAGTTTGTGTCGTCTCTGAGAGCTCGCTCAACTGCCTGCAAGCCATTGTCATCTGTTACGGGCAGGATAGAAAAACTGTCCGGGAGTGACAAATCATCCGTTGATAGGATATGCTTCTGCAACAAGGTGCGGATGTGACTGGTTTCCTTTTTGAGTTGTTTTGTGCCGTCTGACAGCAGTTCCATTTGCTCCAGTAGCTTCCTGAACATCCCTGAAAAAAGTAGTGCTATATGATAAGTGGTTCTTAGCTGTGAACATGCTGAGGACCTTTTGTGGGCTGGGGTGATCGATGGGGAAAACCTTCACGTGCTTAAGAGAGCAACAGGTACGCACACAAAATCACAACAGCTTCACTTAAATTAGGATGAGTGGGGAATTTAATCACCAGGAGCAATATGGTGAAATGAAACACTGAGTCGCCTCACAGTCAGGGCCAAAGTCAATAACTTAAGGGTTGCTGCTATAGTTTCCACCACAAAAATACTCACTGCGGTTGGCTTTGTGGGGATCCACGTTGCTTTGTCGGGAACCTGCGAGTAGCAACATTAGAATAGCGCATAAGAAAATTGGTACACAATACCGGTAACAAGTGCAATGTAACCATCATAGTTTGGAAAGTGTGCTAACCATGTCCTCCCCCACTAGCGCGTCTTTTCCTTTGTGAAACATGCGCATCACTGTCATCGGTCTCTGAAGTGTTGCAAAAAAAAAAAAAAAGCATAAGACACATAAGACAGCACAAGGAAGCAGTCACTCACCACCTGAGGCATGTCGGTTGAGGAACGATCCAGAAATGTCTGGAATTAATGCAAGTTGATACTGAGAATTGTGCAGTGCTTCAGAGAAGTACAGTGCCCAATGCATTCTGATGTTTCGTCTTACCAGAGTGTGTACTGCCGCCAAGCAGTGAACTAGTAGTGGTCAGTGCTCCATAGTCTTCTGATGGTGCAGCGGGAGTTTGTGAAAGTGAAGCTGTATATTGAGAGTACATTTAGGTGCATAAGCCGAATTCAAGTTCATACTGAGAATTATGCAGTGTTCTTCAAAAAGTGCAGTGACCAATGTATTCTGATATTTAGACTCACCAGAGTGCGTACTGCTGCCAAGCGGTGAAATAGTAGTGCTCTGTGGTCCATGTGTTTGTGATGGTGCAGCGGGAGCTTGTGAGTGTGAAGCTGTATATTGAGAGCACATTTAGGGGCATATACCGAGTGCATGTTCATGCTTAGAATTGTGGAGTGCTCATCAGAGAAGTACAGTAACTAATGTATTCTGATGCTTACACATACCAGAGCATGTACTGTCAGTGGCGTATCTAGAGCTACCTGCGCCCATGGCAACATGGGTAACATGATGTCCTTCGGGATGCGTTTTCGTGTGGCCCGCACTAGGTTTCACACTACAACCTCTCTAATGGCGGGTGCTTTAGATCATTTATGAATGTGCCAGGTTGAGTGCCCGACCTGGCACATTCACACTCGACCACATAATGGCGCCCCTGTTCACCTGGCGCCCATGGCACCTGTCCACACCTGCCACACCCTAGATACGCCACTGTGTACTGTTGCTAAGCAGTGAGGCAGCAGGGCTCCGTGCTCGATACGGCAGTGCTTGCGACGACACTGATGGAGTTTGTGAGACTGAAGCTGCAGATTGAGAGCATACTTAGATGAATATGCCTAAACACAGCATTAAGTGTCATACCCTCAGACTCGGCATCAGCATTAAGATCTGTTACGTATTCTGCTTCCTCAGCTTCCCTAAGGGCACTTCGGTAATCTGCATATAATGGCTACTGATGTCAGACCAAGATACAGCAAGCTGTACGTACAGTAATACAAACATGTAAAAGGCTAACCTCCAGAGAAGATGACTCGGCAACTGTAGGTTACCCATGTGCTTTGCGGATTTTCTTGCTTTTCTGTGGCCCTCTTCAGTCTCATGCGGCTGTATGATGGCCACAGCACTGTCTTTTTATCTTTCGAAACCCATGCTCTCGGAACAATTTCAATGGAATTTTCACACAGGAAGTGCACTACCGAAAACTCTGCGTGCCTTCCACCACCAGACTGGCCACTCATTTCGCCTGCAGAAAAAGGTCGAAATGAAAATTGTAGCTAAAAACCATCCTCGCTTGCGAGTCAAACACCATATCAGAAGGCCAGAATATATTCATGCAGCTAAGTATACCAAACAGTCTATTACTGTTGTCTCTTTTGTGTCTTCAGCATGCAATGCATCTTGTCGCAGCTGTAAACATAAATTATGGTCACACTGATCTTGCACAGGGCGTGGGTTTTGAAGTGACTAATTTAAACAGCAGCTGCGATGTACTCGGGATACATAACTGCGCAGTTTTGTCCGCCTGCCGCTTTCTAATCAGGGACATGATAACGCGAAAGGCTCGAAACGAAATGCAATACAATAATCAACAACAATGTTAGTGTAGGCACATTTATAATTCAATGCAGCTCACATTGCTTTTCGAAGACGCTGAACGAACGCAGACGCTAACTAAGCGTCGAGGTGCCGCATCGAAGTTTCGGCAGGCACACGCTGCTGACACAATAAAAATGAAAACAGTTGAATTCCTACACACTATTTGGCAAAATGCACGACTGAAAACATGGGGCTAGGGGTTCAAGCTCAAATATAAAAGTGGACGCAATGCTCGCGTGTTCCAGTTTCACTTCTACAAAATGAAATACTGGATTCAATTGAAGTGTTGTTATGACTTAGCTTGTACTCTGGCTGCTGCTAACTTTCACCTGCTGTTACTGATAATTATTTTATACCATACATCTTTCGCTTTCACAGCGCGTCCGGACGGTGAGGAGACGCGTCATGAGTACATTCCTGAAACGCTAACAAGAGCTGTACAGGCACTTACTGATACTTACGCGTATGCACCCGAGAGGCAGAACTGCAGAAGGACGTGGCTCAGCAGATATACCAATGACAGCTACACCAAACTGCCAATTGACGAGCAGGCGTGTACCACAACCACTCCAACGTCTTCTGATTCCCGGTTTGAAGCAGCGAACTTGGATTGGATTGGATTTCGAACCGCAGAAAATGCTTACATAATTTCCTCTAAAAATACCTACCTGCAGCGATGCGAAATGTAGTTGTAACTGACACTTGAATATTTTCTTCCCTGCAAACGTGCGCTGGACTGTAACCGTCATTGCTGTTGTTATCGCATAGACTCCAGGATCATCATCATCATTATCATCAGCCAGCCACGCCGTATTGTCGCGCATGCACGACAGTACGGCGTGGCTGGCTGATGCCTTTTGATATATTTGACATGTCCGATAATTTCGAAAAGGGATCCTCTGCAAGGCAGGCGCGGAGGAACCGCAAAAGACGCGTTGAGGACCGTATGTGAGAGATATATGCGCCGACAGACTCTGACTCGCTCCACAGTCCATCATCATTCGCCGAGGCCTCGTACGTCTCGAAATCGAAACACAACTACGCGACTTCGACAGTGACTAGTCTGTAACCCCAGCTAATTTTTAACTTCGCAGTGGTGATGCGGACGGTAAACGTTTTCAGTTGTGCCAACAGCAGGACTCTCCATGGTAAGGACTCAAGTTCACGATTTTCGCGACTTTCTGTTCACTTCACCGTTCGCTCATCACCTGTTCCATTTATATTTTCCGGTGAGTTAGCAGTGACGAGGTCCACGTCGCTGCAATCAACGACAAGCATGACAGAGCTCTGGAACAGCATGCGTGAGTGTCTCTCATTCTGCACTGCTACCGAATTAGTATGTAAAATCTGACTGCGTGTATTGACGAGTTCCCGCTCAAATATGATTGGATGTGATTATGTCGTTTCAGTAGAGCACGTGAATTCTCTTTCACAACTCTCATGATTTTCTTACGTGTAATACCCGCGTACAGCATTTAACTTGCTAGTGGCCCTTCATAGCTGGAGGAGTCTTGTTTATTTTTGTGCCAAAAATCCCCTGGCAGTGAGCTAATACATTGTATTCTATTACAGTTGGAGCACTACTACCAAGCCATGTGGCCTGGCATATGATTGCGAAGACTTTTCGTAAGAATCCCATTTCAAGTAATATGACGTGAAAGTGACAGGTTTCGGAATCTTCTTCAGGGATTGGTGCCTTAGTACTGACTGCGAAGACAATACCGACATCACATTACCATGTGTGCCTTCAGAAATGTAAGTTAGTTTGGTATACATTCACTTCGCGAAGCGCTGTTGCTGCACGCATGCATCGTCCAGGCAAAATCCACAGAATATAGTCATTTTTCATACCAATAACTTCCCTAAAGTTGCACATAGTGATATGCAGTTTGATACAAAGTCAGGAGAGTTTGGTGCGAAGTTACAAAAGATGCACATGCCTGCACAAGAGATCTCCCCTGTGGCTTGCACGTGATGTAAACAATTTCCTTTTGTCCCCATGTCCCTCCTCGAGTTGTCGAGGCCGATCATGGTGTGTTCTCGTTTGTCTGTACTATTGTGTGTTGTAGCTTCATGTCTGCACCACAAAAATGTTTAGCTGGGTGAGTGCTCTGCATGGGAATAACCAATCACAATTTATTTGAAAAAAAAAAAATCAGGGATGGTTGAGTGAATTTGCAACGTTTGCCATGGAATGGCCTCTTGTGTTCTGCGTCCTAAATACATTCTTAGTGTGTGATTGTGAGCCTTCGTGTTGCGGTGTGCTGCCCTTTTACGTGTCTGCTCAAGATGTTCTTATGCCCTGTCTAGAGCTGTACACGTTATCCCAAAAAAGGAACTCTAGACGTTACTCAGTTCCTTCGAAAAAATAGTAACTAAGCACGTTACCCGTTACTTACAAATAAAAGGACCGCGTTCTCGTTACTCGGAAGTAACGAGTTACTCCTATATGTTACATTTGCATACCGGACAGCAGAAATATGAAAGCATGACCTATCTATATCACCTACATATATGATTGTCTCATGTACACTGTCAACCCGCGTTTCCATTAAGCCCTAGACTAAATATGTACATCAAAGAACAGGGTTGAAGGCGGTGATCCACAAGAGGGATTTTCAGGAAAAAACGGGGTCCATTATTAAGGAGGCCTTCACATGATCATTGACATGAGTTCCCGAGTAGGGAGACAAAGCACTAAACGCCCTGAACGCAGTGAATACTTGAAAGGAGGAACACCTTGAGTGTGCTGAAACACTGTGGACACCAGAGCAATGAGAAACACGTTGCTCTCTGCTTTTCTCTTCGCTGTGGATTTTTCCGCGTGCTTGAGCCTCATGGAATACCGCCATGTGCGTGGGGAAAACCACAACTGGCGGTCGTGGTTGGTGACCGTAATCATTAAAAAAAAAATGGAACAACTAACTTGCACTAACGCGTTACCAATTTTTGTAACTAAGTACGTTATTAGTTACATTTTTTAGGACGTAACTAAGTCGTTACTTAGTTACCAAAAACAGTATCGCGTTACGTACAGCTCTGATCCTGTCACACGAGCTAATTTAGTGTCACTTTTATGAAGTGCACTCCAACCAGGTGAATGTCACTTTCACTAGGTGCTTTATACACGGCTTGTGCGTCACTTAAGCGATGATGGCAATTACGATGTATAAGATTAATTTGCTGCAATTTTTTTGCGTGTGTGCCACAGTACCTTCGTGAGAATGGTTTTCTTTGATTTAGAAACACTTTCTTCAAATCTACTTCCAACATAAAACAAATTGGCTTCAAACATGTGTCACAACAAAAATCGCCAGACCGCAAAGCTTTCACAGGCTGTTAACGAGAGTAATGAAATGTTTTTCAGCACAATGTCGCACTGTACTAAAATCAAAGAAACACGTTGTCAACAGTATTGTGGTGTCAGGGCCCCTCGCTTTTTTTCATTATTTTTAGCCGTAACACTAAGCCTGCCGTCAAGGCTACGCACTCGGTTGGCCGAAGAGAAGTGAAATAAGTTTGGGGAACTCCCTAAACCCTTAGTACACTTGTCGCGTGTCACTAAAAGATACCGTGTGGTAGCACACGAATGACACTAGTGTGAGTGTTCGTAAGTGCTCAAACGTATGCTATACATGCAGCCAAAGAGCTCCGGCTAATTTTTTTCCTCACATACATCACTGGCTTCGCACTGGGCTTTCAGTGGTCAGTCACTCACCCTGACGGGAAGAACCGCGTGCTACGTAACATTCCGACGCCACCCCAAACGTTGCCTGCCTTCGTACTGCTGACGATGGCCCAAAAAGGCCGAAACAGCTGCCCAGCACTGGCATAGCGACGTTCCAGCACCTACAAACACATACTCTATGTGCAGCCAAAGAGCTCCGGCTAATTTTCTTCCTAAGTGCAAGTGTCACTCGTTGAAGGTGACACTGTACTAGTCCGTGTGACAGTGGTATTACACAATGTAAACAAGGGATACAAAGACTAACTCTTATTCCTCTGTCTGTATCACTGCCAGGAGCCCTGGGAATGAGAGCACCAGCAGCGCAGAAACAACAACCCTGGCTGTACAGCTTGCCCTATGGGCCACACAGACTCAAATTCCCCTTCAACACCTTTCCACTCTGCTAAGTATTCCTCATCCGCACCACAACGAATTGCCTCTTAATTCACGAACACTATTATCAACACCCAGGAGCACAAATGTTACCTCGTGCTGTGGTGGTGAATTCATCTACCTAGGAATTTTGAATGGCATTAAGAGGTTGATTGACAACTGCGTTACTTATGTTTCTGAAAATTTAGATTTGCAGATAAACGTTGATGGCCTACCACTGTACCGCAGTCAAACCATATGTTTTTGGCCCATCCTCATTGCTGTTGTTGGGTGCATCCCCCTTAAACCATTTGCAGCTGCCATTTATTGTGGAAAATCAAAACCAAACTGTGTGGATACATATTTGGCGCCATTCATTTCAGAAATGAAAGTGCTTATGACTGAAGGATTCTCGTACCGCAATAAGCTCTATACTGTGTCACTTCATTCCATTGTGTGCGATACACCAGCCCGAGCGTTCGTGAAGTGTATCAAAGGACATACAGGCTATCATGCGTGTGAAAAATGTTTCGTTCGTGGCGAATATTTCCCAGAGGGCAGAAAGGTTGTGTACATGGATCGCGGTGCACGAAAGAGAACCGGTAGTAACTTCAATCTTCAGGAGGATCCGGAACACCACAACAGACCCTCACCACTCTTGGCACTAGGGGTCGACTTGGTTGCCCGGGTGCCGTTAGACAGCATGCATTTGGTATACTTGGGTGTGGTGAAAAAGATAGTAACTGGCTTCTGGTTCTCATCACCAGTGACAAAAACAAAGTTATCACAGCCTGCGAGGCAAGCTATTTCCAACGGGCTTCTTGATCTAAAAGCATGGGTCCCTCGTGAGTTCAACAGAAAACCCAGGTCTTTAGTAGATAGCAAATTGTGGAAGGCAACTGAGTGGAGACAGTTTTTGTTCTACACAGGGCCACTGGTACTGAAAAAAGTCCTCGACACAGCAGTGTACCAGCACTTTTTAGCTTTAAGTTCTGGAATCTATATTTTAAGTAAGAGCTGTACTTCTGATGAAATGCTTGACATTGCAGAGTCACTGTTGTGTTCTTTTGTTGCTAACGGACAGTCAGTCTATGGAAAGGAAATTTATGTGCTCAATTTTCACAGCTTAATTCATTTAGTTGACGATGCCCGCCGGTTTGGTGCCCTTGACACCTTTTCATGCTTTCCTTTTGAAAACTACTTGAAAGAGCTGAAGCAGGTGGTTCGCTCTCCACACAAGCCACTATCACAAGTAGTTAACCGAATCACTGAAGAAAGAAGTTTCTGTTTTGAGCACCGCGATTCAGCCATTGTCACTTTCAAATTGGAACACAACGAGGGACCCTTGCGTAGGGATGACCATGGTGCTAAACAGTATAAACGGGTTGATCTCCCATCTTTTTCTGTGTGTACTGTATCTGTATGTGACGCGGACTGTACAGTGGAGCTCATTGATGGGAGCATTGTTGTGGTCAGAAACATTTTGAAACACAATGGCAGAAATGTGATTTTAGGTAACGTCTTCAAAAGTCTTGGTGACTTTTATGTAGCACCTGTGTCTTCCTCTTTGCTTGGTGTACGCATTACTAACGAACTGGGTGACAAACTATTGTGTTGGGATCTTGAGTCCATCAAGTGCAAAATTGTTCGTTTCCCACTGGCTAAAGGTTTCCTTGTCATTCCTCTACTTCACACCACGTAAGCATAGCTCTCTGTATATGTGTTATGACTTAAGTTTGTCACTCTTGATCTTTATTTGTGTGATGTGAGTGGGTGCAGAGTCCTCGCCACATATGACTCAATGCTGGTAGGTTCTCCATTAATCTATTGCGTGTTATTAATTGAACCTCTGTATGCAATAAGGCGATAAGTCGATTTATCCCCTTTTTGCAATTTTTGCTGCAATGACATCTACATACCAGTATGTACCTGCCAAAGAAAATTTAGGACCGTATTGCAATCTGATGGCCTGCTACAGGAGGGTAAGAAACGGGAAATGCATGGGTGTCAATGGGACGGACAATCAGATCAGGCCACTTTTCTCGGTTTGGGATTTTTCGACATATCCCCTTATTGCATACAGAGGTTCAATTAGTGTTGTTTAGATGTGCATAAATGTATGCCAATTCTACTCCGTTGATCAAGCACTCAACCCAGTGCTATAAACGTTACGCGATGGTGTAATACGGTGTAAGGATTTTAAATTACCCAGACAACACATCCATACAGTGAGCTACGTGTTTGATTTCATGAAACAGTTCAGCAGTTCTGTTTGCTGGTTTTTCATTCTATGCTACAGACCTCTAAACTACTGTAATGCATATATTGCAGTTTTACATGTTATCTTCAGTTTACATCATCAAACATGTTGCATACTCTGCCAGTGCGTCTGTACAATATGGGTAATTTGTAATTGACTTTGAAATAAACAGCACTTCTTTGTTGATTTTCCTTTGCAATACTAACGGCAGCAAAAGTAAAAACTTTGATGGGCGGCGTGCGGCACTTCGATGTCTGCTCGAAATTGGGTGGAACGTGTCGGCAAAATTTGCGCAAAAACAACGTTGTATGTTCTACGTTTGCACTTGTGTGATTTTCCGTCATATTATTCAACGTCGTTTTCACGTATGCCATTCAGCTGTAGATATGTCTGCGATAAATATGCGTTACATCCACGTAAAACAATTCACATGTTGAATGAACTACACAGAATCGACGCAGAATCCATATTTACATTTTACAGTCTACATTCTCCAACAATATTCAACGTTAACTTTGCATTCTACCAACAATGTGTGTTGACTGGGGTTGTCTCGTGACGTAAAGCCATTTTTGTGGTAATTTCAGTGTGGGATGTTTGGTATCAGGGCACCGTGCACCTCCCGAACCTATACTTTCATGAAAATGACAATCTGCATAGCTTTCATCACATTTATTGCACACATGCAATTCGCACTACATAAACTGCAACAATTTGCTATTCTTCGTGCTTTTGTTGCCAATCCTGCTAGAACAAAATATTTAGTGCATTGCACTCAAGCTATGATGTGTAAATGTTAATGTTTTCCTAAGCACATAATGTTCAAAACCAAAGTTCAGTTAAATGCCTCCTATATTCCGACATAATGCAGTACTATAATTACTGATTACAAAATCATCACTGTATAACAAAAGCATACACAGGTAGATAAACATGCACACAAATATATACATGTGTTTGCAAAGCAAACATTAACTCATGATACATGAGTGCAAACTCAAGCAGCTTCATGTGTACAATTATTATGCAATACACACAGATACGTTGCATATGAACATTGAAGTGCCATACATTTCCTTGCACTTCTTGCATCAACACATACGGTCTCTGAAGAGCTCTTAACTTTCACAAAAAGGTTACAGACGTCGGATACTAATGTCAGAGTGTAGCTTTTTACATGCATTTTCTCTGCAAGCAACTTCACAACGTTACATTCAGGAAAAATGAAAATTTCGCATAAACGACCAAATATGCCACCATTGTAAATGTATGAGTTACAGCGTCGTGACTTGTCGAGCTCCTTCGTACAATACATAAATCCATTAATCCACATCTTCTTATAATAGCGTGTCCCACAGCTACGGGTGGTCCCTTTTCCCAGCAACAGGATGGATTCTTCTTTAGTAACACGTTTTCTGAGGCTGTACCTTTTGAGGGAATCTCTTAAAAAAGGTGCAACCAATGCGGCATTTGAGGTGTTACACATCTGGCAGAGCTTTGGCAATGCACGCAATGTGAGATACTTCTGGACAATTTGCCCATGAACATGGCGCGTACCGTTAAGGAAATTGGTGAGTGTTCCATTCATATCTTCAAATGGAAAGGACGAAAACCCCCACAGTGGGCCCCAGTGTCGAACTGTATCAACCAAGTGAATCATAAGGTGTGAATTGTACGTCATATGCTGCTTGCCATAGATTGTTTGATACTCTGCCAGGAATGATATCATCTCAGTTTTTATTATGGTTATTTTATCCAGTGGTACTGCTCGCCCGAGGAGAATATGCATGAGTTCTACAAATTTCATCGAGTTCGTGTAGTATTTTTTTGGCAAAATACCCTGCAGTACAATTGGGGAGTAATACATAAGCCAATTACGCCACTCGGACGCCTTCCAGTATTTCCAGGTTTCAACAGAACGAGGAAGACGTGATACTTCCCACACATCCATAACTTAAAAACCCGAGACTAGGCGACAAAAAACGGCAAACACAGACAAGGTCTCTCATTTGAGACCTTGTCTGTGTTTGTCGTTTTTTGTCGCCTAGTCTCGGGTTTTTAAGTTATGGATCTATACCACCAGCACTAGCCATTCCAAGTAATGCTTATGTCGTCTTCACCAAGAGGCAATTTCTTGTATGCGAGACTCTGAGTGATGTCTTCAACATCATAGTTCATTTCATTTTTCTGTGGAAGTCCATGCTGTTCGAGTAAGTCTTGTAACTGGCTTTCCATATCAAGCAACACAAAATAGTTGCCTTCTTTCACAAGCTCATCAACACAATACAAGGTGTTGCAGGAAGCACAAGATGCGGATTCTGAATTTTCACCGGGAGCATTGTGCAATTCTATTTCATGTAGATACGATGCACAATTCTTACAGTATCAATGAAAATGTGTCAGTGCCTTGTGTCCACGGAAATTCTGGTAAAATAGGTACTTTGTCACGGGTATCGTAACTGCTTCTGGTAGATGTGCATCAACAAGTCGGAGAAGACTTTCCGTGGCTTCTTTTGAGGAGTGATACCGAAGCCTGTGTGCCATAACCATCAGTAGACTCTGACCACGTGTGACCTTTGACTGCGGGTAGAGCTTTTCATCCTGTAACAATATATTTATACATACATATGAATAACTATACCAAAACAAAAAGGTTTCAAATTCCGCAAAATTAAACATGTACTACAACGAAACTGTAGAAGCTGTGGTACAACGTTGACGTGTCCCTGAACTTTCCTCCTGTAAATAGATAGCGTCCTCCTTATTCATACTTACTACACACTCGTTGTCTGCCTCTTATTTTTTCTAGTCCCTACACATGAATAAATATATAAATAATATATAATTATATAGTATACAATTAATAAGGAGTTTATTTGGAAAATTTGAAAAATAAATTTTGAAATATATATGCCTGATATTGTAGATATCGTAGTACCGTAGACATAAACGTAAATGCAAAGCTTTTTGTTGACGACTGCAAATTATACAAGCAAGTGAAATCAACGTACCAACATGTCTCTTCACTGAACTCCTTCGACAGAGTAACAGAATGGTACAAAAATTTCTGATAACCATCAACGCGCAATGGTGTGCTGAACTAAACATTATTCATAAAAAGAAAAAAAAAGAAACATGCAACCCTGTGTGTTCGTTTGTCGTACGATGTGCATGCAACGAACATATGGAACAGTACACCACAGTTATTCTAAAGAAATAAACTTATAACCAATCGGTGAAAACTGTATGATTAAAACAGTACATCATGTTGCGTCATAGGCAGCAGTGAGCGTATTAATATTTGCTTACCAGCTCGTTTGTTGGCGCACTTGCCGTTGACGGTTCAGTGGGCGATGGGTCATGAAAGCTCTCGTCATCTGACGACTGTTCCGAGTCTTCACTCGCACTATTGTCAGACGAATGTCCATAATCGTCATCACGTGCAGGTTCTGTTACGTGACGTGCTTTATTCACATTGCTGGAGTCGTCTTGTCCGCCTTGTATTTCTGAGGCGCTATCAGTTGTACATGAACCCTCGAGACAGTTAGTGTTCTGGCTTCTTTCGGGATCCGCAGGTTCTCGCATTAGTTGCTTTTTCATACGGTGCTTAGTGCGATGTGGCACCTCGGCGTCGGAGTCCCATAAGTACTGACTGTACTTGCGCTTTCGCGGCATGGTTTGGGGGTACTACAAGCAAAATGAAAACACTTATACAGCTCCGTAATGATGGATGTACATGGCGTAATGAAGGAACCAGTGGAAGGAACGGCAAGTGCAAACGATGCCGATGTCGAATCCTGCCTGTCGGCATCTTCGCCAACGAAACTTGCTCGACATCGATTTTTTAAAAAAGTATGCGAACTGAAATTTTGTTGCTGCAAAATTTCATTTGTAATTTTACGAATTAGGTCGCTTTAGTGCTAATTTGCTATGTTGCTTCAAGCTTATGAATCCAACTGTAAGCCATTCCAATCCAAGACGATTGTCCCTAGCCAGAGTGACAGTGGAGTGGCTAAAGGCAGTGCGTACGTTTTAGTGACTTCTTGGACAGGCGCGTCTTTCGGTTTGTACTCTTTTACCATAAGTTGTGATGAAGCATATATTGGTGAAATGGCCCGGGGAGAAGAAATGGGACATGTATCCACTACGTGCCATCGCTGATGTTGAAATCGGCGAAAAAATTTCGACTACTCCGTCCCACGTGGACAAACTGAAGAAGACGGAGGTTCTCATCAAGTGGTCTAAAGGCAGGAACCCTGAACCAGGCTATGTTATTGCAGTTGGTAAGTCAGAAGAAGTTCTGCTTCATGCATTCGTGGTGCACTCCGTGCTATACTAGTTCTATTCAATTCTTGCCAGCGACTATGTGCCCGCCTCAGCTTTTGGACAAGTTGAGTGCGTTGATCTAGATTTCGTAATGTTCTGGTCTAACATATCGCTAAGTTTGTGGGTAAATGAATGTACAACAAAGAACAACAAGAAAGTTTCAATACTGCAAGAGACAGACTTTTCTCTTTGTTAGATATCCACAGGCTTAGGCATAACAATCACGCTGCTTGCACCATCCGTACTGTTTTTAGCCACTAACTGTTTCTGTTGCAGGCACCGAAACTTCCATGGAAAAAAAGCGAACTAAGTTAGCCCGGGCACATGTTGAAAATGAAATCGAGGATTACGACCACGCGTTACCCTCTGCACCGGTAAGTGGAACTCTAGTTTTAGAATGTGACATGTAGCAATAGGCGGCGGCCTCGGGAGCGGACGTCGGTACTTGGCACATGATCGCTCCATTTTCTTCGCTACATCGTTCACTTCGTTGCTGTTATTTTTGAATTAATTACCAATTCTTTCGTAATCGCTCAGGTCTAATAATCTCAGGTCAGGTAATCTAATCTTACTTGCTACTCTAAGCACAAAGGATACTAATTTGATGACACACGCTTTCTTGTAGGAACTACAAAGGAATGACATTGTTTATTGCTGCATTCAACAGTATGTCAAGATACCAACTACCCCAACTTCATACACTTGTACAAAGAAATGTAGTCTACTGCATGAAAGCTTTTGTCATTAAATTAGTTGAAAGCATCAGTGTTGGATTTTTGTACCGTTTGCTAATATCACTCAGTCCTAAAGCATAATCTGGTTTCTTTGGCTAGATCCAATGCTGCCACCACGTGCAAGAAGTTGCGTCACTAAAAGCAGAAAATGAAGCTCTACAGGAGAGATTGAAAAGGGCAGAAGAAGCACTCGGTATGTATTTCTGAATTTTGGCATCATGTACTGTCAGGGACACTTCTAACTTTCTACTCGTTTCCGTTGCCTCGCTCCGATAAGCACCACGCTAGCGGCCAAGGTCGCAAATAAAAAGTGGACTCGTCCAGGGGTGGCCAGGTGCCGACAAGGTATCGCATTGCCGCACGAAGGCGTTGGAAGGGCCGAGTAAAAAACAACAAAGAAAACGTAACAAGGGAAAGCAGACGCGATAACAATGCGCGATATTCTTGCTCCCTACAAAACAAGGCACGGCACGTGATAACGGATTAAGATAGTGGTATAATTCCCTCTCACACCGTCTGCTTTCCTTTTGTTACGTTTTCCTTTATTGTTTTTACACGTTTTTTCCAATACCTTCGTGCAGCAATGCGATGCCTCGTCGGCACCCGGCCACCCCCGGACGAGTCCACTTTTTGTTTGCGACCTTGCCCGCTAGCGTGGCGCTTATCGGAGCGAGACCACTGAAACGAGTAGAAAGTTAGAAGTGTCCCTGACAGTACATTTGAAACTTTTGGAGATACAAAGAACATGTTGCTCCAGATTACTTGTGGTAGTATTTAATTATCCAGCCTTTCCTTTCACAAAAGCTTCAACGCATATACTATTCAGAGTCAACCACACAGAGTTCATGACACTTTTCTTTTCCTGTCAACTTCTTCTTAGATGCCGCAAGAATGGTGAAGCGGTTGAAGAAGCTAGTAGACACGGATGCCAGAAGATCTAGCGGTGGTACGTAGATGGGTAGAAATCCAGCGAACCGGTAGAGATGTAGGAAGGGAGTTGCCTCAGGACAGAAGCCGCCGATATTTCGAACAGAGACTGAACAGAAACAGTCAGAACAGAAACAGTCTCTGTTCGAAATATCGGCGGCTTCTGTCCTGAGGCAACTCCCTCCCTAGCGGTGGTACAGTTATATCTGATCTCATGGTATGATTTATTTGTTAGTAGTGATCACTGAGAAGGCACTGTCGTGCCTGGCAACGCCGTTTTTTCACCTCACATATTGTTTAAGTTCACTAGCCCGTTGAAATCAGGGAAGGATTCATATTTTCCAGCATTTCCATTTTCGTTGCGGTAATATTTTTGTTTCATTACTGATTCTTGCAGTGGAAGGGCTGTTATAGGGTTAACAGCTGCTGCTTCTGTGTCACACATACATACAACACAAGTAATTTCGCTTCAATTAGCGCTATTTATGAAGTTCGACAACAATGGAGTGTAAGCCTGCACCTAAACGGAGACTTCGGAACCATCCTCGAAAAACAATGTTCCGTGACACTTTGGGTGCATATTGGCCCCCAAATGCCGGGCATGGGCATGGTTTCCATCTTTTGCGATGTATTATGCAGAAATATCACTTAAAGCTCAGCTACGCCGATTTTCGAGTGTTACAGAATGGAATGGTACTCACACGATGTGTTCATAAGGGAACACTGATTATGTATGCAAAATAGTTATCCCAAACTCCTCGCGGTTTTCTCAAAAAGTGAATTTTTAGTTTCACTGACATCCCGTCTTGTGTCCCGCAAACCCTGTGTCGACGACACATTCGAGGTCTGCCCGCGCTCCGGCTTGGCATGACTTTTGGCTTGGTTTCTTCCGCCAAGACGGCCAGTTTCTTCTGCCGAGCCGTCTGCTGCGCAGATTCACATTGGGGAAGTGATAAACAGTTCGCTATTAGGGAGCCAGTATATTTCTGGACTTCACTAAACCCATGAGGAACGTGAGTTTTGCTTCCTTCGACTGCAAAGCATTTGCTAGGCCAGTACAGACTTCCTGGTGTGATTCGTGTTCTGTGCTGCGTGCCGAGAATGCGTGAGCGTTTTGCTCCCGTCTGCAAGAACACTTCAGCATGCAGATCCATGTTTCAAACCACAATTTTCCGAAAGGCGAAAGAGAAATCGATTGACTGCAACAATCGGTTACAACTCCGACTGGGTGCCACCTTCGAAAGCAGTGATTTGATCTGTTCATCTGGCTCATACGAATGTTACGGAAGCAATGCGCAACTTGTTTCATAATAATAATTGGGTGTTTACGTCGCGAGACAACTGAGATCATGAGCGACGCCACAGCGGTCGGTCTGTGGATTGCTTTTGCCCACCTGAGGGTTCTTTAACGTGCGATGAAAGCTCATCACACGGCACCCCGTATTTAACGTCCCTCGCGGAAGACGGCGTGTCTAAGCAACTTGTACCCTGCCACCAAGTTGCTGGCGTCCTTGGCCGGGTTCGAACCCGCGATCTCGGGATCAGAAGGCGAACACGCTACCGACTGAGCCACCGAGGCCGGTGCAACTTGTTTCACAAGAAGCCGAAGATGTCTCGTCCGGGATGCTGTGCCAACCTTATCTGCTGCAGGAGATTGCAGGGGCAGGACTAGGCAGCAGATAAAGGTAAGACACGTAATGTTAGACAAGTCAGTCATGCGTAGAAGAGAAAAATACGCTATCTGTCAGTTACTGCTTCATCCTTTAGAGATTACGCCCCAGCGGGTGTATTCTCAGTACAGATTTGGAATTGCCTTATTTGTTAAATGATTTCGCAGGCATTCTGGCACCACCGAAAAGCTTGCACTCCACGTCTCAACTGTCACCGTCTGGGTTTCAAGCTGAAGGCTGTCACCAGTGCCAACCAGACGCCCCTTCAAAGTTCATCTGTTTTTCTTGACGGAACAGTGACACCTGGTACTGAGACATTTCATTTTCTGATTAATCAAGTGCATTCTATCACTTGTGCTCGACTTCTTGTGTTCGTATACCCTTGCTGTTGCTCGCTAGCTTAGAGCAACCATGCCTGAGGTGCCAGCGCTTTCAGAGTACATTTAAGCAGTATCATATGCACGGCAGCACATCTTGTGTATTTTGAGTAAAGTATAAATTCAATGTTGGCTCAGCTGTTGTATTTTGGTCACAAATAAGGTGTTCTTCCAGAGCGCTCAAGGGCAGTTCAAGCAGTTTCATGTGTGCAACAGCACATACTTTTTCTCAGTTTTGACTAAGGTAAATCGAAATCTTCCAGTTGATGTCTTCCGGTTATAAATTATGTTTTTCGAGGCATTAAAACGGCATCATGTGTGCAACAGTACATACTTTTTCTCAGGTGAAGTAAGGTAAATCTGTCCGCCGTGGTGTTCTGGCAGTGCAGCAGAAGCTTGTGTTGCATTCAAGTGGTATTATGTATACAAAAACTTGTTTTATGCCTTTCTGTAGCTGCTGTACTAATATTGTGAGTACAGAGACATTCCTGCATAACATATCGGAGCATCTTGTGTGCTATTGTTGGTATGATCTGCAGCAGTATATTGATAATGTTAATTATTCGATGACTTCAGCTAACATTTACATTCTTACTTCCAGGTAAACCTGTCACGCAGATGCCCTACCCCTTGGTGTGCATAGTTCAAGATTGTACCGAAACAATCCACCTGGAGTATTATTCTTCAATTGGCAGTGGCATTACTATCACAACACACCACATACTGCATGTCTGTGGTGTGTGTACAATGCATCAAACCTATTCTCAGGTACAGGCCAGCTGGTACGCAATTATAACATGAAACAACTGACACAGAGACCGTAAAGTCATGCCTTTTCCTCCGTGCCTCGGGTTTCATGTTATTATCCTCACATGCAGCTCAATTCGCCTGTGCTGTGCAGCATGAGCAAAAGCATATATTGTTTGTGGTCACATGACACGGAACATAAATACAGTGAAACCTTCCTATGTTGGACACCCGCGGTGCAGCCGAAGCGTCTCCTACTTATAGAGGTGTCCGAGTTACAGAATATGACGGGAACAAAAAAATGGAAGAGATCACAGCTGTGAGAAATGTCCCCCTTCTTCAATTTAAGGTCCTTAGTGGTACCTGGTGGTGGTGCCTGGTAGTGGTACGTCTACCCACTCTTCACTGATAATTATTACTGATTTTAGTATATTCAATTCCGTTCAGATTCTACTCAATGGCATTACCTCTGGAGCTTTTCGAGCAGCAAGGACTTGTCTCTGAAGCGTCAGCTTACTTCTCATAGCTTTGGTGCAGTGCTCGTTCAAAGGCTCTAGACAAACTGAAGAGAAGTGCTCACATAAAGAATTACAATGTAGACTGACAGCACTTGTTTTTGGACTCTAAAAACTAAAGCAACAAAATGCTGAGACCAGTATAGGGGAAAAAAGGGGCAAAAGTCAAGGCCACTGGCTCATTTTGGGTCTTTTTGGTGCAAAGATAAGCCGATATTGAGGTAATTTGGCCAGGGTTTTGTCCGACTTTGCAGGGAAAACCCTATCCTACTTCCAAGATAGGGAGGTGTCCGACATAGAGAATTTCGTCCCCATGTAGTTTCAGTGGGAGCCTGCCCGTGCAATGAAATCGTGGGGAGTTGTCCGAGGTAGGGAGGTGTCCGACTTTGGAGGTTTTACTGTACTATACAGCATTCTACGTCATGTAATCTAACAGTTGTTCACGTTTGGATATTTTAACCATGGAATTTACCCTGCATGCACCATACCATGTCCAAACACTAACAACTGCTAGAGAGCAGCATGTACTGTTTCCGTATAGCACTTATGGCTTGCTTCCTGTGATCGGAAACAGTGGTCTCTTTTTTCTGCTACAACCAGTAAACTACAGTAAAGATTTAGAAATACTGTGTCATACCATAAAGCACTATGGGAAATGGCAGTTTGAAAAACTGGAGAAGACTGTCATTAGAATGAGGGACATGTTCTACGGTGAAATTTTTTGCAGTGTGTGCTGTACCATGTAATGCACTGCAGGCCTACCACAGTATGGTAACGGTCCTAATACTGATTTGCTCAAAAAAGGAATATGTGCGTTTCTTGTACTAACTTCCCCTTATGCAAAATAGTAGAAAAATGTTTTCAGCCAATGGGGAGGGAGAGGACATCATTCTGGAGTCTCGTTGACCTACAATGTGTCGTGTGTGAAGGTCATTTTGAAGGGTGTAGGTGGTACAAGACGGTGTTCCCACCCAAGCAGCACAAAGGACTGGGATTCGGCTGGGAACGTAACGGGGATGATGGGTTCGAGGTGGCCGATATCGCCGTCACGAGCCCGACTGCTTCCCGACTATGTGAGGGGGAAGAATTGAGGGAGAGGGAAACTACATAAAATTATTTCCCGATAGATCCCCGTTCGTGTCCCGGTCAGAATTCTTTCCCGATAGATTCCCGTTTGCGTCCCGGCCAGGATTCTTTCCCGATGGATCCCCGTTAACGTCCCGATCTGCTGTGGTGTACTGGCTAAGTATTTCTTCCCGCTCGTCTCCCGATGTTTATGCAGATTCGGTAACACGTGATCGGATGGTACAGCTCGAGACAAAGTTTCTGAAACACGGGTTTTCTGTATTGGACTTTTCCCAGCCACCTTTGGGAAATGCTTGTTGAGCAGAATCCTTGGGGAATCTGTTCAACAAGTGTTCCCCTTAGGCCGCAGGGGAGGCGTAGAGAAGTGAAATACAAAACACCCGTGTTTCAGAAACTTTTGTCCCAAGCTGTACGAGACAGTGAAGCATCCCTTCAGGAAGGAATTTGGCTGTCTGGTATGAGGTAACTCTTTCAAACATTGGGCTGCAGTTCACTTCATGTGTTGTGTTGTGTTGTGTTGTATGACGGAAAACATGCACACGCAGCACCCTGAACAGAAGTATTAATGGAGCCTCACTGCAAAGCACGCAAGTACAAGATACTCGGGAAGAGTCGGCCACGCCCGAACGAAACGACCGAATCTCCCGAATCGAAAAACTCACGTGAAACGAAACGAAGAGAGCTTTAGCAAGTCGAACTGATCGGACGAAAACCGCTGCACCGAAACCCGCAAAGACTACGCTGGAGCTCCCTGCATTTGGGCTACCGCGACTGCCATCGCCATCATCTTTGTTTTGGTTGTCATTGCTGGGTGCAAATGGCCGGCGTGTGTGTTCTTAATGTTTCTGAGCAACAAGTTTTGCAAAGTTTGGTTCGGAGGGAGTATGGAACGCCGTTTTGTGGTCAACGTGGCCAGAGTGCCTCAAAAGTACTCCTGCCGCATTCTGGTCACTGTTATAAATGTGAATCCCTGCCACCATCAGCAGCTTTTAAGTAGATTCATGGCACATGAGGAACCTGCGATGTACACCATCGCACACAGTCAAGAAAAATGTAGCATTTAACCTTGCTTTCCTTCATTATAACAAACAAAAAAAAAGAAAGAAAGAAAGAACACTAGAGAGAGGGTCGGCAAAACAGTGAGTGTTTTGTTGTTTTTGATTCTATTGATCTCTCACTGTCAGGTTGCACTGCCGATCTGTTCACAATCATAACTAACTAATACCTTAGCTTTGGCCAATCTCATGTTGCAATTTTGCTTCAAACACAACATTCAGGGATTCTTATGAAAACAGCAGCATTTCTGAAAGATCCTGGAACGGCCACAATCTCAAGAGGTAGTACGATTCTACCCGTCGTCATATTTCGTCCGCCAAGCCATTGCGCGGAGATGTTGGCTCCATGCCCATTTCAACACAGGCTCACCCGCGCTCGCTCGCGCGTCGTCGCTTGTCTTCCATGCCACCAGCCAGCGCTGCGCGCTGCCTGTCGCGCATGCGCTGTTCTTGTTGGCTTCGCTTTGGCTGCTGTAACGGTCGTTTCTCGTCGCCGCGTGTAGTTCGCGTAATTGCGAGCGTTCCAGCAAGTCTAAAGCGTTTTAGAGGCTTTGTATTGTTGTTCTCACCTGGTGCTGTCGTTCTTGCAACCCGTCTGATATTGCAACTGTCTGTAAGTGGAAGCGTTTCTTCTAACCGCGAGCAAACCAGTCGGTCTCGTTTGACATGTCAAAGAGTGAAGACGCTACCTTGCATGTGAAGCCAAATCGTTCTTCGCCTTCAGGATTATTGCCGTTTCAGGTGTGTAATTAATATAACTCTGAAGTAATATGTTCGACTGCGCCATGCATTCTCATTGTTCGTTTTACTCTATTTGCAGGGATCTGCGCAACGACAGGGAGATAGAACGCCAAGTGAAGTCGACTGTGTACTTTGTGCAGACGGTATGTCATATGTCTCTACACTGCTCTACATATAGGTGTCCTGCCATCGTATTTTCTGGAACGATATTTCTTGCAGGTTCAGCGTGTATGACGCAGCGGCCTTCAGCAAGAGAAACTCAAGCACCGTGTTCAAATGCAGTGGGGACTCTTGCTGGCCATGACAACGCTTAGAAGTGCTTTTTCGGAAGAAGGACAAGTTGGACCGGAAATGAGGACCTAGGTGTGCTCTTTTGCGCTGTTGTTCACCGTTCGATCATTACCAGTTTTTGTGCCCCCGTGAGTTCAACGCTTAGGTATGTTGATGATAAATGGATATGCGTTAAAAGGTACGTACTCCGGAGTGGTGAATTGTTCTGGTGAAGTGATTCGTTGCTGCTATCTCCTGTTTCGTGAGGGTTCTTGTCGGTACTCATATACCGCAGGCATGAGGGGCTTTCTTTGCAGAACATTTCAGTAAACCAAGACTGCAGCATTTTCAAGATTGCCATAACCAGCATCAATGCAGCTCTCATGTCAACATCAGCATCAAGACAGCTCTGATGTGAGCATCAGCCAGCGCAGCTCTGATGTTAACATCATCAGAGCAGCTGTGATGTTAACATCAGACCTGATGTCGCTTTTTTTTTCAATAGGGATGCTTCTCCTTGACCATGTTTTTTTTTTGCTTATTGACGTTTTTGTGAAGGAACGCTGAATATGCGCACACCATTGACTGTCAGCTCTAGTCCCGGTCAGCTGTCATTTTTTACAGTTTTCGTTGTAGTAATTGCTAGTCATTTGCACCAAAGGCGCTGGATGTGAACTATTTTCTCTTTCCTGGACTTGCATTTCTCCCAGTCGTTGGCTTTGTCATTTTTTCATAATTTAAATTTTCTCTTGGTAACTCTTGAGTTTCGTAATCCCTACGCTGTGCATTTTACCATTTTTGATAAAGCTCATTCCACGTACCGTGCACATACTATTTTGTGCTGAAGTGCAGCAATTGTTTCGTTACGTCTAATGTTACATGCCATTCATTTTTGTGTCTGGGCAGTACTGAAGCGTGAGCAGATAGGCAGACTGCCTATTACTGCATAACTTCGTTTTCTTTGAGGCACCACCACTTGGACAGGCAGACCGCCTCTTGCTGTATACTTTTTCTTTCTTTTGAGACACTGTTGACGTGCGAGTGGTTACGCAGGCAGGCTGCATATTACTGTATACCATTTCCCACCATGCAGCAATTTTACCGTTACGTCTAATATTAATGCTACAAGCCGTTCATTTCTTCCAGGGCCATTGCCGAAGTGCAAGTGGTTAGGCAGACTGCCTACTACTGCATACCTTTTTTGTTTCCTTTCAGAGACCACCTCTTACTGTGTACGTTCCCCCCCCCTTTTGAGACACCATTGAAGGGCCAGTGGTTACGCAGGCAGGCTGGATATTACGGTAGACCATTTCCACCCTTTTCTTTTCAGGCTACATTGGCAATGACAGTAGTTATGCGGACATGCTGCATATTTCTGTATACCCCTCTTTTTTTGTTTTTCATTTCAGACACAATTGGCATGCATTGGATGATGCAGGCAGACTGCTTAGTGTACACCACTCGTCGTTTAGTCTATTGAGGTGCTCCAAGTGTTGTGTCAGTCTATTTCCTCTCCGAAAATAAAATGTTGGGCTCTACACACACTGTTTACACTCAAAATTATTGTAATTATTAAAAATAAGCATATTAATGCCAAAATATGCATGGGGGGGGGTAAATATGCATGGGGGGAGCCCCTGCCAGCATTATCGGGGATCCGCCGGGGACCTGCTGGGACCGAATACTTGCTGCCGATGTCGGTCCTTAATCATCCCGGTGTTGCAAACTGGAGGAAGGACCGGTATCGGCTGGTGGCATGCCCCCGACTTTGTAGGATTCTTTCCCGATGCTGGACCGGCTTCGCCCCGGTCCTTTGTGCTGCTTGGGCACATTCTTGGCAGTGTTGACTAATAACCATAATAAAGTAGAGGGTACATTTGTTGCTTCATATATTTGTGTCATGGCAAAGTATGTAGAGATACATCTGTCTCAACATGCAGGTGACAAAACTGCTTTTTATGCTTAAACTATGACAAATAGTTGTCTCTTCAGCACCACTAACCATGTGCCGGCCTCCATGACATGTCTGTGACATTCCAAAGTGATTAACATGTCCCATAGATGTGTGCAATGCTGAAGATGACTGTGTACCTTCTATGGATTCTTGATTCAAGAAAAGTACTGTGTGATTTGCTAACAGCGCCTGGCTGTACCTCCACAATTCTACATAAAAATATGTAAAGTTTGCCAAAGGAAACATCATGAAGGTCCATAGCGAAAAACCCTGAGACGAGGGATAGGAAGGGACATACACAATGTCTCAACATAGCGTGTTTATGTCCCTTCTTGTATCTCCTCTTCAGATCTCGCCATCATGGACACTATCACCAGCTCGCTTGCTGTTGAACCGTTCTTTCAACGATAAGGGTCACTTTCATGGACTGGATGGCAGCCAACATGCTGTCAATAAAAAGAATAATGGAAGAAGCTCAATATGATCCTTAGGCTGTGCATGGTCATTGCTTTCTGACAAATGGTGACTTAGAATTTCAGGACAGTGCCTGCAGTGGTAGTATTCTTGTGTTCTCACCCTTGACGCCCATTGTGTGTCATCAGTCATATGCACATAGCTAAAACAATGTATATTTGTATTTCTTTGAATACAGTTGGTACAGCACATTGTTTTTTTACATGTTCTTTGGAAAGTATAAATAAAAAAATTCTCTACTCTGCAAGTCTCCTGTCAGCTCTACAGAGCAGCTTCGAATTTCACTAGAAGCCACGTGTGAAACCTAGACCGAACTAGTGGTGAAGGTCCATATAGGTCATAGATAGATACTATTATTATTATTAGATCATAGGTCAGGCTTAGGTCCTGGTTGGTAGCAACGCATTTGAATCTTATTAAAAATTGGTGCAGGAGGTGACCAACGTAACTAAATCCACCAACTGACTCTCACAAATTTTGTGGTGTTATACTTTTGAAACAACATTAATATGCCGCAGTGGTCTTTTCTCCTTTGTTCCTTTTAACCTAGAAATATTAGGTCTTCGGCATCACCAGCCTTAGTTGCTGAGCATGCAGTTATTTACACTGAGCACTGCAGTTCCATATTTGTTTCTCTGGACAAGCAAGCCCGCTTCCCCATTTTGATAAGAGTCTTTCAGCTTTGACAGGGCATTTGTGGACAAGGAAAACATTTGGACTATTGTGTATTTTGCTATGAAGTGCACCGTACGAGGCAGAGGACACCATCAACCATTTCCACTAAGGTTATTAAATTTGTGATAAAGTACATATACCTTTTGTCACTGACTAATTTGGTGGCAAAGTTACTTGAGTGGCAGTTGTGCAATTTTAAGCACATGTTTAAAAAAATAGGATATGGGAAGTGCTGACTGGTTGAACATGTGGAGTACCCAGTATTCCCCCCAGTAATAATTGGGGGTATACGTCGCGAGACAACTGAGCGTGGAATACACAGCACAGTGTAATGTTCCTTATTCTGGCAATGTTAGCATGGTTCAAGTGGGAAATGTTGCACTACCCTTAATAACATCTGTTGGGCCCAGCAAACAGGGTGCACATACCCTGATCTGAAGACACTATGCCTAACTCAAAAGCAATATGAGATCGACCTGTACGTGTTTATTTGCGAAACTATTATGAATGAAATATGGCCTGTGTGGTATAGAACAATGCGCACACTCAAGTAAACATGCAAAAAATACGTATAAGGGCTCTCGACCTACATGCCGCGATGCGCTCTACGAGATCAACAACACACTACAAAACTACATCCCACACTTTTTGTTCGGGGCAACTCTAATGAGCGCTTTCATATAACCGACGAATGGTTCAACGAATGCAGTTCGAGTGCAGGTCACGATACATTCCTACGTCGTTCATTGCAGTCGCGCTATGATGCTGCACAATATATGTATCTCGTGTAACAAGCCTGGCAATCGCACGATGTGCATGGGTAGAAATACGGCCTTCTTTCTTTGAAGACCAGTCCTCTGCAGGTATATGCTCAAACGATCACCAAGTCTCACGTTGTTGCTCAATCGCTCCCATTCCTGCACTTGTAGTAAAAGCAGCAAACGGGTTGACGTGAATAGCAGCTGAACGGTTGAACTGCGAAGTTCTCGAGCACATAATCACAATTTCACGCCGAAAATGATGTTGAGATGAATTCGCTGTTGTTGTTTCCATCGTTCAATAGTTCTCGGGATTACCTCGGCTACGATGAGCGTTTCGCTCATCGTAGCCGGCGGCCATAACTGGATTTCCTCGCAAACGGGAGAAGACGCCAGGGAAGTCAGAGAAAGCCTCAGCTTTCATCCAATCAGACGCACGATTCTCTATCTACGTAGATGGAGCAGGTTTATCCCATCTACGTCACAAAAATGGCTGCGCCCATGGCTTGTTTTGGTTTCTTTGATGAATTAATTTTCGTAATAGGAAGACAAAATTGAGAAACGAAGGTGCGTTTCGGGGGCAGTTGGATGTGCTCGTTTTGAATATCACAACCGTTTCAACACATCGGGAAATCGGCGTAGCTGACCTTTAATCTAAATCGAAACCACAGTTGGGAGAGGAGGTGGCCATAATATGCCCCCCCCCCCCAGGAGTACCCGTGCAGAACTGCTGATGTCACTGGGTATGCAGACAGTATATGTACACTCACGTCCCGGCACGTAATAGTGGATAAGAGCGGTGCACTTTGGTGGGGTCAGACCACTACGACCCTGTATGCTTTTCTTCTGACTCGGACAAGTACACCTTGTTTGTTTGTAACGAAAAAAGGAGGTCGGTGTCTGCAGAGCTGCTTGCTTGAAAAGAAGCACATTCAACTGCTTCCTTCACAGCCTCATCTACAATCTATATGTTTTTAATTCCGTCAGGCTTGTGTCAGTGATCAAAGGAGGTAATATCAAAGGGGCCGTAAACAGGCCACCAAACATTTCTGAAATAACGATACCCCATGAAAGAACGCAGATCATAATACCCAAATATACATTTCGTTCGGCTCGTGCTAGCTCATTGAACCATATAACTGCTTTCAAAGATGAGTAACCAGCGAGCCTCTCTCCACCACGCATACGTCACATGGCTACGTAGCGTTCTGCCGTTCAATCGGGGGGCCGAGCTGCGCACATGACGTTTCAAATTACCAGCCAATAAACATACTTCGTTATCAGCTGTGAGTCAGAGCGCTCAGTTTGTTTGTGTGAAACGATGTTTTGCGCTCCGTGGTTCCGAAATTCAACGTCATGACATCTTCAACATCTCGAGCTGGTGCAAACGTCAACAGTTGGGCTGCTATCACATGACGCAATTCGAATCCGGGTTCCTCCCAGTCACGACGTGACATGGCCAGCACGCTATCCACTGTACCACGCGAGTTGGGGACGCGATGCCGCATGGCTCAAACCGAAGTACGGCAGCCCAGTTGTCTGAACCATTCGAAGATGACGAAGATGTTCCATCGCGCACCTTCCTAAGATTCCGGAACTGTAGGCCCGGATATTCATTCGCGCTCTTGGGGTGCTGCGTGTTACTGCCCAGAAAACGTAGTGCGCGTATGATACCTAAATTAAACGCATCTCTTTTTCAGCTTGAGGCTGTAACTGTTTAGATTTTGAATGGAACAGGATTCATGTTCATCTAGTCCAATTCCGCATTTGAAATAAAATCGTACGTGGAACCCTTGATCGCAATTGGTGAGGAAAGCGCTACGTCAAAATGACATCAGGGCGTCAGTCGTGACGTTGCCCACATACGTGAGGCCGACAACGGCAAGCCCTTTCAACATCACCACCATCACCACCACATAAAGTTAGAGCGCAGGGCGGAGCTAAAATGCGAAAGAGTGCAGTGAATCAAATCATCATCCGTGTCCAAGCGCCTTTTGTGTTTGAGTGTTAGTAATTGCAAGGAGTTTTCACTGCCTAAGTTTCAATAATATAACACAAAGAAATGTGCACCTTTTGTACCTGTTTAAGGCCCCTTTAACACCACATTGTATGCATACCCCTTCAAGCCCTTGAGAGGAGCATAGGAACAGTGAGGCTAGCCCTAACGTTTTTCGTACTTCGGAGACTCATACCTCATGCATCAGATGTGCTGTGATGTCGAACATCTCATATTCAAAATGTTTTCATAATCGATATGTTCGGAACATGTTCTATTCTGTGCCGAATTATTCCACCCTATTTCGGTCTTTCGTACCGCTACCTCCTACTCACAGTGACGCTATTCGTCTTTTGGGAAGCCAAAATAAGCGACCCCTGAAGTAGAAGTTGACTTGTTGCTGCAAGCTTTGATGCAACACATCACAGCACCTCTTTTCAATTACTGTTGCACAAGAATAAGGCATTGAATGAACACAGGTACAGATCAAGCCGATGCATACCCATTGATGCAAAGCTTCTTTGCCCAGTGCTTGCAACAAGGCCTTCCAGCGGCGGCTCCTCACATTTCAAAAATCATTTTTGCTATCTCAGCATTGTCCTCAGCCGAGGTATCCAGTAACTGTGTTCGAACCATGTCGATACAGAAGCCTGAAACAGATTCTGTTCCGGAGTCTCACTTTAAGTGCTGATGCTGCAGACATTGTGTTTCACTGCCTTCCTACTTGTACTGTGGTTTGGTTTGCTGTTGTCTTCTAGCATGTGTACAGCGACCAGTATTTTTGATTGTTCTGTTATTTATAGCGACAGTGGTATTTTATTGATTGTTCTGATATTTATTACAGAGAGATATTGGACATGGTGTGCTGGTGTCTTCAAGGTCCCTGGAGTGCCTTCAGGCTAGGTGTGCCGGACAAGCCAATAAATTTGCGAGGGCGCTGATGCGAATTGTATTCACGCCGGAGGAGTTGAAAGGGAAATCGCTATTTGGTAATGTCTCAAACGCATTCAAAGATAGGGCCATGAAGGACGGCATTGACAGGAACAGGGTAAACGCTGTGATTGGTATGTACAGTTTCATTATTGCCTTGCACATTACTTAAGCTGTCTAAGGTTGTGGTTCTCACATATATTACCTTAAAGCATTGTAGGAGTTCCTTCCTGTGCCCTATAATACCTATAAAAGAACAGGCATAGAACACAATTGTGCTACAATCAACTCAGCGTTTCTGAGCACTTACTGCTCTTTGCACTCAGCAACCAACAATTTGATACCATGGTGGGTCTCAGTTCACATTACAAAACTAAAGTATACCTGCGTAAGGGTACTGATGTAACCTGCAGGCCGCCTTTTAAAGCTGCTATGCCTGCTTCTGAAACATACTTCTCCCATGGCTGTTCTGCCAGTGCTAGCACATATGCTTTCATGATTAATATCTGAGTACTCTTTCTAGAGCAGCATAAACACCCATACATGATGACAAAGGATTTGGGACTGGTGATAGTTTGTATTGAATGTTTTTTCTGTATCAGTTCAGTACAGTTACCTGCGCCTCTTTTCTGAGGCATATAGTTTTGCACAGGTTAAATATGGTGCTCTGCAGTATGCTATCTTTGCTGTATTGTGCGTAGTGTACTCATCTGTGTTATTTCTCTTGTCATTTCAAAATACACCATGTCTGCATTTGCACTGCAGAGTGATGTAAAGCTCAAGAACTCGCTTTCAAGTATGCTGGTTCATGAAAACTAATAAAAAATGTTTCGAGACGAGAATGGGTCACGACCACGAACTCGGATCCAATGCGTTAATTCCCGCTGCCTGCCGCTTCTTACGAGTTTAACCTAGAAGAAACAGCATTTCAAAAAGCACGGTTACAACAACATGTGTGTGCGTGAGAGATAGACATAGAAATATCCCGGGCAGCACAGCCGACGGGACCGATATCGGTGCGCCAACGGGGAACAGTCTCTTTCGCCCGGGGCTCTGCTGGCTTACGGTACTGGCGCGCCGCCGATTTTGCAACACCGTTATCGGGCCGGGCCAGTATTGGCAATCGGTACTCGTGTCCCATGCCTTCCCGATGCGAATTTGATGTACTTCGGGCGTTGGTACTGGCACTACCCAGTGTCATTGAGGTGTTTACTTATATTTATTATATTATGCTCCAGTTTTAGCATCCAGTTCGATAAGCAAGGGATCACTTACAAAAACACATGCTGCATGTTCTACACACTTTATTGATTACAAAAGTTATCGCAGAATGAAATACTATTCGGTTCCAGTTTGGCATGTGTCTTTCTTTCTTTTGCGGGCTTCTCGTCCTCCCTCCCGGTCAGGTGCGCCGGCTAAGTATCTTCCAATCCTATCCTCGACTTCTTTCATCGTAACGCTGTTGTGTCGTTTGAGGAGCACCTCTAGAGAAAACAGGGTAAGCAACAGTACCTGATCACATTGTTGTAAAAGTAGAGATAAATATGTTTGAAAAGTAAGTGGGATACTCCAATGTTAGCATCGAGTTCGGATAAGCAAGGGATCAGTTGCAAAAACATTCAGATGGATAAAGAAGCAATCAAAGAGGGAAAATTCGATAGCAAGCATCATCGAGGAACAAGCATGTTTGTATCAGAAGCATCGCTAGGGTAGAAACAGTATTGCATAACCTGAACCACAATAGTAAGCAAGCATGTTAAATGCGATATGTCACTCACCAGTAATGCAGGAGTAGACTCGCAATGCGGAAAAGTCTTTTTTCTGTTGTGCCCCCCTTAAGCTGTATTGCAAAGCAACGCTGTTCTTTATCAGATTTTTCACCAGGATTCGCACACTTTCAGCCAGTGAGTTTCCGCCCAGACGAGAGAGCTTTCCAATCTGCAAAAGTTGAACAGTTAAAAAAGGCAATTAGCAGAAGATAGCAATACGATTTCTTTCTAAAACACACATTACCCAGCGCTATCGTGCTTTTTCATCAAATGCAGCATTAAGAGATATACAAGGGTTAAGTTACACGAGGCTAATCATGACTCAGTATTATAGCACTTACTTGGCCGGAAACTTACCAGGTATACTTTGGCTTGCTCATCTGACAGTGTCGTTTCAAGATCAAGTAGCTCACTGCATGTCTGTATTGGGAGTTCAGGAAAGTTTGGCCTTGCAATTCCTTTCTCCTGGGAAATTCTTTCGATGAAACGTTCCATTACTTGCAGCCGTTGATCAAGAGATTTCACTGCTCTCTTTATGTCAACCAGTAGCAATAATATGTTGCGGTCACCCCCTAGAGAATGATCAAAAGTGAGGAATCTAATTATCATTTGTCGCAGCTGTTTCTATATGTCAATTCTTCCCTCGCAAATAAACCATGCCAAGGGTTTGTCGTTTTAAGTGCAACAGCACTGTAACGCCGACATTAACACCTTATCACCTTGATTAGAAGAAGCATGTGATGAGAGCACGTCCGTAACCTCAGGCGACGACATAGATGGCACTGTATTGATAGCCATTTGTGCTGTTGAAGACGGGGCTTCTCGGGTGTCTACATGCCTCTGTGTAGCAAAGTGACGTCGAAGGGCTGGAGGAGCTTCTGGCAAAGAGAAGTGGGAGAACTGTGGCTCGGAATTCATAGCTGCTGTGGCAGGGTGGTTCGTGTTCCCGGGAGTCACTGTTCCAGACGGCTGTGTTGCGAGGCATTCTCGATAGCTGGAAACGTGCAACCTATTAATTACTATCTTGAAGACCATAATTGATTAGCTGTACCCTGTGATTTCGGTGTAAGTACGTGGAAGATCTGGACTCGTACACTCGTCAGTGTCTGTCTCCACAGACGACGTGTACAGGGACCTGTCCCACTGCTTTGTTGCCTCGTCATAGGAAGCTGCAAATATTGTTGCATGTATGCATACACACTAAATGCAAAGCACATTCACTTACCAGCGTAACTCAAGACTCTTATAGCAGTCTGGCGCCACTTTCCAGGAGGCTCGTTACGCTTCACCATTGACACCCTCTGCTGTTCAGATATCCGAGGTGGCGGCCACACACAAAGAGAACTGTCGTCACTGATCCAGGACACGGGCACAATACTGGTGGACTTCTCGCCTAGAAACTCAACGACTGCCAGCCAGTTGCAAGGCGCTGAGTCACACATGACCTGTATGGACAAACTGGATTTGGAAACATGCGAAACGAATTGATCACATGAAATTCGTCACATGAAATGAAACACAGTTAAAATAATCCTGGCCATACCATTACCCTTGTTTCTGGTGCAACGACTGCCCTTCTATTTATTGATGTTGCAGGGGAATCACAGCGAAGCCTGTACTGTATGACAGCTTTACACATTTCTTTGAAAATGAGCTGTGAAACCAAACACGAGGTCTGTCTTCCAGTCTTCCTGTCTTGAAAAAATGGAGGTGAGATGACTGCACTCGAGATTTGTATAGGTCAGATACGTCCTTGTGTCTGAATCCAATAATCGAGGTGTCCGTTAGCTCAGACACTGTGACAACAGTTCCGTCAGCCAGTATGCAACAGTTGTTCGCCTCTGACTTGGGCTTTAGTGAGGCCAGGCCTTGTAGTGCTTCTGTTGCAGTAGATGCTGATGAATTTAGCTCTGAAAGCCGCCTACGTATCTGGGCCAGTGGTCTATTCGGCGTTCTCAAAAGGCCCTTTAGTTTGCCTAAATAGCTTTCAAAGCGAAAGGCTGAAAACGAATCGAGCGGTCCATGAGCTCTACACTCAGCAGATAAGTGGCACAGTGCATGTACATTATAGACAAGATTCCCTTTCCCGTAGATAGCAGCAAATTGGTCCACAAAGTATGTCAGCAGATCCTGAGCGTAGTTATTGAATTCGAGATAGAGAGTAGGAGAACACAGTATCGTAATGGCCACATGAAACACCAAAAAGTGCTCGTAGTACTTCTGTGGCAACACTCTTTTCAGAACAACAGGCCCAAGATAAAGAAGAAAAGACCGAAATTCGCTGGCCTTCCAATACATCATCTCATCCGTACTGCGTGGCTGCCTTTGGAATTCAGTAGGCAGCACACACACTGATATGTTCTCGTTGAGCAGTTGACGCTGGTGAAGGCTGACCCTGTGCGGGATCTTCCCTGTGGTCCATAGGTGCAACATGCGCCTCATTACACCTAAGCATACTAGATGCATGTAGTCAATAGGAAAAGTGAACACCATGTCAATGTTTAAGCAGCAAAATGGAGAAGGAGCATGGTGATGTGCTGGGTATTCTATATCTCTAAAAGATGCATCAGTACGCAGTTCCACTCCTGTGGAATAGGGGAAGATGACACGATGATCAACGTATTCCCCTTCTTGGGTGCATCGGTCGCATGAGCTGTACCCAGCATGTCCTTTCGTACACTTCACATATGACCTGGCAGGCATGTCGCAGATCACAGCTTTGAGAACAACTTTATGCTGCCTGTCTCCCACTGGGATGCCGTTCACTTCTAAAAACCTCATTTCTTCCAAAAAAGCTTTCAAGAACTGATTTAAGTCAGGCGGCTTTCCTGTGCCATAGTACATACTAACTGGGAATGGTGTACGGTCCGGTATGTTGGCAACAGCACACGTAATTGGCCATAGCGATGAGGAAGAACTCTTGAAGAGCGGAACGCCGTCAATATTCACATGCAGGTCGATCTGTTCGGGTAGAGTGTCAGTGCTCGCAAATAGCTTCCTCTGAAGCCCCTCAATTAATCCAAAATGTACAAAATCGTCATCATCTGCTGAGGACCGTTCAGTACGAAGCACTGTCCTAGCATCCTTTGGAACACGATGACCGAGGTCGCGAAGCAACGCTGAGATATCGTTCAGAGCAGCATGTGTAAGATTATGTCTGATGGCTATTCCTGAAAGTCTCACTTTGATATCTACAATCTCGTCACTAGGCTCTCCAGTACTCGAGTCCTCAGTAGTGTTCGGATCTAGTGTAGTGGCAGTCGTACTTTCATCTGTCCCAATTTGGTTTTCAATAATTGCGCAGTGTCCAAAGTGATCGTCACTTCAATCATAATATATCACATCTGACAAGAGGTCTGTGCCCCATTCGCAGTTGATGTCACAGTCAGTATTGCACTGTGGCGAAATTTGGTTAGCACCGAGGAATACGCGCTCACCACCACTGCTGCTACATGGCTGACCTTCGTCCCACGCTTCTTCGATAGAGCGTACGCCTTGATCAGGTGCCATCTTAGTAGTTTCCTCGGGTTTTAGAAGATGCTCTACCTCCCTACGTGCTGAACGATAACGCGCCCATCTCGACGACATGCTACGACAGAGAGAGATATTGATATATATTTCACTGCAAGGCAACAGAAGGCAACATGCATCCTTGAAAAGCTCTCATGATTAGCGTTGCACCTCGAACGCAGACGTTCCGAAAGCTGCAAAATTCCAATAACTGTGAACACAAATCACGCATCAGCCATCTGTATCAGCATTGGCATTGGTATTAGCACCTCGCGTGATTAGCAGTTGCAGCAGGTTCTGTTTTTTACAGATATATATATATATATATATATATATTGACAGCGAGGATACAATCGAGATGTGCGCGTTCGCAACGCAATGAAGCAAAATAGTGACGTTAAATGGGCGTGGAATCCTCGCCCCATGTCCACAAGCCTACGGCCTGGACAGCAACCAATATCACATACAGGTTCGTACCACAATAATGCCACAGATAATAGGAAAATGCAAACGTACCTTTCAAATACGTTGCAGACGCACACCGCCGAGAGTCAACTGTCAAACCTGCATGGAGGAGTGACGCTGCGCATGCGCGGCACAGCGCACGAGCAGAGCACTGGCACGATGTCGCCGTTTGACGTAACCCCAACGCTGTCGGTGATGTGTTGGAAAAGCATCGGGGACGGGTGCGAACTTTGTCGGCGTTTGTCGTAGCCCCAACGCCGTCGGTGATGCGTAGGGAAAGCATCGGGGACGGGCGTGAGCTTTGTCGGCTACAGGGCGGAGACGGGCTGGTGCTCGACATCCAGTGGGCACCTGCAGATAACCAGTCGCCCCGGGGGCCTCCCGATGGTTTCCCAACCTGCTGTGCTGCCCGGGATGTAACATACCGTTTGCCCAAAGCACAGTTGCTATAACCATCTCACTGCATTCTACCTTCCGATCCACAGAATACCTGCGAACAGGGGTAAATACGCATAAAGAATGGGAATGCATAGCACGGACAATTATATACCACACGCACAAGAGCTATATACCTCAAAAGCGACGAAAATCCTGAATGCCAGGCGATATTTGCTTGAGATGCGTAGCTGCGTCCATGCGCTTCCTCGTTTCAAAGTAGACTAACTAACTTGGTGGCAGTTGGAATAAACGCATCCACTAAAGTACGATGGAATGTCATAACAGGTTATATAATTAATAGTTTCAATAGGAACCACAAAGTGGAGCAACCATGACACTTCTACCTAAGAGAGATTATTCACAAACATACGAAATCGCACAAACTACTTTCCAACACGGACGACATATCAGTTTCTGCGGCCCGTCAGTTCTTATTTCATGTTCATCCGACAGGGAAACATCCTTCAAAATTTCTCTTATTACAGACAGGGAAGTTGAGAAAGTCAGTCCTGTATGAATCACGCTATTTTCTCATAGAACTCACAAGGCCAGACCCTGAATTATCCCACAGGATACTTTCTCATTGGTGTGCCTGTGAGAATATGTATACGAATCTGCATCATCTTTCTGAGAGACGAAGACGCTTCTGTAAGAAATTCTGAGATAATGCTATGTTTCTATGAGATTTTTTGAAGTATTTTTCAATAGGGATGCATCTAACGTAGTTACCCTTTTCAAATGTATGTTTATGGTCGTAGTTACCGCTGCGCCAGTAAAACACTAATAATTATAATCAAATGTACGTATATATGGTATATTCTTAAGGCAACGTCCCGGCGTCGGGAACTTGGCCCATCGCCCGGCAGCAGCCGCAGTAGCCCCCTTCTGCACTCACGGTTGGGTCGCCGCAGGAGGGAGACCTCCACGTATAGCTGTGCGTGGCTTTCCCGTGTCTGGGGAAACGGGGATCCTGGCAGTTGAGTGGACTCGGAGGTTGGTTTGGACCCTTCGGTGACCATCCGGGAAAACAACACACTGCTTTGGCCCCAGCTTCCCATAGTCGGATGATCCTGGAAGGCCTTGCCAGGATTATTCAGCTAGTCGCCATCTCCCTTTTCATCACTTTCTCTTCCTTGGTCTCCTTCTTTCTCTCCTTTCCTCTTTTCCCCTTCTTTGACGGCAAGGGTCAACCTTGGGCAGTCTTTCACTCTCCAGAAGCTGCACTTGGGTATAGTGTAGTGTAGGCGTACCTGCTACTGCGTCAAACGCGGTCCTATGGTTGGGCTCTGGGGTGGGCGGCAGGACCCTTGCATCGAATTGCATTGCCACCTTTATGACTTCCTGTTCTTTAAAACCTCGAGATCGGAATCGGAAACGGTTCCGCACCGAGTACCAGCACATTGATTTAAATACCTCAACACCCGAACCATGGTTTGCAAAGTTTCTCTAACTCTAATGATGACACAAGACCACTGTCAAAGATACCTCCTTTTGTAATAGCGAAAGCACTTGAACAGCTGATAGGTAAAGAATACAATGCCAAGAAACTGGGCTCTGGAGATATCCAGGTCCATGTTAGAAAGCGAGAGCAAAGCAGTGCGCTTCTTTCACTTACAAGCATCAATGGGATATCATTCACAGTAAGTTCACACCGGAGTCTCAACAAAAGAGGAGAACCGTGCTTGGTGCAGGTTCCGGCAGTATCCAACCCCAGGAAATCTACTGGCGTTTAAGAGAGCTCGGGCAAAAGCTAGGTGGACACGCCGACAAGCAAAGAGTGAATCATGGAAGGGTTTTGTCTCCTCCTTGAATAGCAGTAACCCAAATAAGGTTGTGTGGGATCGACTAAAAAGAATAAAGGGCAATTACACAAGCTTCTCTATTCCCCTCTTGGAGAGGAATGGTGCGGTGTGCCAAACTTTAGAAGAACAGGCAGATGTGTTGGGAGAACACTTCCGGAGTGTTTCTTCCTCCTCTCACTACACCAGGGATTTCTTAAAAGTCAAACATGATGCTGAGAAATTCAAAATCACATATGGCACCAGTGACAGCCATGCTTTTAATAAACCATTTTGTATGATGGAGCTGCTGCGTGCTCTGTCGTCTCCAAGACAAACAGCACCTGGGCCAGATCGAATCACGTACAGCATGTTGCAGCACTTATCAAAAACATCACTAGAAGTTCTCCTGCACTTTTTCAATTCAGTTTGGAATCAGGGTGAACTCCCATCTCGTTGGAAGGTGGCTACAGTAGTTCCACTTTTGAAGCCAGGGAAAGATCCTTCCAATGCATGTAGCTACAGGCCTATAGCCCTTACAAGTTGTTTAGGCAAAACCTTCGAGCGCATGGTTAACTACCGCCTGATGTACTTCCTCGAAGAAAATGGATGTCTCGATAGGTATCAGTGCGGATTTAGAGCCGCCCACTCAACCACTGATCATCTGCTGCAGCTGGAAACTGTCATCAGGGAGGCGTTTGTCAGAAAACAGCATTGTATTTCCATATTTTTCGATCTCCAAAAAGCGTACGATACAGCATGGCGATATGGTATCGTTCGTGACTTGTACAATTTCAGTGTACGCGGTCGTATGCTCCGCTGCATCGCAAATTTTCTACAGTACAGAACTTTTAGAGTCCAGTTGGGCATATCACTCTCACGTTGTTTTATTCAGGAGAACGGTGTACCACAGGGTTCCGTTCTGAGTGTCACACTCTTCATAGTCAAAATGAACTCTATTGTCCACGCTATTCCACCATCCGTCATGTACTCACTATACGTTGACGATGTTCAGATATCTTGTTCGTCTACAAGCATTTCAAGATGTGAGAGACAACTCCAGCTCTGTGTGAACAAATTAGCAAAATGGTCATCTGAGAATGGGTTTAATTTCTCACCTGAGAAAACGGTTTGCGTACACTTTTCAAGAGTAAGGGGTATGTTTCCTGAGCCAGAACTGAATGAATGAATGGCCAGGATATTACGGTCAAATCTAAAATAAATTCCTGGGTATACTTTTTGACCGCAAGCTCACTTTCAACCCTCACATAAGGAACCTAAAAAGTAAATGTGGGAAATCTCTGAACATTCTCAAAATCTTTTCACATAAATCCTGGGGTGCAGACCGTGAGGTAATATATAAGATAGATAGTAAGATATATAAGATAGATAATAATCGTATAAAGATAGGCTTTATGAAGTAGTCATGTCTCGGTTGCGTATCGGCCACACATTTCTCACACATGTTTTTTTAATCCTCCAGAAGGACCCATCTCAGTGTGTGCTGTGCACTGTGCTGAGCAGCTGTCTGTTCTTCACATTCTGATCAGCTGCCCCCTCCAGGAACATCATCGCCAAACTCATTTTTCTGAGTTCTACCGGTATAGAATCCATCTTCACCCAGCCCTTTTGCTGGGCGATGAGCCGCTTGTCCGTGAGTGTGTTTACAAGTTTTTTATGGACACCGGATACCTTAGAGATATCTGAATTCACATACTTTTTTATGTTTATATCAGTTTTAAATTGGTCGTCTTCTTTTAACTGGTAAATAGATCATGTCTCACAGTATTGGCGCATTATAGCCTCAGTTGCTCATGCGCCAGTAAAACCTGAATCCAATCCAATCCAATCCAATTAAGGCAACGTCTTTGCAGCGTGGCGCAAGGTACGATAACATTGAGTTGTAAGTTTCTGTCAGTGTATGTTTTGGTCCTCAGACATTTTTTCAGTATGCCGTGTTCTGCAAGGATCTCACTCTCTAACAGTAATATCAACAGAATCACAAATTCTGATTGGTGTTGCTGTTTTTAGCTTACAACACCAGTAATTTAATCTTTTTGTAATGTTCTTCGTTCCAAAACAGTTCACCAGCCGACTGGCGTATCTGGGCCAAATTACATGGACTACAGCACTCTCTGTGGACCCAGGAAAAATACTTGTTGTCACTAATCTGTGGTACAGACTTGTTAACTGTGCTACATTGCATAAACACGTTTTGCATTTGTTTGTAAACAAGCAAACGACGGTCTTCCGTATGTCATTTTGTGCGTTGCTTACTTAAACTTGTCCATGGTAAGCACACTAAGAATATGATATCCTTCGAAGGACTATAGGGATTTTGTCGTGAAATTTATTTGAGACTGGAAGAGCTAACTATTAAAGAAAGCATAATTGTTTAGAACATTAGCTGCTGCGTACACATTCGGTATTACAATGTGTGCAAATAAGTAATCTTCACATTGAAAGTAGACCCATTATTTACCCATTATTAATCACTGCACCGCAGTTTAATGTGTGTGCATACATAAAACGATGCTCACCAACATGCGGCTGGGCATTCGGTTAACAATGCTTGACGCCTTTCAAGCGCAACGAGGAACCTCTGCATCCAGTACATGCCTTCATTTCTCAGCACAAATATTATCCAATTTGGTCTTCTGCTTGCGTCAGCTCGTCGTACAATCAACTACAGTGCAGAATCATCCTAACAAAGACATCTATTGTTCATTGGTAGAGCTGAACGCGGGTGCGGGCATACCCGTGGGTACCCGCGGGTATACCAATACCCGCAGATACCCGCACATCGTCACGATTTGCGGGTAGGAATTCACGATCGCTGCGGGCAACCGGTAAAATGGCAACCGGTCGAGCTGGCGGCCCATCGCGTGTACGCCGCTCACTTCCCCCTGCGGGTCCCAATGCGGGTATGCAGGAACACAGACAGCACTGCGGCTGCGGGTCGCCCAGATTACATTGTTGCGGGTGCGGATCACACACGCGCGGGTACTGTGCGGGTGCGGGTCCAAGTTTGCTTAGGCGCACTCACCTCCATTCATTGGAGCAAGAAGTACATTAAAATGCCATAAGACACTACCAAGGGACCTTGCAGTATGCCAGTTTTCTCCCACAACCCCCTCCCCCACAGACTCTCCCCCTGCCCGTGCATGGATGTGGCGCACTGTGTTCGGAGAATAAGGAGGGAGCTGGGCATCGCAGCTAAAATTCTGGTCTATCCCTACCACATCTCTAGTAACCACTTCTTCCTTAGACATAGACATAACCTTATGCTCCCCCTGACATTGTTCGTCATATGGAATGGTGCACACACACATATTTGCTGGGGAGCGATAACGTGCCTATTTTAATTAGCCACCGGCCCTCAGCTTCGGAACACAGGCGACGACGTGTACGTGTAACGGATTGGAAGCATTACACAGTGGCAATCAACCAAAGATGTAACAGGTGCAGCTACTGTGGAGGATTTCGCTCTTGGTGTGAAAAAGTCCGCTGAGCCAGCGACTAAGGTCATTACTGTCCCAGAAACCTACTCACGAGTTGATACAGAGTATGAAAGGTTACGAGCAATTCGCCGCAGAGCTGAAAAAAAAGTTTCGCCGATCTCATCATCAGGATGACTACGGCGAAGCATGCCGCTTGCAGCGCGTAATCCGGCGTCATCTACAAAAAATATCTCGTCCACAATGGCGCTCCTTTTGCACCACCCATTCTCTTTTACACCTACGACACGCCTGTGGCAGGTAATTAGGACCCTTGGATCAACCAACGTTACGCAATCACGTCCTTTCAGAGCTCTGGCTATTTACCGCTACACAGATGAGAGGTCGACGGCAAATGAATTCTGTACACTTGTCACCAGACCATCCGCATCTAGAATGACGACCGCGTATCAATTATCTGTGGACGATGCCACGAGGAATATCGTGCTAACTGATGCTGATGAAGTGTTGTGTGCAGCCCTGGACGCAAACTTTAGTCTGGCAGAACTCGACGCCGCTCCAAAATCAAGGCGAGGCAAATCTTCGCCTGGTCCTGACGGTATCACCTATCAGCATGTGTCCAACCTTTCCATCATCGCCCAGGATGCCTTGTTACGCATTATCAATAACAGTTGGAAAGAGGGAAAACTTCCTTCCAGTTGGAAGGTCTCCAAGGTGATTCCCGTGCTGAAACCTGTAAAATCCCCCAGAGACTTGGCATCGTTCAGGCCTATAAGTTTGTCGAGCTGCATCTGCAAAGTTATGGAGGAAATGGTACTCTGCCGCGTAGAATGGGCACTAGAGAACGACAAACTGCTTCCAGAATGTATGTCTGGTTTCCGTAAGGGCCGATGTGCTATGGACGGAGTATTGGATCTGGTGACTTTCGTGGAACATGAACGTGCTCGTCATCGTATCACTGCGGCTGCCTTTTTAGATATTGTCACGAAGCGAAATGGGTCGGCGAGTCGTCGGATAAACAGCGAACGGTTTATTAGACTACTTGGTAGCAAAACACAAGAGTGATAGCTCTCTGAACATAACTGAGTCCAAAGAATGAATGCTCCAGCTTGGAGCGCACAAGCATTTAAGCGTCGCGCCGAAAAGTCTAGAAACAGCACGTGCGTTTGCCAGAGGGCAGGCGATGTGTCTGGAAGCTTCTTGCTTCTACTTCAGCATGCGCCGGGATGAGATGTACCGTTTCGTGCCTGCCCTGGAAGTTTCGCGAGGATGATTCGTGGTATTGCCCCCTCCGTAGACGTGGCATCGTCGCGATGCCGTTTCTTCTCCGTCTCTTTTTGTTCTTTTTTTTTTCATGTTGTCTCCTTCCAGCCAGTCTTCAGCGCTACCTTCTGTAGTAGGGCTTGAGTCGAACGACGTGAACTATTTCAGTCCTCGGTGGTCGTCGAGAGGGAACGCTGCCCTCAGGTACCACTTCGTAATCCAGGTCTCCAATGCGTCGAAGCACTTTGTAGGGACCGAAGTACCGCTTCAGTAGCTTCTCGGTCAGGCCTCGTCGTCGAATCAGCGTCCAAACCCATACCAAGTCGCCTGGACTGAAGCGTACGTCTCGTCGGCGCAAATTGTATCTTCTTTCATCGACGCGTTGTTGTTGACCAATGCGTAGTCTGGCCAGCTGGCGGGCTTCTTCTGCTCGCTGTGTGAAGTCCAGAGCGTTGTTTTCCACATCACTGGGTTCGTGAGGCAGCATCGCGTCGAGCATAGTCGATGCGTCATGGCCGTGTGCAAGGCGGAACGGTGTGAATCCCGCTGTTTCCTGGACAGCCGTGTTATAGGCGAACGTGACGTAAGGCAGTATTTCGTCCCATGTCTTGTGCTCGACGTCGACGTACATCGAAATCATGTCGGCAAGGGTTTTGTTTAGGCGTTCGGTGAGCCCGTTCGTCTGCGGATGGTACGCCGTTGTCCTCCGGTGAGCGGTGTGGCTGAGTCGAAGGATTTCTTGTGTTAGCCTCCTTGTAAATGCCGTTCCCCTATCGGTGATTAAGGCGGTCGGAGCTCCGTGTCGTAGTACGATGTTCTCGATGAAGAACTTCGCCACTTCTGTTGCTGTGCCCTGTGGAAGTGCCTTAGTCTCAGCATAACGTGTCAGGTAGTCGGTGGCGGCGATTATTCAATGATTTCCGGAAGACGAACGTGGGAAGGGCCCGAGTAGATCCATCCCAATCTGCTCGAACGGCGCCGACGGCGGTGCGATTGGCTGAAGGTACCCAGAAGGTCGTACGGGCGGCGTTTTTCGTCGTTGGCATTCCCGGCACGGCAGTGGTGTACGGTCTTGGCCAGTTTTGGCCAGTAGTACTTTTCCCTTATACGGGCCAGTGTCCGACTGTATCCCAAATGACCTGATGACGGTTCGTCGTGGCAGGATTCAAGAATCTCGATGCGCATGTCCCCAGGCACAACGAGAAGCCACGTAGCGCCTTGTGGTGCGTGGTTTTCTTTGTAGAGGACACCATTACGTAGGGAAAAACTTGGGAGTGATCTTCTGAAGATGGGAGGAACTTTGTTTGCGCGACCCTGCAGATAGTCGACGAGTGTCTTCAATTTGGGGCCGTTATAGTGCTTGGTAGACATGGTAGTCGCGCTCATTAGACCGAGGAAGGCGTCGTCGTCCTCGAGGCTGTTGTCCTGTCGCTGGAGTGGTGCTCGGGACAGGCAGTCGGCGTCGTTGTGTTTTCTTCCTGACTTGTAAGTGACGGCTCCGTCATACTCCTGTAATCGGAGGCTCCATCTCGCTAGGCGTCCTGAGGGGTCCCTTAAACCAGCCAGCCAGCACAGAGAATGGTGGTCTGTTACCACCTTGAAGGGCCGTCCGTACAAGTAGGGGCGCAACTTTGTGATGGCCCATATGAGTGCAAGGCACTCTTTTTCGGTCGTCGAATGGTTCTTCTCAATGGTAGAATGGTTCTTCTCTGCCTTGGTTAGCGTTCTGCTTGCGTAAGTGATGACACGTTCGACGCCGTCGTGAAGTTGAACGAGCACGGCTCCTAGACCATCGTTGGTTGCGTCGGTGTGTATTTCTGTTTCGGCGCTTGGATCGAAGTGGGCAAGCACGGGTGCGGTGTGTAGACGCGTCTTCAATTCATCAAACGCCTGTTGCTGGGCTTCACTCCAGATAAACGTGGATCCGTCCTTCGCGAGGGCATTCAGGGGTGACGCAATTCTTGAAAAGTTCGGAATGAACCGTCGGTAGTAGGCGCAAATGCCAAGAAAGGTTCGACCGTCGTTCACGTTAGAAGGAACACGGTAATTTGCGATGGCCGCCGTCTTCTCGGGGTCGGGGCGTACGCCGTCGCTGCTCACGAGATGGCCGAGAAATCTGAGTTCCTCGTAGCCGAATCGACACTTCTGAGGCTTCAACGTCAGCCCTGCAGTTCTGACAGCCTCGAGGACTTGCTTTAGCCGTTCAACATGTTCTTCGAATGTTCTTGCGAAGACGACAACATCGTGGAGGTACACCAGGCAGGTTTGCCACTTCAACCCGGCGAGAACTGTATCCATAACACGTTGGAACGTCGCTGGTGCTGTGCAAAGGCCGAAAGGCATAACCTTGAATTCGTAAAGTCCATCCGGAGTGACGAAGGCAGTCTTCTCACGGTCCCGTTCGTCGACTTCAATTTGCCAGTACCCCGTCTTGAGGTCCATGGAAGAGAAAAATTTTGCGTTTTGAAGGCGATCGAGCGTGTCGTCGATGCGCGGTAACGGGTAGACGTCCTTCTTCGTTATCTCATTGAGTTTCCGGTAGTCGACGCAGAACCTGGTGTTCCGTCCTTCTTCTTCACTAGTACCACCGGCGATGCCCACGGACTGGTCGACGGCTGGATAATGTCATCTCTTAGCATCTCTTCTACTTGCGTTCGGATCGTTTCTCGCTCTTTGCAGGAGACCCGGTACGGCATGTGGTGAATTGGACGGGCCTTTTCGTCGACGATGATGCGGTGCTTCGCAATGGGCGTTTGTCTTACTTTCGACGATGCAGCGAAGCAGTCACTGAAATTGTTGAGCATCTGGAGAAGGGTTTGCTTTTGAGTTGTATTGAGTTGAGGGTCTACGTCGAAATGTTCGGCCTCGTGCTCCGTGGTGACCGCGGTGCGAGCAGTGTCCATCAGGCAAACATCCGTGGTGGAGTATTGGTCTACGATGACGGCTATCTTCGTGCCGTTCGCCAGGTGTTGTGGCTCCGGGCGAAAATTTGTGACCAGGAGTTCGAATATTCCGTTTCTTACGGGCACAATTCCTCTTGCTATCCCAATTCCTCGTTCCAGGAGAAGTTGCGTGTTGCCTTCAGCCAACAAACAGCCAGTCGGTGGTTTCTCGCACGTAGCGGTCACAAGGACTGACGACAAGGGAGGCAGGTTGACGTGCTGAGTCGTCACGGCGGTTACGTCCGTGTTTGCGCCGTTCTCCGAGGTTATTCGTGCCCACCACTTGTCTTCTGCTGTTTCCGGCGTTTTAAAAGAAATAACTCCATTTGTGAAGTCGATGGTTGCTTCGTTTTCGACTAGAAAGTCCATTCCGAGTATTACATCCCATGGGCAGTTCGGCAAGACGGCAAAGCTGACGACGTACTGGATGTCACGCACTTGTATGACTGCCGTGCATCGGCCAGTCGGTGTTACGAAGTGTCCACCAGCAGTGCCGATGTTAGGCTCATCCCACTTCGTTTGCACCTAACGAAGCTTCTTAGCCAACCTACCACTTATAACAGAGTCGTCGGCTCCGGTATCGATTAACGCAGTCATCTCATGGCCGTCGATGAGTATTTTCAGGTTATTGGTGATTTTTCGAGCGTCGTGTTGGTGCTGCGTTGCTGTTCGTCGAGTTGGAGGAATTGTAACTTGTCGTCGGTCCGCAGCTTCACCTCCTGGAGCTGCAGTTTTCAGTTTTCCCGGTTAGGGCTGCGCCACACAGGTCGTCTTGCCGGTGACGGTGAACGTGCTCTTCCTGGCGACCTGCTGCGGTGGGGGACGCTCGGGGACAGGTGAAGCCAGTCCCCGCGAGCCAGCAGAAGCATTCTGCTGCCGTAGATAGTCTTCAATTGCGGCGGGGGGCGTCGGGTGAAAAACCGGGAAGGCCAAGTCGTCGGTAGGGACATCGGCGATAGACGTGGTTGGCCTGTCCGCAGTGGTAGCAGAGCGGTCTGAAGTCGGGAGTCCGCCAAACGTCCGTTTTGCGAAACGGCTGAGAGTGTGGCGGGACGCTCGGAGTAGGTTGGACAGGCCGAGGAGGCGTCCAACGGTTTCCGTAGTACGACGGACGAGTAGGTGGCACCTGTCTCACAGCGGCGGCGTAGGTTGGTCTCGGTACTTCGGCGTCGGGGTTGGCGGTTGACGATGTGTGGATTGCCTGCTGAACCTCGTCCTTGATGATCGCACCGATCGAAGACAAAGGGTCTTGAGCATTCTCAGGACAGAGGAGAGCTCGTACTTCTTCGCGTACCACCTCTCGAATCAGCTGTCTGAGCGATCCGACGTCGAGGCCAGCCGTCGTGGAGAAAGCCTCGTAGCCCTGGTGTCGTTCGTTGACGGTAGCGCGAGAGAGCAGGGTCCTCTCAATGCGGACGGCTTCGTCCAGGAAAGCGTCGGTCGTGGCGGGTGGATCCCGGGACAGGGCGCGAAAAATTTCTTCTTTTACGGCCCTCATGGGTCGCAGAACCTTCTTCTCCTCGGATGCTTTGGGGTCAGCTCGCCTGAAGAGCCGCAACACATCTTCGACGAAGCCTGTAACGCTTTCGTTTGGCAGCTGGATCCGTCTCTGGAGCAGATGTTCAGCGCGTTCAGCTCGTTGTTGAAAAGCGAACGCCTCGCGGAGTTTGCTTTTGAAGACGTCCCAGGACGTGAGCGAAGTCTCCCGGTTCTCGAACCATGTCTTCGCGGTGCCTTCCAGGGAGAAATGGACGTTGACGAGCTTCTGGTCGTCACTCCAGTTGTTGAACTTGGCGATCCGCTCATAGTGGTCGACCCAATCGTCCACGTCGTCGTAATATTCCCCGCTGAATGTCTTCGGCGACCGTGCAGGGGCTATGGGCGTGGCAACACGTTGCGCCACTTGGGTACTGGTCTCCGCAGTCATCTTCTTCTTGCGTTTAGAGGGTTCTAATGAACCGAATTCTGCAGGCAGACCAAGCTGTCTTCTGCTTTGTCGCAGTTGGTCTTCCAGGTCGTTGGACAAGGAATGCCCCGCACCTTCACCAGAAATGTCACGAAGCGAAATGGGTCGGCGAGTCGTCGAATAAACAGCGAACGGTTTATTAGACTACTTGGTAGCAAAACACAAGATTGATAGCTCTCTGAACACAACTGAGTCCAAAGAATGAATGCTCCAGCTTGGAGCACACAAGCATTTAATCGTCGCGCCGAAAAGTCTAGAAACAGCACGTGCGTTTGCCAGAGGGCAGGCGATGTGTCTGGAAGCTTCTTGCTTCTTCAGCATGCACCGGGATGAGATGTACCGTTTCGTGCCTGCCCTGGAAGTTCCGCGAGGATGATTCGTGGCAATATCAAACGAGCGTACGACACGGTCAGCTACAGCCACGCCCTCTATGCTCTGTACAGCCGAAGGATCCGTGGTCGATCCCTCCGTTGGATTGCAGACTACCTCACCGGCAGGACAGTGTATATGCATACTGAAGATGGCGATAGTGATCATCATGATATTTCAAGCGGAGTGCACCACGGCGCTGTCCTGAGCCCCCTGCTTTTCAACGTGGTTATGGCAAGTCTACCAAGTTGTATGCCCCAAAATGTTCACATTACTATGTACGCCGACGACATATGTCTGTGGTCCTCCGGAGTGCAATTCCCAGCATTGCAGCAGCGACTTCAGAATGCAACAGATTGTACAGTTGCCTTTTAAACCGAAAGGGGCACGAATCTATCCGCCGAAAAGACTGTTTTCCTTCCCTTTACTCGAAAAAAAATGTTATAGTTTCATTTGAGACTTCATGACCAGGCGATAGAGAGTGTGTCCCATCACCGGTTCTTGGGAATAGTTATTGATGCACAGCCTTCATGGGCTGCTAACATCAATCATATCAAGGGCAAAGACGACGCACGAGTCAACATTATACCCCGTCAACATTATACATTATACCACTTCGGGAGCCCGTCGTATGACGGGCTCCCGCTGGGGAATGTCGACGAGTGCCCTACTCTCCGTACATAGTGCACTGATACGGCAGATCCTGGCCTACCATCTACCAGTCTTACATGGGATATGCGACTCATCTGAGAAGATGCTGCAAACCATCTTAGCCAGAAACCTCAAGGTATGCCTAGGTGTGCTTCGTGCGGCCACCAATGTACTAGTTATTGCAGAGGCCCGAGAACTTCCCATAGGCATTTTGCGTGTGCAAGAAACAGTGCGACATTACATACGTCTCCGCACGCGGCATCGAAACTCTCACTACATCCACACTGAACACATGAGCGTAGAAATAAATTATGTGGCCATTTGGCGGCTGTCGATTATGTAAAGGACAGACAGGTGGCGTTCTCATGGGTATGTCTCTGTCCTGCTATTGCAGCTGTCTATATCCACACTAAACACACGAGCGTAGAAATAAATTATGTGGCCATTTGGCAGCTGTCGATTATGTAAAGGACAGACAGGTGGCGTTCTCATGGGTATGTCTCTGTCCTGCTATTGCAGCTGTCTACATCCACACTGAACACATGAGCGTAGAAATAAATTATGTGGCAATTTGGCAGCTGTCGATTATGTAAAGAACAGACAGGTGGCGTTCTCATGGGTATGTCTCTGTCCTGCTATTGCAGCTGTCTACATCCACACTGAACACATGAGCGTAGAAATAAATTATGTGGCCATTTGGCAGCTGTCGATTATGTAAAGGACAGACAGGTGGCGTTCTCATGGGTATGTCTCTGTCCTGCTATTGCAGCTGTCTACATCCACACTGAACACATGAGCGTAGAAATAAATTATGTGGCCATTTGGCAGCTGTCGATTATGTAAAGGACAGACAGGTGGCGTTCTCATGGGTATGTCTCTGTCCTGCTATTGCAGCTGTCTACATCCACACTGAACACATGAGCGTAGAAATAAATTATGTGGCAATTTGGCAGCTGTCGATTATGTAAAGAACAGACAGGTGGTTTCACATGGGTATATATCTGTCCTGCTATTGCAGCTGTCTGCATCCACACTGAACACATCAGCATAGAAATAAATTGTTTGGCCATTTGGTGCTGTCGATTATGTAAAGGACAGACAGGTAGCGTTCACATTGGTGGATCTCTGTCCTGCTATTGCAGCTGTCTGCATCCACACTGAACACACGAGCGTAGAAATAAATTATGTGGCCATTTGGCAGCTGTCGATTATGTAAAGGACAGACAGGTGGCGTTCTCATGGGTATGTCTCTGTCCTGCTATTGCAGCTGTCTACATCCACACTGAACACATGAGCGTAGAAATAAATTATGTGGCAATTTGGCAGCTGTCGATTATGTAAAGGACAGACAGGTGGCGTTCTCATGGGTATGTCTCTGTCCTGCTATTGCAGCTGTCTGCATCCACACTGAACACATCAGCATAGAAATAAATTGTTTGGCCATTTGGTGCTGTCGATTATGTAAAGGACAGACAGGTGGCGTTCTCATGGGTATGTCTCTGTCCTGCTATTGCAGCTGTCTGCATCCACACTGAACACACGAGCGTAGAAATAAATTATGTGGCCATTTGGCAGCTGTCGATTATGTAAAGGACAGACAGGTGGCGTTCTCATGGGTATGTCTCTGTCCTGCTATTGCAGCTGTCTACATCCACACTGAACACATGAGCGTAGAAATAAATTATGTGGCAATTTGGCAGCTGTCGATTATGTAAAGAACAGACAGGTGGTTTCACATGGGTATATATCTGTCCTGCTATTGCAGCTGTCTGCATCCACACTGAACACATCAGCATAGAAATAAATTGTTTGGCCATTTGGTGCTGTCGATTATGTAAAGGACAGACAGGTAGCGTTCACATTGGTGGATCTCTGTCCTGCTATTGCAGCTGTCTGCATCCACACTGAACACATGAGCGTAGAAATAAATTATGTGGCCATTTGGCAGCTGTCGATTATGTAAAGGACAGACAGGTGCGTTCTCATGGGTATGTCTCTGTCCTGCTATTGCAGCTCTCTGCATCCACACTGAACACATGAGCGTAGTCATAAATTATGTGGCCATTTGGCAGCTGTCGATTATATGCAAAAAAGAATAACGCACTATGCTTAATGTATACACACATTCACTGTATCTAAGTAAGTATGAGTGGCGCTGTTGTCAGTAGGGAAATAGACAAACATAAAGCATGAGGTACGGACACTTACGTTTGTACACATGAAAATTATACTGCCATGCGACAGATGTCATGGTAATAATTCTGTTTTTAGCAGTCAGACCGCACGTCTCTAGATAAATAAATACTGCCACTCAGTGGGTCTACTGAGTGGCAGTATATATTTATACTATACAGTATAAATAATACTGCTCAGTGGGTCAAATAGCTTGCAATAAAATTTGAACGGAATGGTGTTCCACTTCCTTGGGGAGGAATTTGGTATGTCAGATGTGTCAGCGAGGGAGTAGATTTCTGTATCCTCATCATCGCTGCTCGAGGTATCGTCTTCCTCATCTGAAAAAGTCTGCCTCTTAGATGAAAATGTCTGGTAAATGCATGTTCTGCGTGACCAACCATTGCGTGTTTTTTCAGCCACACGCAAATGGCTTTTGCAATGTTGTGAAGAGGGCACACAGCGACTATCACAGCCTTTGATGTTTCTAGCCTGACCTCAATTTTTCTAATGAGGCAACGGAATTTGTTTTTCAGTTGCCCAATGACGCGTTCTATGAGCTGCCTGGTTTTGCGGCGTGCGGCGTTGTAGCACTCTTGTCGTTCACTTTGAGGTGTCAGGAGTGGTGTCAGCAGGTACTCTGTTGTTACGTAGCCATTGTCCCCAAGAAAAACTTCATTTATTGCTCGTTGACAGCCAGAACATTTACATTCAGTCACTTCCTGAAATACCTCCCTGAGATAGCAATTCAGAGGTGCCTTACACCAGAGGAAAATGTCCTGTGGAGCTCGGACTCCTGCCATATGCTTGAGTTCGCTCGTGAATTGTTGAGTCGTGAGCGCTTCCTCGCCATCGAGCAACGACGTTTGTGATTGCCTCTTTGGCATCACACAGTAGCTGAAAGTGGTGTACAGTTATGTACACCAAGGAGAGACGGTGAAGTATATGGACATCATCTTGTGGACTTTGTCACTTCAAGTAAAATATTTTAATTTGCGACCATATTGCCATCACCAAGTTTCGGCTCATTATAAAATTAATGTATAACAGCCAATAATGAGGAATTACATGTCACATTTCACGTAGAGGATTTCTCTACAACATTCTACTTGAAATCTAACATTTTCTCATCATGACCACGCCACCCTGTGACTACAAAATGTTCATAGATTTAGTTGGAATAGTAATTTACAGTGCAGCGCTTCAACACTAGGGAGAAGATTACAGGCCAGTGAGATTTTAACGTAACACTGTACTCTATGTACTGTACTCTGTGCTCTATTGTACTCATTTTAGTAATGTACCTGCACGTTCAGGAAGTAGTATCCCTTTCTGTTTATGTACATTTGTGCAGCTTGTCCACCGGGGCTTTTAATGTGAACATGCGTGCAACCTATAATGTCAACGGTGAACGGGAAGCCAAACCTCCTCAGGAATTCAGTCTTTGCGGCTTCTTGCTCAGCTGGGAGCACCGGAAACTTCATAAAGTGGGCTCGCCTGCTGGCCAGGGCTGTTGAAATTCTGCGCACAATCCGCGATTGCGTAGGCTGACTAAAACCGTGAATATCGGAGGCGTCGTCTTTGTAGGAGCCTTTGGCGAAAAATGGCAACGCATCCAGCACTTGCAGGTCTGGTGCTATCGCATTGTTGAAATCACTCGCTACAAATCAGGGCGCACAACCTCAATAATGAATCATACAGCAGCCGTTGAGAAACGGTACCGGCGCCTAAAACCCCTATCACTCCATGTTCTAAAGGTGTCTAAGCGGTCCCTTATGGAATTTGTCATAGGGTTTGACTCGAAATCCTGGAGTTGTTGAATTTCGTCGAGTTCCTGAAGTTCTTTCATTGTTTCGCATGAATCCTCACTTCTAGCAGAGGAGGACGTCGCGCGTTTCGTGAGCGCAGCCTTATACCAGGTTTTTGGACGAAATCCGGTTTTTCGTAGGAACACATACGCTCTGGATGCGCTCTGACCAATGTTTGGTTTCATTTCAGTCTCATAATTTGTTACGTGACCCGATCGTTACATAGCAGACGAACACTTGAGCGCGAAATGGCAGCGAAGCGTGTAAGATAAGGTAAGGTAAGAGAATTGGGACTTTTCCGAAAAGCTGTACGTCGCAGAACTTGTTTTAGAGTATGTTATCATAGTAGAAGACAAGTCTGCGGACGGACGTACTGTAAGCAAAAAAAGAAAAAAAAGGCTATCCGGAACATCCTGCAGTCCAGTCTGTGAGGGAGATACTGTTTAAATAGTTCTTTCTCAGCAAACCCATAGTTATACCTCCTTTTAGTATGCGTGTGCTATAGGGAATCGAAACGTATGAGTGGGACATACTGCCAGAATGCAATTACTCTTTAGCTAAATATAACAAACATGGCACTCCGCCATGTGTGATCCAACAAGAATTCAGTTATGTAGCCGAAAGCTTTGGAGATCACACTGCTATTTATACCGATGGGTCAAAGACACACACATCCGTGTCATGTGCAATGGTTACTGAATCTTGCACGAAGTCACAGCGGCTTCCAAACTCTGCATCAGTTTTTACTGCAGAGCTACATGCGCTATCATACATATCATACATATCATATATAACATACATAATCATGGCGCTTAGCTTCATCTTAGACCGTCAGATCAAATCTTCTATCATCTACAGAGTTTCACTGAGTTCTCTTAAAGCCATCTGTACGATACAGAAACAGAAAAATCATCTTGTATTAAGGGCCCGGTATCTTGCGACCAAGGTAATAAAAAAAGGTCTCTGTTTAGGTTTTTGTTGGGTGCCCAGCCACGTTGGGATACCCGGTAATGAACTCGCAGATGCAGCAGCTGCAGCTGTGCTCTCTTCTGAAGTGAGCATTTTGGAGAGTTCCTATCAAGACCTTAGGTCAGTCCTGAGGAGGAAAATTAATGTTAAATGGCAACGAGAGTGGGCTACACGAGAAAACAACAAGCTTTGGCTGTCAAAAAACACAATTTTGGGAAGCATACCGAGTTTCTAAAAATCGACTTACGCATCGTTTTGCAATCGTTTACGCATTGCTCACACACACCTCACACATGTTTTTTTTACTGCGCCGGGAGGAACCACCGGAATGCACGCACTGTGGGGAGCAGCTGTCTGTGCTGCACATCCTAATCACGTGTCCTGCACATGAACCTCATCGTCACTATCACTTTAAAGAGTTTTACAGATATCAGTTGCCGATTTACCCAGCCTTGTTGTTGTGTGATGAGCCTCTTTTACCCTTCATGAGAGTTTTTAACTATTTTAAAGTAATTGGCTATTTAAATGCAATATAGTTTTACCCAGCTTTGCTCGTGTTTTAATGTCTAAACCTTTCTAAAACGATGATTTTAGTTTAATCTTTCGGCTTTTACGTAGTCACCAACCATCCCCATTGTCTTTTCACCATAGCTTTGGCGCACTATGACCTTAGTTGTCCGTGCGCCATAAAAACCTGAATAATAATAATTAACATCATCTTATAGTCACCATGCCATTCATGGTTCACTTCATTCGGTAAAACGCCTTGGCGCTCTGTAGCCCTTGTTGCTTTTGCGCTACGATATCCAACCAGCATCATCATCGTCATTCGGTGAAACATTTTTTTATTTGTCTTTTACGTACACCCTGTACGGTAGAGGATCCAGAAATTTTTTTCATATGGCATAGGGCTCCGACCTTGGACAACATGCTATACACATGCGCTGCCTAAGGTCAATTGAAGCACTATTTATCGACAGAACTTTAGGGGGACCAAGCCACGCCCGCTCTCCCTTAGGTCGACGCCTGGTTCGTGTTGAACGAATTCAGAAACGTGAATATCAGCCCTGTGTAGCATTATTTCTTGGCACAGTCGTTTTAGTTGGTTGTTCCGGACTCCCGTTCACGAACTGTCTGCTTCTTATACGCGTACTTTCTTTTATTAGGCTATCTAAATTAGAAAATATTATTTATATATATAATATATATATATATAAATTTATATATTTATTTATATAATTTATATAATTTCTTTATATTTATATATATATTGAAATATATTTATATAATTTCTTATAACATCTTATGGAATGCGATGTTCTCCTGGAATCTGCCAGTCGGGTTTCTCTCTGCAGTGCGTGACGGACTCAGAGAGTGGGAACATTCTCGTGCGAATACGATGATCGCGATGTTCACTCCATGATAAGGTTGCCTCTTGATGTAAGATGTTTTCTTTTTTCTCTTTTCTGACAGCGTTGGAATCTCTGTGAATTCATCTTCAGATTTGGATTGGCTAACCTAACCTAATCTGACCTGACCTGACCCAACCAAATCCAACCCAACCCAACCTAGCCTAAACTGCCACGAGAAATCGCGAACGCGCTATGGCGCATTTTTGAGGGAAACTTCACACTGGCATGTTTCTCTTCTTTCTTTATCTTAACTCCGTGTTCGACAAGGCACTCATCGAAGTTAATTGCTATCATCTTTTGCTGGCTCTGCAAATACTGTTGCTGTTCCATTGCTGCTGAGAGCGGAAGCTGCAGTTCGCTATAATAACTGGACGGTCTATGTGACAGTCGCAATATTATTCCCAGGAACTCATGCTTTCACCCTGTTGACTTGTAAAATCCGCAGGAAAAATAAAATTTCGTTCACCGACAGCGGCGCGCCGTTGAGCGAATCGGCGCCGGCGGCGAGCAAAAATTGCCCGGCCCCAGCGGCTTGGCGGTGCGGCGCACTCCTCTACCCTCAGCCTGCTTTCTTTTAAGAGGAGAGACGCTTAGTAGCTGGTCAAACACCGCGTGATGTGTCGGCCACCTATCGGGCGCAAAATTTTCACTCCTTGGTTATCCTTTCCTCGGAGATTAGGCGAAGAAAGGCCGCAATAGTCGGTTTGTAAACCAAACGACTTGATTTATTTTATACTGTGAGACAAGCAGACCGAAAAAGAAAGGTTGTCTGTGTACATTATCAACTGTTATCCACCGTCATGCAGTTTGCACCATCATCATCATTATCACTGTCACCATTATCGACAGTTCCCTTATATGCGTTGTGTTCGTTTATTGGACTCGAGCGACTCGAGAGCCGGAGTCATGACGTCGGCGAGTCGATGAAGTTTCACCCTGAATTCTCGCCTCGACTCTCATATACGCGAACAGTGCCTGTCGTCTGCTAGAGCCGGTGCCGCCATGGAAGCAGAGGACGCCTTCTCGCTGTGTTTTTTCCTCCGCTCTTCACGACAGCAACGATGATATCAACATAATAAGGTCACATCGAGCTGCGGGGTAAGTGAGGGCAGCTTAATAGGTTGCGCAATTACTAACTGGTATGAAAGCATACACAAGCGCAGAGTGAAGCAGCACTACAAAAATGATCAACGTACATATTCATGCAGCTGTGTAAGCATTCCAAGAGTGAGCAGGTATTCAGAGGAAACTATTCCCAGGATGACAGCAAAGACATTCCATCTCATTTTCGGCTGACAAAGGCAACGTTGGCGTGACTGTTGGATGTCGTGGGTCTACGGTTGGCCCACGACGAATCAACCCCTGGCCGACCGCCTCTACTGCCGGAAAAACAATTGATGGTGACCATCTGGAGCCTGGCAAACATGGAATCGTACAGGTACATTCAACACGCAACGACAACAATAGCGACATACTGATTAAACTTCGGGACAGTGGGCAAACTCATGATTTCTGGAAAACGGGAGTGAAGGGGGTCCTCATCCCCTGACTCGAGCTGCCTGATTATGCTTAGTTCTTGTTTGTCTCTCTCTCTTTCTCTATTCTCTCTCCCTCTTATTTATTTATTTATTTATTTCTTGTTTTTTTCTTCACGTTTTACATGATACTATTTGAATTCAGCATATGCGTGAAATACACGAGACCTTTCGCAGGTATCTCTCAATGATGAGGCTACACGTATACACGATATGAGTTATTTCGGTTCACAATTTTGTTGGAGCCCAAGAGCACATAGAGGTTGATAACAATATCTGTTCATTGGTATTCCCTTACATACAGGACAGTGGCTGACCGCTTTGATATCCCCAAGGAGACAGTCTTATATCCATGGGAAGGGTGGGGCAAGCGATGCTGGACACCGCTCCGCATCTCATTTCATGGCCTGGACCTGCAAGTACAGCCGCCATAATTGAAGGCTTCCAGAAAAAGGCACCTGGCTTTCCAGAGAGACCATGTCTCCACTCCAGGTTTCCACTCGATCTGCCTCCAAGCTCTACGCGACCATGAACTGCATTGTTTCCTGCATTGTGATGTAGGTGAGCCAGGATGTATGCGCGATTCACGTGTTGTGAGAAGATCAGAGCTCAGTGAAATGCTCAAGACACTAGAACTTTTGCCTTGTGACAGCCACTTGATTGGTGATGCCGCGTATCCTATGGGACCACATCTACTTACCCCTTTTCGAGACAATGGCCATATCGGTCATTTGCAAAAAAGATACAACAAAAAGTTGTCAAAGACCTGAGTTACAATCGAAACAGCTTTCGCGTATCTCTAGGAGTCTCTACCGTATTGAAACAAAACGGCCAGATATCATAGTCCTCGCAGTTATGACTGCTTGTGTTCCGCACCATGTATGTCTTCTGTGGTGTGACACAGTCGATGAGCCGCCCGTAGAACAAGACCTACAACATGACCCAGGGGTCCCATGGGATAATACGAAGCGTCAGGGGGAGCTGAAACGTGAAAGAATTGCGCCCGAGCTATTGGCTGAATGAGGGGTACTGAGCACATAGAACATTTAATAATCCTACTGTTAACCTACTGCATTACCTAGTTTTGATGATCTGGTGCTTTGTCTGTATATTGAACTTTCGCTTTCTTTACTTTTTTTGTGGCACAATAAATACTGCTGCCCTGTGTGCACCATGAAACGTCTGTATGAGCAGCAATATAACCATAGATGATTTATTCCCAATAGGTATTGCAAGGTATATTGCAAGGTACGAGGCTGCTCCAGCTACTTTCACTTTCGTAGAAACCCCTCAAGGATGTCATTCAGACGCTTAAATTGTGCAGTGCGTTCCCTGTCAAGCGATGCCTTAAATATTCTTCAAAAGCTTCATCTGCTTTTCTTTTTTTCTTGCTGGTCCTCTTTTCGTCCTGTTCCTTGTTGCTCTCATCAGTGTCATCGTATGTCTCGAGAAACTTCTCGTCGACATGCAAGCCACTTGAGCTGCTTGCTGTGGCATGCGTCACCCACCCGTGTCTTCTCGTATATGCCATCGAAGTCTGCCAGATGCATCCAGCTTTTTCTGCACGAATGTCTAATAATCTTACTCTGTTGTAATACAAGCTTCGTATATAAATTACCTACCTACCATTGCCACTCTTCTTGTTGTGGTCTATAATTTCTTTGTACTTCTTTTTAAGTGCGTTCAACATGTATTCACATTGCTTAGCATTTAATGTTGTACACGCTTCAGGTCAAAGTGTCAGCCGCCCTAAGGTTTTCGAGCACACAGATGCCGATTGGGCTGAACAGTTTCATGCTGACATAATGTCAACACTTCCATTCTGTAACTTTTCACAGTTGCCATATCCGCCCCAAACCACTCTAGTGAAGCATCTGAAGCCATTCTGGCTTTCTCCTTTAGCACAGCATGCTATTAGGAGCTCTACAGCCTCTTCTGACCATTTGAAAGCAAGCGAAGGTCCAGCCGGAGCGTCGTCTGGAATAACACCTTTCTCGCTGGCGCTAGCAGTGCTCTGAGCTACTGTGCCTACAATTTGGCATATACACGATGATACTGCGAGGTCTCTTCCGTACAAAACACCCGGCGTGGGGAACTTGGCGCCCCCATCGCCCGGCTGCAGCCGCAGTAGCCCCCTCCTGCACCAACGGTTGGGTCGCCGCAGGAGGGAGACCCCCACGTATAGCTGTGCGTGGCTTTCCCGTGTCTGGGGAAAGGGGGATCCTGGCGGTTGAGTGGACCCAGAGGTTGGTTCGGACCCTTCGAGGCCCCTCCGGGAAAGCAATACACCGCTTTGGCCCCTGCTTCCCATAGTCGGGTGGTCCTGGAAGGCCCGGCCAGGATTATTCAGCTAGTCGCCATCTCCCTCTTCATTACTGTGTCTTCCTTGGTCTCCTTCCTTCTCTCCTTTTCCTCTTTTCACCTTCTTTGGCGGCAAGGGTCAACCTTGGGCAGTCTTTCACTCTCCAGAAGCTGCACTAGGGTATAGTGCAGGGGAAGTGTTAACGTGCAGACTGTACGTTCCCCTGGTTGGGCTCGGTGGTGGGCGACACCCCACTGCACTGAATTACACTCATCTCTTCATGGATTCAGCCAGCACAAAAAATGATGATCGGCCCTTGAAAAGGGGTCGCACCGATAGAGTTAGACTTGATGTCGTAGGTTCAAACCCGGAACCCTGGTTCCACAAAGTACTTGTGATAAAATCTGACAATGAATCCAGACCTCTTGCGAAAGTATCACAATTTCTAGTAGCGAAGGCACTTGAGAAACTTCTAGGCAAGTCTTACAATGCTAAAAAGCTAAACACTGGGGATCTTCAGGTTGAAGTCCACACAAAACAACAGAGCACCGCACTCCAAGCAGTGAAACAGGTTGGTGAGTCAAAGTCACGGTCACATCACACCGCACCTTAAACATAGTGAAAGGCGTGATCTCCGAGGATGAACTCCTTTCGTGTTCTGAAGCAGAGATCGAGGAAGGATTGAAGGAGTAAGGGGTTGTATGTGCAAAACGCATTGTGATGAGAAGGGATGGTAAGGAAGTCCAAACAAAGCATGTAATACTCTCTTTTCAGTTACACACACTCCCATCCGAGATCAAGGCATGACATTAACTGTCATGTACGACCATTCATTCCGAACCCCAGACGACGCTTTAAATGCCAACGTTTCGGCCACAGCTCTCAGATGTGTCGTGGACAACAAGTTTGCCCAAAGTGTGCCGGTAATGACCACACACCGGAGTCATGTAACAAATAATTTCACTGTGTCAACTGTCAAGGCACCCATCCGGCATATTCGAGGTCATGCCCACGCTGGAAAGACGAAAAAGATATACTTAGAATCAGAACCGAACAAAAACTGACATATAAGGCAGCCAAAGCACAGCTGGACTTTCAAAAGAAAGGAAGTTTTTCTGAGGTGGTGCGTAGGGGAGTGGCACCACTCAGAGTATCCGTGGAGACCCAGACTCCTGGGCCTCCGCTCCACACTCCCCAACCAGAACAGAGAGAGACACAAGTGTCCTTTCTGGTCGCTCCGGTTGGCCTAAAAACCAGCCCTCATAACGCAGCCACAACCTCTTCAGAGGCTGGTGGCTCCCTTTCAGTTTGGGATGGGGTTACCAAGGGTCCCTCCCAGACAAACACACTAACCATGGAAGTCGATGATGACGACTGCGCATCGCAGAAGTCGTCATCGAGTCTTCCATGCACTTTCTCTCAAGCAAAAGAGAAACGTGAGAGGACAAGTGGTAGAGGCAGGGGAAACAAAGGTGCCGAAAAACAGAAACAGACCCCGCGAAGGGTGCTTCCTCCTTAACAGTAAGTACACACAAAATAATCATTCAGTTGGAACACATCCGAAACAAGGTATGGAGTGCCCCTGGCGTCATTCTGTTATTTCTGACAATGAGCATTCTGCAATGGAATTGTAGAGGTCTTTTGTCAAACTTGGAGGACATATATAACATATTATAACACAGCATGGGGCGTCGTGCTTCTGCTTACAGGAAACATACCTGCAGGAACACAATTGTAATCCTTTCCGCAGGCATAACATCTTCAGGAAGGACCGCGCAGACGCCACACGTGCATCAGGGGGCGTTGCTGTGGTCCTTCCACAGTCTATTCCTGCAAAACACCTTCCACTCGTCACTAACTTGGAGGCTGTTGCCGTCCAAGTGAGCTTCCATAGGGTCATTATAGTATGTTCCCCCCATCAGTAGCGATAGAACAGAGGGAGTTGGAGGTACTATGTGACCAGCTTCCTCGACCTTTCATTATCCTCGGTGATCTGAATGCACACAATCCCTTATGGGGCAGTGTGAAGCTCGATACTCGTGGGAAAATGCTGGAACAATTTCTATTGTCAAGACCTGTTTGTCTTCTAAACACTGGGCTACCTACATACGTACACACAGCTACACAATCTTTTTCGGCACTGGATATTTCTATGTGCAGCCCATCCCTCTTCCAGAGTTTCAGCTGGACAGTTCAGCAAAATCCTTTGGGGAGTGACCACTTCCCGATTATCATCAAATTCCGTGACACAACAAACTCCATCCTAACACGGCCACCGCGGTGGAAACTAGGTGAAGCTCACTGGGATACCTTTCAAGAAGAAGCGAATTTCGTGACTTCATCGTTCGACCACATGACTGTTGATGAGGCAAACAGTTCTATCACTAACACGATCATAAATGCTGCACTCAAGGCCATCCCACAAACATCTGGCCAGCTCCCTAGGCGTTCGAAACCTTGGTGGACAGAAGAGTGCAAACAAAGGCGCAAAGAACAAAACCGAGCATGGGTCATTTTCCGGCGATACCCAACTCCAGCAAATTTAACCCAATTCAAAAGAGCTCGGGCTAAAACTAAATGGACAGTAAAACAAGCTAAGCGTCTCTCTTGGAGGAACTTTGTGTCATCTCTCAACAGTAACACCTCGTCTAAGATAGTGTGGGACAGAGTAAGAAAAGTTAGGGGTGACTATGTTGGTTTCTCAATCCCACTTTTGCAAGTAAATGGAAGACTATGTGAGAATATGAATGAACAGGCAGATGCCCTCGGTGAACACTTTCAGAACACATCAAGCTCGTCACACTACTGTAGAGAATTCACACACATAAAGGAAAACGCAGAGAAAACAGTAATACCAAGCGGAGGTGGCGACAGGTTCTCTTATAATATGCCTTTCACCATGATAGAACTATCAAGGGCTTTGGCAACAACAAAAGTGGCGGCACCTGGGCCTGACCGCATCACATATTCCATGCTTCAACATTTGTCCACAAACACTCAGGAAACTCTGCTCCATTTTTTCAATAGAGTTTGGCAGGAAGGACATCTGCCTTCCAGTTGGAAGATGGCAACCATTGTTCCATTTCTAAAGCCGGGCAAAGATGCTTCCAATCCATCAAGCTACAGGCCTGTAGCACTCACAAGCTGCTTAGGTAAGACATTTGAACGGATGATTAATAACCGCCTTGTGTATTATTTGGAAGAAAATAACTGTCTTGATAAATACCAATGTGGATTCCGAGGGGGGTGTTGGACAACTGATCATCTTGTCCGCTTAGAGACCACCATCCGTGAGGCCTTCGTACGAAGACAACACTGCGTGTCTGTTTTCTTCGACCTTGAGAAGGCCTATGACACGGCATGGCGGTACGGCATTTTACGAGACCTTCACTCTTGCGGAATACGTGGTCGGCTTTTCAAATGTATTCTAGATTTCCTTCGTGGAAGAATGTTTAGAGTGCGAGTGGGAAATAATTTGCTTGGCGCTCTATAGCCTTGGTAGCTTTTGCGCCAATAAACCCTAATTATCATCATCATCATCATCGACTGGGAAATACTTTCTCGCGTCCTTTCATACAGGAAAATGGTGTTCCTCAGGGATCTGTACTGAGTGTTACCCTGTTCTTAAGATGAATTCTGTTACACAATCACTACCGTCGGTCACATATTCAGTTTATGTGGACGATGTGCAAATATCATGTGCATCGTCCAATCTTGCCATGTGCGAGAGACAGCTGCAGCTTGCAATTAATAGACTGACTAGATGGTCGGTTGAGAATGGTTTTAAGTTTTCACCAGACAAAACGGTTTGTGTGCCTTTTTCACGGGTAAGAGGGCTGTTTCCGGAACCATCTTTGAATATAAATGGTAAACCTCTTATTGTACAATCGGAACACAAATGTTTGGGGCTTACCTTTGACAAGAAGCTCACGTTCCAATCCCACATCAACAATGTTAAGGTAAAATGCACCAAATCATTAAATCTACTGAAAGTTTTGGCTCACAGATCTTGGGGAGCAGATCAAGAGACTTTACACCGGGTGTACACCGCTGTGGTCCGGTCTAGACTGAACTACGGGTGTATAGTTTATGGGTCAGCACGCCTTTCTGTCTTAAAACGCATAGACCCTGTACATCATCATGGACTACGGTTGGTGCTTGGTGCTTTCCGCACGTCGCCAGTGGAAAGCTTATATGTTGAAAGCAGTGAGTGGTCATTGAAAAGGCGACGAGCCTATCTTTCTATCCTTTATGCGCTCAGGGTGAGAAGTTACCCACAGCACGCTGCTCGTTCGAGTGTTGGGGACACACGTTTTAAACAGCTGTTATTGAACAAGCCTTCAGTTGTTCCTCCTCTTTCTATGCGTATCTCACAACAGGTTGAACAGTACCACTTTTTTGGTTTCAACTGTCAGGTATCAGAAACCACTAGACTTTTACCTCCATGGACACCACCCCCAAAGTCTAATGTTTCCTTAGCACGGTACAAGAAAAATGATACCAACATGGTAGTTTTGCAACAAGAGTTTGAACATCTGAGAGAAAGTTTGGGAGAGCACACAGGATTCTATACAGATGGATCCAAAAGCAACACAGGCGTATCATGTGCCATGGTGACTGAGAGATGCACCAGGGCAATTCGATTGAACCAGAACATGTCCATTTTTAGTGCTGAGGTATACGGAATTATTCTCGCACTGAATTACATTTTGCAGCACAACATCGTCTCATCAGTCATCTACACAGACTCTCTTAGTGCTTTGCAGGCAATATGCAGCCCACATAAAACAAAAAACTTCCTTGTCCACAGGGCACGGTATCTTGCATCAGAAATCACAAACAAAAAATACAGGTTGATATTCTGCTGGGTACCCAGCCATGTCGGGATACCAGGAAACGAGTGTGCCGACAGCGCAGCAGCCAAAGCCATGGACAGCGACGTCATACCGTTTGATATTCCTATCCAGGATCTGACTCGGGTCCCGCGAAAATGTATAAACTCCGAATGGCAGGAATTTTGGAATACACAGGAGAATAATAAACTCCACCTTATAGAAAAGAACATTGAAAGGCACGGGTATCCTCTGAAAAACCGAATGCAGGAGACCCTGCGATGCAGGCTCAGAATAGGGCACACTTATGTCACACATGGGTTTTTAATCCGAGGATAGGAGCCTCCTCAATGCACACACTGTGGTGAGCAGCTCTCCATTCTCCATGTCCTCATCTCATGTCCTCTCTTTGAAAGTCAACGTCAGCATTATTTTAGCAGGTTTTACAAGTATTTCATACCTCTTCACCCAGCCCTCTTACTGGGCGATGAGCCGCTTGTTCAGTTCCAGACTGTTTTTAACTTCCTACAGGATATTGGCTTGGCTGGCAAGTTGTAAAATTTTTATTTCTTAGTATTTCTTTTTACACGATACACAATGTTTTGTTCTTAATGTCATCATTTTACTTTTAATTTTTACTCTCATATTGATTCACATACACACTGTTTTTTGGCGCTCTATGGCCTTTGTCGCTTTTGCGCCAAAAAAACCCCAATCAATCAATCAATCAACCGTACAAAACAACTGCTGTCATGCTTAGCCATACCGCTAACAAACGTGAGGCTTGCACGCTACTTTCAGATAATTGAATAAACTACGACAGTATTAATATAAGCCATGCATGGTACGAACTCTGAAAATGAATAAATGTATATCCCCCCCCTCTGAAAATGTATCTGATATTTTTTTCCCTCACGATATACAAAAATAGAGGAGATACCAGCACAGATATGTTAACTCAGTTCAACCTCACGTTCGCGATATACGAAGTACTGCCAAACACTTACAATTAGCTACTTTCAAATGGACGTTGGCAACGTGTGTTGTAGCCTCCTCCATCGTAGGAAACGGCATGTCACTATAGCCGCATGTGCATTTTTTGATCTGCCATTACTGAAAGTTGAAGTTTAAACCGAAAGTTTCCTGACGGCGAAGCGCTCGCTAAATTGCAGACGACACCTATGTCATCGACTCCAGCGACCCGCACAAGCGGGAGAGTCGGCGAGAGTGAACTCTCGGGCGCCTCTAGCGTGCGGCTCGCTAATTTCAGGACGAGAGTCGTAACGTCACGGGAGCCGCCCTTCTGGTTTTTCGCCCACCAAGAGGCGGCTCTTCCGACTCTCGAGTCGCTCAAGTTCAATAAACGAACGCACCCGTGGTGGGGCTGGAATGACTGAGGTTGTATTCGTTTATTGGACTCGAGCAACTCTAGAGCCGAAAGAGTCTATCCTTGCTTGGCGAAAATTCCCTGGCGAGGCTCTTGTGACGTCATCGCCGTGGCAGAGACCCGATTGCATCTCGATGCGAGTCGTTGATGGAGTCGATGACGTACGATGACACTAATGCGCCCGACTCCGACTCTCCGATCGAGCAAATTGAATAAACGAACAGACCTGGGTGTGTTTATCGGCGATTGCGCGTAGCCACCCCTGATGTTGTCGCGGTGGATGGTCCCAGCTGTACGCTCTCGGGCCTCCGATTGAGGCACCTCTAAAAGATTCCAGCGGAAGTATTCATCACGTGATAGAACGTGCTTTATCACGTGCTTGATGGTGAGCTAGAAGGACTGGTGTGTTGAACGGTGGTTGCAAACGGGTCATGCCGACGGGCCTGCCGACAGGTGGCTACGAAGGGCTCGGCTCGATCTCACTGCGCGCGCCCTCATGGTCACGTGGTTCTATGTGCAAAGAGCAACGCGGGGAACCCTGCAATGCCTGCGATAGTCGAAATTGAAGCAGTACGCTGCAAATTCGAGGGAAAGAAAAATGGGCACGTGCTGGTGCATCACGCTGCGCACTCGATAAACTTGATAAACTGGTGACAACTAAGTTAGCTTGAAGTCATGCAGGGTTCTACCTAGGAGTTGGTAGTAATGTTTTCGTTTTTAATGTTTGATACAGGTAGTGCCACAATGTTCACGAAGAAAATGTCACTCGGTGATTCTCCCGTTATGGCACATTGCAAGAAGGTGGTGAAATCTTCGCTACAGCATTTTGAGTTGCTTGGTTACGCTTCGATTTCGTTATACACCCCGTTCCACGCTGCTTGTCGTGAGTGAATGCAGTTTTTGTGTGAAATTGCAAGGTGTCCTTGGAATTCTTCGCTGGGAATAAGCTTCATACATAGTGGCAGTTACACACTGAGATTTAATATAGTGTGTCCAGTCCAGTGGAAAACTCAAATCATGATATATGCTCTGCAAATCCAGTAATTTCTTGACGTTCCTGCTGAGATCGGCTATCCTCCTTATTTCGAAAACATGGCGATACATTTAGAGTGTTCGAAATTGTGGAGGATCTAATACCTAATCCAACCCGTGTTATTCAATTACGGAAAGTGAAGAGTGCTAGGATCATCAGAAATCTATGTTTTGTCGGAACAGTAAAGTACAGTACAATAAAAAGTACAGAAAATACTCATTTAATAATGCCTTAGTGAATAAGGAGAGTGACACAGAGAACAGGAGGAAGATGTGGTATGGTCGAACTGCAGGGAGAGAAATAGAACGCTGCTTGATCGTTACATTGCCGCGGTTGTCCAGCTTCAAAGACAAATATGTGGATACAGTTTTATCGCAAAACCATCGGGGGATTTTTAACACTGAATCGATACGAGCTAGTAGCAACAGCCACATGGTGATCTTGCCTTAATTAGTAACTCTACGATGAAAGATGAAAGTCACTGAAAAGGTTAGCCAGCTGTAGGGATCGAACCCACATCTTCTGGATTGATGTGGGTTCGATCCCTACAGCTGGCTAACCTTTTCAGTGACTTTCATCTTTCATCGTCGATTTCTTAGGCAATTTGAGGCTTTGTTTGTATCTGTCCCTTCTATGTTGTTCCAGCCTCAGAACATCAGTTTATCTCTAGTAACTCTAATCTTGCCAGATGCCATCAACACTCCCAAAATGATGCAGTATATCGCGTCAAAAAGTAAAAGGAGCATCACCGGCGTCGGGAAATTGGTGCCCCCATCGCCCGGCAGCAGCCGCAGTAGCCCCCTCCTGCATTCACGGTTGGGTCGCCGCAGAAGGGAGACCCTCACGTATAGCTGTGCGTGGCTTTACCGTGTCTGGGGAAAGGGGGATCCTGGCGGTTGAGTGGACCCTGAGGTTGTTTAGGACCCTTCGGGGCCCCTCTGGGAAAGCAACACTCCGCTTTGGCCCCTGCTTCTCATAGTCGGGTGGTCCTGGAAGGCCCGGCCAGGAGTATTCAGCTAGTCGCCATCTCGCTTTTCGTCACTTTTTCTTTCTTTCTTCTCTCCTTCTATCTTTCCTGCTTTTCACCTTCTTTGGCGGCAAGGGTCAACCTAGGGCAGTCTTTTCGCTCTCCAGAAGCTGCACTCGGGTATAGTGTAGAGGTAAGTGTCGGCGCGCGGGGCGTGCCCCCTTGTTGGGCTCGATGGTGGGTGACACGCCTGCTACACTGAAACAGTACTTTCCTTTTACGGCGCATGCGGCACCGCACCGATGCACAGCCAACCAAAATACTAGACTTCACTCCAGAACCTTGGTTTGCCAAGGTTCTTATTATCCACGGGGAAGACAATACGAAGCTTTTGACCAAAATATCACCGTTTGTCGGTGCTAGGGAGCTTGAAAAAGTCATTGGGAAATCCTACACAGCAAAGAAACTACCTACAGGAGACATATAAATCCAAGTACAAACGAAACTGCAAAGCTCCACACTACTCTCCATCAATAGAATCAGCGATGTGTCAGTTACGATTTCCGAACATAGGACACTCAACATCATAAAGGGCGTAATATCACAACATGAGCTTCTCGACTGTTCTAACTCTGAGGTTGAGGAAGGCCTGAAAGATCAGGGTGTAGTAAAAGCCCAGCGGATTGTAATGCGCCGAGATGGCAACGAAATCCCGACCAAACATATCGTACTTTCCTTTCAGCTGCACAAACTTCCGACAGACATCAAAGCAGGATATATCAACTGCCCCGTGGGACCGTACGTTCCTAACCCACGTCGTTGCTTTAAGTGCCAACGTTTTGGGCACGGATCGCAGGTCTGCCGGCGGCGCACTACCTGCCCAAAGTGCGCCGATACAGACCAAAATCATACAGCAGAAACCTGTCAGAATAAGATTAAATGTGCAAACTGTAGTGGCAATCACCCAGTCTGTTCACGGTCCTGCCCTCAGTGGCAACAAGAAAAATACATCCTGAGGATTAAAGCAACTGAAAACATCACATACAAAGAAGAAGAAGCAAAACAAAATTTGAGTTTGCCAAAAAAGGCGGTTATGCGGCGGTGGTGCGTAGGGGAGCGACGCCACCGACGAAATCCGTAGAGACCCAGACATCTGGGTCTTTACTCCAAGCTCCCCAAACACAAGAAGGGCCTGTGGAGAGTTCTCCTCCATTGGCTCCAGCTGCTCGAATGGGCAGCCAGGAAATGGTGACCACAGCCTCTGCAGAGGTTGATGGTGTTCTGTCAGTCTGGGATGGGCTCACTGGGAGTTCAGTCCAGACAGACACACACAACATGGAGCTTGATGATGATGACTGTATGTCGCAGAAATCATCGTCAAGTCTCCCCAGTACATCTAACCCACGTGCTCCTTCCCAAAAGAAGGAGCAAAAAGAGAAACAAGGAGGCCGAGGTAGGGCCAAGTCCCAAGATAAACAGAAATTACCCCCACCAAGGGTTGTACCTCCTTAGTACACACAATGGCCAGTCTCCCTTTGTTCTTGTTAATTCACACTCTCATTATGGGGCAAGTATTCCTTCAGTGGAACTGTCGAGGCCTTCACACTAACATAGATGATATACATGACCTGTTAGAAAAGTACAGTGCAGTCTGCTTCTGCTTACAAGAAACATACTTACACGAAGAAAATTATAATCCTTTCCGCAAACATAATATTTTTAGGAAGGACCGTGCAATGGGGGCTCGTGCATCTGGCGGAGTGGCTGTGGTCCTCCCGCAGAGTATAGCTGCAAGACAACTTCCGCTTGTCACAGACTTGGAGGCAGTTGCCGTTCAAGTCTGCCTTGACACTGTCTTGACAGTGTGTTCATTATACTTGCCACCATCATCATTAATAGAACAAAAAGAACTTGAAAAGCTATGCGAACTTCCTCAGCCCTACATCATCTCAGGCGACTTTAACCCTCACAATCCCTTTTGGGGCAGCTCAAAAGTAGATAGACGAGGGAAAATGTTGGAGAGGGTTCTTCTCTCAAGGCCAATATGTCTCCTAAATTCAGGGTTACCAACATACATAAATTCTTCAACTCAAAGTTTCTCTTCTTTAGACCTTTCGCTGTGCAGTCCTACACTTTTTTCACGTCTGGAGTGGACAGTTGAGCAAAACCCTCGTGGTAGTGACCATTTTCCTATCATTATAAAATTTCGTGGTCCAACAAATTCTCTAAGGTCACGACCTCCACGATGGAAACTTTCTGAAGCAGACTGGAACTTGTTTCAGAAAGACGCCAACCTTGTGTCATTATCTTTTGAGGACACTAGCATTGAAGAAGCGAATAATGTTATCACGAATACAATAATAAATGCTGTTTTGAAATCCGTACCACAAACATTTGGCCGTCTCCCCAGGCGTCCCAAACCTTGGTGGACAAACGATTGTGGGAAAACACGCAAAGAACTGAACAGAGCTTGGGGTATCTTTCGCAGATACCCCACTCCAGAGAACCTCCTTGCATTTAAAAGAGCACGTGCGAAAGCCAAATGGACGAGAAAGCAGGCAAAGCGCTCTTCGTGGTGCAGTTTTATCACCTCCTTAACACACAACACTCCATCAAAGGTCGTTTGGGATAGACTTCGGAAAATTAAAGGAGATTATACAGGCTTTTCTATCCCCTTACTTCAAGTAAATGGGGCCCCATGTCAGAACTTGGGCGAGCAGGCTGACCTACTCGGTCAGCATTTTCACAACATATCGAGTTCTTCTCATTATAAGAAGAATTTCCTCTCCATAAAGCAACAAGGTGAAAAACAAGCCATTCCAGTCACAGGTGGTGAGAACCTCCAATATAACAAGCCCTTTACCATGGTAGAGCTCCTGAGAGCACTGTCGTCAGTAAAGGTCAGTGCCCCGGGGCCAGACCGCATTACATATTCTATGCTCACTCACCTGTCAAGCGAATCTAAAGAATGTTTGCTCAAGTTTTTTAATAATGTCTGGGAAAAGGGCCAAATGCCATCAACATGGAAGGTAGCAACGGTCATCCCCTTCCTGAAGCCTGGGAAGGATGCTTCAAACCCAACCAGTTAGCGACCGATTGCACTGACAAGCTGCCTGGGAGAAACTTTCGAGAGGATAGTTAACAACCGGCTGATGCACTATCTTGAGGTTAATAACTGTCTTAATAATAACCAGTGTGGTTTTCGAAATGCACGTTCGACAGCAGGCCACCTCATCCGATTGGAATCCACAATTCGAGAGGCTTTTGTCAGAGGGAATCACTGCGCGTCTGTTTTCTTTGACTTAGAAAAAGCGTATGATACCGCTTGGCGGTATGGTATCGTCCGAGACCTTTACTCATTAGGAGTACGGGGCCGACTTCTCAGTTGCGTAACCAACTTTTTACAAGGTAGGACATTCAGAGTTCGACTGGGGACAGCGCTGTCGCGGCCTTTTATTCAAGAAAATCGAGTTCCACAAGGTTCAGTGCTGAGCGTAACACTGTTTATAGTTAAAATGAACTCAATAGCAATCGTTATTCCCCCTTCTATTTCATACTCTTTGTATGTGGACGATGTACAGATTTCTTATTCGTCCACAAATTTTAGTACTTGTGAGAGGCAACTACAACTCACAATTAACAAACTACTCAAATGGGCCGATCAAAATGGTTTCAAATTCTCTTCGGAAAAAACTGTTTGTGTCCTGTTTTCTAGGAGAAGGGGGCTGCACCCAGGCCCCACACTGACTGTCGATGGTCACACTCTAGCAGTACATGAGGAACACAAATTCCTTGGCGTCATCTTTGATAAAAAGCTCACTTTCGTGCCGCGGCTGGTACTTGGAGCTTTTAGAACCACACCGGTTCAAAGCTTGTATGTTGAGTCAAACGAGTGGTCCTTGGAAAGGCGACGCTTTTACCTTGCAGTGTCTTATGGGCTGAGAGTAAGGAGCTATCCACATCATCCTGCGCGCTCCACTGTAACGAGCACTCGTTTCCAACGGCTCTTTATTAAGAAGCCAAATGCTGTATTGTGGCTCCAATGTGGCCAAATGTGGCTCCATTTAGTATTCGTGTCCAGCGGGATGTAGAACGTTACAATTTTACAAGCTATAATCTACCGCCCTTGCTGTGCAGTAAGCTGGTATCTCCTTGGTATCCACCTGTACAACATGATACAACTCTTCTGAAATTTGACAAACAGAAATGCCCAGCCTTGCAAATACAACAAGAATTTGAAGCCCTCAAGCAAAACTTTGGCGACCATGTGGAGATATACACTGATGCTTGGAAAACAAATACAGGAGTATCATGTGCCATGGTATCTGGTGTATACACTAAGCCACACCGTTTAAGCAATATTTTGTCAATTTTTAGTGCTGAGGTTTATGGCATCATTGTTGCGCTCAACCATATCTTGCAAACACACACATCATCATCGGTTATATACACAGACTCTCTTAGTGCAGTGCATGCCATATGTGGTCTCGACGTGCACAAAAACCTGCTGGTAAGACGAGCACAGTATCTTGCGAGTCTTATACAAGGAAATGGCTACAGTTTGTGCATTTGTTGGGTGCCCAGCCATGTAGGCATAAAGGAAAATGAGAGCGCGGATCGTGCTGCCGCTGCTGCTCAGGATACCGACATTACGGCATTCGAGATTCCTCTCAGTGATCTCCTGAGAGACCTCAGACATGTTATCAACAAAGAATGGCAAAGCTCTTGGGACACGCAAACTCTGAACAAATTGCACACTATCAAACCACGGATAAAACAGTGTGCACAACACTTCGAACATCGATTAAATGAAGTTCCATTCAGCCTTCTGAGATCTTGACACACCTTCTTAACACACGGGTATCTTCTCCGAGGCGAGGAGATACCACAGTGCGAGCATTGCGGGACAGCCTTGTCCGTTATGCATATACTCATAGTTTGCACCCATCACGAACGCCATCGTCAACAACACTTCTCACTGTTTTACAAGTATAGGATTCCTCTTCACCCAGCGCTTTTGCTGGGGGACGAGCCTCTCATCAGTTTTAATCATGTGTACAACTTTTTAAGAGACATAGGTTACCTGAACGACCTGTGAACATGGAAATATTTTCACTGCTTTTTACCTTTCCTGTTTTGACTTTAAATGAAATCGATTATTTTTAACTAGCTTTGCTTCATACCATTGTCGTGGCGCTCTATGGCCAAAGTTGCCTTTGCGCCATTAAAATCCTAATCATCATCATCATAAAAGGAGCATCAATGAGACCCCTTGAAAAGGGGTTGCCAGGATAAGTACGACAGTAAGTAAATTCTACACCAGTTATTCGATTCGATTCGAGGAGGTCTTGTGACGTAACAAGGACGCCACGGCTTTCATTGTGAACATCGTAAAATGAGGTTCAATTCCAAGTGCGCGCATATTCCAACGATAACCGACGTGATTTTTAGTTGCTTGTGGAGATAATGGCACGCTTGTTGCAACCGCATGCACACCGTTCACACACATACATGGGATGATGATGATGGGACCCGCGATTAACGTCCGCTGCTACATTGCTTTTCCAGAAGTTCGTTTGCTCTACCGGTGCTGTACACGAACTGCGCAACAGTGCTTGTTCCAGAAAACTAGGGCTGCATATCTAGTTGTACATCGAAAATGACATCCTACAGTAATGACTTATCACAGGTGCGCGATGGCATTCGCACCAGCAACCTGATGGGTGCCAACTGCCAAGGGCACTTGAACAAACCCATACCTCCACCGGCTCCACTTTTTCTCAAGTGAGAGTATCCAAATTGCACTGAAAGCGTCACGCTACATTACATAAAGACTAGCTGGAATCATGAGCTAGGTCGAACTGCAGACTGTGGTAACTAGATTAAGTATTGCTCATGTAAGACCACTTCTACGATATATTAACCCTATTAGAAAACAACAACAACATACAGCTGTCCGTTTAGCAGTCGTATGGAATAGCTGAACGGACTCCATACACTCTATGGCCTGGTACAGACTCCGTACAATCTACGGACTAGTACGGACTCCGTACCGTGCATGGCTTCCTATGGCTGTCCGTACACTGTATGGCCTCCTCTGGAGCCCGTAGTCTATATGGTCCACCGACCTTGCTCTATGGCATGGGTAGGCGCGGTTCAAAAGCGGCAGCCCGCATAATGATGGGACGGGAAGTGAGTGCAAGTTGTATGTGACACCAGTCCAAAATGAACGCAACTAGGGCATTTCACTTTGAGAAAATTTATTTCCTTACATCTTTTTTAGGAAATCAGCCAAGTAGCCATTAATCGAATCAATTCGCTCTGTCAGACTTCTGCCTTTCCTGCAGGGCTACCGCATTGCATATGCCAGCTTTTCACTGGGGATTTGTTCCCCATTTTCAAGGTCCCTCTGCTCGAACCAGTTCCCAAGGTTCGAACCAGTTAGGACATACAAAGCACTGATCTTTCATAAGTCACAAATCACTTTGCTCACACACTTGTAAGATGTAAAAAGCAGACATATGAGACAAGCGAGTGTCACCTTTTGTCTTAATTTTATTGTTATGCGTTACAAAATGCAGCAGGACCTTGAGTAAATTATATCTGTTAATCATGCTGTGCACATTTCTACGTTTACCGTTGCTCCTCCGTTCTTGTTAGCCGTATGTTATGAACTTTGTGTGTTTTAACGCAGCTCACTTTGCTCACGCACTTGTAAGATGTAAAAAACAGACATATGAGACAAGCGAGTGTCACCTTTTGTCCTAATTTTATTGTTATGCGTTACAAAATGCAGCAGGACCTTGAGTAAATTATATCTGTTAATCATGCTGTGCACATTTCTACGTTTACCGTTGCTCCTCCGTTCTTGTTAGCCGTATGTTATGAACTTTGTGTGTTTTAACGCAGCTCACTTTGCTCACGCACTTGTAAGATGTAAAAAACAGACATATGAGACAAGCGAGTGTCACCTTTTGTCTTAATTTTATTGTTATGCGTTACAAAATGCAGCAGGACCTTGAGTAAATTATATCTGTTAATCATGCTGTGCACATTTCTACGTTTACCGTTGCTCCTCCGTTCTTGTTAGCCGTATGTTATGAACTTTGTGTGTTTTAACGCAGCTGACATGCATGGAATTATGTATTCGTCCCCCCAAAGTAATGTCGGCTGCAAGCAGCGCACGTCTCACCTTGTCTTCGACTTGTGTCATGTTTGCACAAAAGGCGGCCTGCAAATACTTTAGAAAAATTTGCTCGATGCAAACTCACCTCGCAGCATAACAGTTCGTGCATTGTAGTAGCCCTGTATTGCATTGTCTGTCCAAAATGCTTCTTTTGTCGATGTCCCGCTGTCGTTAACATCTTTCGCGTGAAAGTTTCTTCGACACAGGAAGAACACCAAACGCATCATCGTAGTATTTCACATACGCATACATAGCTGCACGCACACACAGTTAGGTACACAAAGAAAGAACAAAATCACAGCGCTGACAGACACGAACACGGACAACTAAGGTAAAAGATAAAAAGATGAAAGTTCAAAAGATAAAAGTTTACTATATACAACTGTAGTAAAGAACGAAGCAAAAATAGAATTGGTAAAAGGTCGCAGGGGAACGAAGCAAACGTGAAGAAAGAGCAATGAGGCACACCGCACAAGGCACAAGTTTCACGTAATCTCAAAACGTGCGACGGCAATGCCGACAATATTTCAATATTGAATCTTTGTAAAACCGGTTGCTTCATATAGGAAACACAATCTGGTTCGTAATGGAGTGAGAAAGGATTGGTAATTTAAAGAAGTTCCCTATTGAAAAATCTCATATGTGATGTTGTGGGAATCTGGTGTGAGATCTCATATCACACATCATTGTAGGTTCTCATATTCCATATGAATATAGGACCTCATATCCCACATCTGTATAGAATCTCACATTAGTATAGGATCTCATAAAATTATAAGATCCCATACCATATGCGAATGGCTTGGGTTTTGCTGTCTTAGCACATAATATGAAGATGACCTCAACAGTGTCACATATGTACTTAGTTTATTTTCATATGTACCGTATTTTCACGCGTATTAGCCGCACCGCAGATAAGCCGCAGGACTAGTTTTTAGATACATTTTGAAAATGTTTTTGCAGATAAGCCGCACTCGCAGATAAGCCGCGGGTAATACGACGCGACTGCTTTGTGCGCTAAATCAGTGATGCACAAACAAAATCAATAGAGACTCTCAACGCTCGTCGACGGCGTACTCCCTGCCAGCTGCCCTGTTCCCGTACTGGTCCGCGACGTCGACGACTTTTAGTTTGAAGCCGCTGTCGTAGCTGTGCTAGAGTGTACTAGAAAGGGAAGGTGTACTATAATGTACCCTTTTTAGTACACTCTAGCTATGCCTCCGCGTTGGAGCCATGCCTTACCTCTAACTGCCGTACCCGTGTCCACCAATGCTGCTGCTCAGGTCAAATGAGAACTGGTGCTTAGCTGACCACGTTTTATCCCGATGTCAGGTGTATTGAACCCTTGCTGCCGACAAAGGAGACCGTAGGGAAGGCCATAAACCCTGTGGTCCACATTCCGGTGTCGGCATGATGTATAACAAGGAGGTCAGTTCTAGTGTTCTACTAAGATCGGATTGTGCCTTGTTGCGTGTTTTTTGTGGATTGGTGAATGAGTGGTGTTCCACTGTCACCCCTTTTGTTAAAGCTGCGTGGGGGAATGTATTCGGGAGGTCAGTCCACTCGAATGTGGACCCGCACTGTCGGCCCTTTCGTTTAATACAGGGTATGGGGAATACCAGGGAAAACTAGCCATCAGATAAGCCGCACCCGTGGATAAGCCGCAGAGCGTCCGCGAAAAAAAAAATTCGCGCATAAGCCGCAGCTAATACGCGTGAAAATACGGTACTTGTATTTTAGTTCTCTTGTTCAGGTCGTTTAGCATAACTCTCATGTGAGTCCGAAAGGTACCTTTCTGAGTTACTTGCAAACTGATTCGGTTCTCCCTCTCCTCGTGCGTCTCCTGTAGACCTCCTGGTGCACTATCTTCAACAACTGTGAATGTTGCATGTAATGCTATGATGTTTTGTAGCCGAATAGTTGGATCACGAATTTCTGCAGTACGGTTGACATTTTATGTACATACGCATGACCAATGTGTTTCATAGGTATGCAACATTGTGGATCCTCGTCTTATAACTCTGTCATGTGCCTTTTTTATATGTACCTTCTGCATCTGCATGATACTTAATATACCATGGTAGCAAATTTTGACTTAAATTTCACTGTGCTGAGGCTTGTATGGAATAGTGTTGTGTACAATTCTAACAATATAGATATATCTATATTGTTAGAATTCCTCTTAGGCTCTTAGGCTCTTAGGATTAGGCTTAGGAGCCTTACATTTTCTTGCAGTTCTTTCTATGCTGACACCAAATAGTTCAAATTAATATTACCAATCAACAAAACGTTAAATAACAAAAATCAAAAACAGAAAGGAGGAAAATTTTCATTCACTGTCATTTTCACAGGACCATGAAGCTTAAAATCTAAAGCAACTGCAATTCGAAATGTGTTTGATAGTTTTTTCTCAATATGCATTTTTAACTGCCATCCACTCAGTACTGGGGAAATATAGGGCCCCATATGAGTTCATTCTAGGAAATATGTGGCCACATATGGGGCCAATATAGGAAATTATGATCTCATATGGGGCCAGTATAGTCGCCCACAAGGGTAATATGAGTTCCCATGAAAGGCCGATGTGGGAATTATAGGGTTCCATAAAATGCCGATGTGGGAATTATAGGGTCACATAAAAGGCTGATGTGGGAATTATAGGGTCTCATAAGTCTCATATCGATGCTCACATCAAATCAATATGGGACATGTGAGATCTTTCATGTCTCATACAGATTCCTACATGTAATAATGTGGGACTTTGTGGGATTTTTCAATAGGGAATTGTACATGTAGAAAGGCAGACGTCTTGCGACACCAAGATCAACAGTTCGCTACAGAGCAGGGCAGTGTTCCAAGCAAGTGAACAACGCCGTGAACAGTACGACGGGTACTGCAAGCGCATCCCCTAATATCGGTAGTGCGCAACTCAGAAATTGTACCCAGCAAGGATCAATCGAAGGTGACACATCGGAGGAACAAACTCTCCTCGCTGTGTGTTTTGATAATCATACGATGTGCAACACGCCCCGAGAAGAATCCCCTCTACCCCAGGATGTCGAGTCTGATGATGAAATAGAACATGAAGAGAGTGACTTTGGCAGTCCACCAGAACAACGCGACCAACACAACAGCCCCGGGGCAGTGACAAATGACGAAGAAGTGTTGCCTGCTTTCGAAGAAGCAGTACTGTTGGCTTAGAGCAGGCTGCTGACTTAGAGAATTTGATGACGAAACACTGCTGAATTCGCCAAAAAAAAAAAGTGGAGGCAATGGCTCTCATCATGTCTTTCGCTGTCGGTCATGGTTTGACATGGACAAGCGTGGAAGACTTGCTCAAGCTAATAATTAAGTGTTGTACCCGTGGTCTTTAACGTATTCTAAATAAATCAATAAATAATAAATTCTCTCTTTGGATTGGATGTGCTGCCAAGAAGCAAGCGCATGTTAAGGAAACTATGGTCGCCTAAAGATGATAAGTTTGTGAAGCATTACTACTACTGTGAGGACTGTAGGGCTCAACTCATAGAAAATGGTGAGCTGACATGTACCACCTGCGGAGTATCCAGAGTTAAAGCACTGCTGAGGAACTCTGGAACCTTTTTCAGCATCCTGAATTTTCAGCAGCAAATCAAGTTTGTCGTATCAAAGAATAAGGATGCTCTATTTGAGAACCTTTCGAAGATAGCCAACACACACACTTCAGGTACCATCAATGACATCACGATGGAGCCTTCTTTCAGAAGTTGAAACGTGAGTGTGTTATCACACCTCATGACATAACTTTCACATTCAACACCGATGGAAGCCCCCATCTGGAACGCTTCGAAAACATCAGTTTGGCCGATACAGTTCATCATTAATGAGCTTCCACCTTCTACCACCTTCCACCTTCAAGAACTGCATCATGGCAGGACTATGGTTCGGCAAGACGCATCCTAACATGACTCTCTTTTTGACAAAATTTGTAGAAGACGTGAATCGGCACACCACCAGTTATTTGTCGATATGGCACAGCAAGTGATTTCGTCACTTGCTCTTGGACTGTGTTGCTGTGTGGACTCCCCAGCCCGTGCCCTTGTGCAAAACCACATATTCTTCAACGGCTTCTTCCCTTGTGCTTGGTGCCTCGTGAGTGGTGAGCACATAGAAGGTAATGTGATTTAATCTCTATCTCAGCAGTCAACATTCCACGTATCCGTTACATGTGTATTAATCCTAATGCGCATGTTGATAAGCCATACTCCATACTTAGTATCGTACTTAACTTTTGTTTGTATGTGATTGAAAACAATTTGACAGCTACAGGTAGAATGTATGTATGTGTACATGTGCACAGCCACTTTATATTTGGCATTCATTACAGGAAGCATGGGATTCCTTTCTCCTGTTCCGAATGCTCAGCGCACACGTGCCATGGTGAAAAGAGACATGACTCTTGCTTTACAAGTTGGCTTCCCAGTAAACGGTGTGAAAGGACCGTCACTATTGTTAAACCTACCACACTTTGATTTGGTGTGGGACAAACAGTGGACTACATGCACTATGTATTTCTGGGAGTAACAAGACAAGTGACGGCGTCTATCCTCAAATTGTGTAAGGAACTGCTGTGTTTAGGAGTAGTGACACCCCATCCACCGTATGATTAAATGTTGCACTGTTTGCTTTATATATGCAGGCACCCCATCGACAATTGCAGTCTTTAATAGCCGCCTGGAGGTGATCACACCGCCCCACTGTTTCACGAGGTTGCCACGGTTCTTGAATGAAAGAGCATACTGGAAGGAGAGTGAGTGGCGGCATTGGCTGCTGTTTTGCAGTCTGCCGTGTATGCTGGGGCTCATACCAATGGATTCGTGGAGACACTTCAGCAAGCTTGTTGAACAATATAGTACTCTGCCGCCAAAAATCTACAGCGAACAACGGAAAGGTCATAAAAAAAGAAGGTACTCAAAGTATAACATAAGCTAACATAAATACAGCAAAAAGTCCCTAGATTTGGAGACAGATTCACTTGAGTGGCAACACCCCAGACGTCGTTAGGCCACTTCACATTTCTACCTCGAATTCAGCACTTCGGCAGCTTATTTAGTTCACCGTTTTTCGCGCTCTTGCTTTTCGCCGTTGCGCCCTTTTACAAAGAAATGTACCCGCGTCAGGCAATAGAATTTCACAACGTCTCTGTTTATGAGAACGGGGTGCTCGGATCAGCCAACGGGTGGCACATTGGCCCCGTTAACAGACGCCATGACGCCGAGTATGGCCTATGAGTAAAGCACTGAGACACTGCATTCTCAATGGTGAGCACCAGGTTATACAAAGCAGACGTTGGGTACAACAACCCGCCCCTGTCAAACATTCTCGTGGTCTCATCAGGGGGGTCGCTCGGCGCTTCTTGATTTCCACAGCAGAACGTTCTGCACACGGCGCATTGATGTTTTAATATGCACCTCTGCACAGCATAGACCGCTATGTAGAATACCAAGCGTGCGTCGCTTTGCTCGGAGGCGTAAGGCAGGTGGTCCATTGCTGCTTCTGCAGCCCTGACCTTACCTACGTCGAGTAGGGCGTCGATGCGTTCTCGTAGAGAAGCGGGTGTCGGTGATGCGGACTCCGGGCATAGCAATGCCGAAACAACTCCCTCGACGACAGCTCTGCCTTCTGGAGCTCTTGCAAGGTTGTAAAAGCTCACACAGTTTACTACCATCAGGAACTGCACCGTTGAAGGGTGGTCATTGCAGCCCAGGGATTGCAGGATGATGCCGAAGAGACGCTCGATGCAATCTTGGCTGAGACGTGAAGTCATTAAATATGTACAGCCGACGTCACAAGTGAGATGGGCTAGGAGATGTTTAGTACTGGTGCGAGTAACACACAGCCCCTACGGCTAAAAAAAAACACGCACTCCGGCGTGGGCTTCCCAGGGGTCTAGGTATGCTAACACGTCGTCTTTAAACTTGTTAGTGTGAATTTGGTCTGCGGATTGGAAAGGGTGTTACCTGTAAGACACTTGTGGAAAACGCGTAATATTGACACTAAGGTGCATTGCTACTCCAAGCTGTAAAACGCATTCTTATATCGTTCCTTTGTGCTTAGTGGCACGCACTGCAAGGTTGCGCAGCTCTTGTTAACCTGATTTGTGAATAGCAAAGCGCTATTGAGCACTAGTGCATCATACGAACACCCCAGTGTGACTATATATATGTGACTGCATTGAACTGAAATGGTCAGTATAGAACAGAAATAACTTCGTGACGTCCGAGATATCTAAACTGCAGTTCCACATGCCGGGAACGTGATAACTACACTCCAATTTTTCCTACAGGGTACACCGGCGTCGGGAAAGTGGCGCCCCCATCGCCCGGCAGCAGCCGCAGTAGCCCCCTCCCGCAATTGCGGTTGGGTCGCCGCGGGAGGGAGACCCCCACGTCTAGCTGTGCGTGGCTCTCCCGTGTCTGGGAAAAAGGGGATCCTTGCGGTTGAGTGGCCCCGGAGGATCATTAGGACCGTTAGAGGCCCCTCCGGGAAAGCAACACACCGCTTTGGCCCCAGCTTCCCATAGTCGGGTGGTCCTGGAAGGCCCGGCCAGGATTATTCAGCTAGTCGCCATCTCCCTTTTCATTACTTTCTCTTCCTTGGTCTCCTTCCTTCTCTGCCCTTTCCTCTTTTCACCTTCTTTGGCGGCAAGGGTCAACCTTGGGCAGTCTTTCACTCTCCAGAAGCTGCACTTGGGTATAGTGCAGAGGCAGGTGTTAGCGTGTGGGACACGTTCCCTCGTTGGGCTCGATGGTGGGCGACACACCTCTTGCACTGAACCAGTCTTCTTTTTTATGGATTCCTCTCATTTAAAAAAACATGATCGGCGCCAAAAAGAGGCGCTGCACCGATGCACCAGCTATGCAAATCCTCGAGTTGACTCCTGAATCCTGGTTTGCGAGGTTCCTCATAGTCCACTCCGAAGACGAGACCAAACCCTTGGCTAAGGTATCACCATTCACTATTGCAAGAGAGTTAGAAAAGACAATAGGGAAATCTTATAATGCTCGAAAGCTGACCACAGGAGATCTGCCAATTGAAGTGACCACAAGGCAACAAAGCTCCGCTCTCCTTTCACTTAATAAAATTTCTGATATATCAGTCACTGTGACCAGACACCGAACACTTAACATCGTGAAGGGCGTCATCTCAGAGTCTCAACTCCTTGACTGCTCAGACACTGAGATCGAGGAAGGGCTTAAGGACCAAGGCGTTGTGACGGCAAGGAGAATTGTGATGCGTCGGGATGGTAAAGACATCCCGACGAGGCACATTGTCCTTTCCTTTCAATTGCACAAGCTTCCTCAGACCATCAAAGCAGGCTATCTTAACTGCCATGTACGTCCGTATATCCCGAATCCGCGACGCTGTTTCAAGTGCCAGCGTTTTGGACATGGTTCGCAGGTCTGTCGAGGACAGGCGATCTGTCCAAAATGTGCTGGCATGGACCACTCTGCAGAGTCCTGTGCAAACGAAGTCCGCTGTGCAAACTGTAAGGGAGCCACCCAGTCTATTCCATGTCCTGCCCCCGTTGGCAGGAAGAGAAAGAAATACTCAAAATGAAAGTAATACAGAATATCTCATACAGAGAAGCAAAGACACAGGTAGAATTTGCCAGAAAAGGCACGTTCTCCGAAGTGGTGCGCCGGGGAGTGGCACCACTGCGGAAATCTGTGGAGAGCTTGCTTCCGCTGGCACCAGCTGCTCAGGTGGGCAGCCGCGGAGTAGTGGCCACAACCTCTACTGAGGTTGATGGTCAGCTGTCAGTTTGGGAGAGGGCTCACAGGGGGCTCATCCCAGGCTGCCACACACACGATGGATGTTGACGATGATGACTGCATGTCGCTGAAATCATTGTCAAGCCTTCCCCCCAATCCTTCCCCATGGAAGGAACAAAGAACGAAAAAAGGAGGCCGAGGCAGGGGTAGTACGTCCCTAGGGAAACATAAGCCCCCAAGGGTTACACCTCCCACATAATGTACAGTCTCTCTTTGTTCCTATTCATCACTACTTTCTTTATGGGACAGGTAATCCTCCAGTGGAATTGTCGAGGTCTCTTTTCAAATATAATGACATTCACGACCTTTTTGAAAAATACAATGCAGTCTGTTTTTGCTTACAAGAGACATATCTGAATGAGCAAAGTGTAAACCCATTTCGCAGACACAATGTTTTCAGAAAGGATCGTATTAACACCACACGTACATGTGGAGGTGTGGCTGTGGTGGCTGTGGCCTTCCACTATCCACACCTGCAAAACAAATCCCACTCGTGACACATTTGGAAGCAGTAGCTGTCCAGGTATGCCTGGACAGGGTCATTACGATATGTTCACTGTACCTGCCCCCTTCAGTGGTAATACAACAGAGAGATTTGGAACAGCTCTGTGACGAACTTCCTCAGCCATACCTAATTCTAGGTGACCTGAATGCCCACAATCCCTTGTGGGGCAGTTCAAAGGTAGATAGCCGGGGAAAAATGGTAGAAAGGTTATTCCTTTCACGACCAGTTTGTCTACTAAACACAGGATTACATACATATATAAACTCCTCAACACAAAGTTTTTCATCCTTAGACATATCTCTTAGTAGTCCTTCCATTTATAATTGTATTGACTGGACCGTTGAACAGAACCCTCGTGGGAGTGACCACTTCCCCGTAGTCCTGACAATTCGTGGTTCCACAAACACTTTTCTTACACGACCACCACGATGGAAACTGTCCAAGGCTGACTGGAACTTGTTCCAAAAGAAAGCCAGTCTTGTGGCACCATCCTTAGCTGGTAGGTCTGTTGAAGATGCAAACCGTTTTGTCACCGGGATAATTATAAATGCTGCTGAGCGATCTATCCCGCAGACATGTGGCCGTCTCCCCAAGCGTCCCAAACCTTGGTGGACAGATGAATGCAGGAAAACGCGGAAAAATCAAAATCGAGCGTGGGGTATCTTTCGTAGGTACCCGACTCCAGACAACCTGATCCAATTTAAGAGAGCTCGAGCGAAAGCTAAGTGGACAAGAAAAGAAGCTAAACGTGCATCGTGGAAGAGCTTCTTGTCATCTTTGAACAGCAACACTTCTTCTAAAATGGTTTGGGACAGAGTTAGAAAAATTAAGGGCGATTACACAGGATTCACAATACCACTCTTACAAGTTAATGGAGTACCTTGCAAAAACATGAGTGAACAGGCCGATGTGCTTGGCGAGCACTTCAAAAACGTCTCCAGATCGTCACATTACAGTAGAGACTTCATAAAAATTAAGCAAAGTGCTGAAAAAGCAACAATTCAAAGCAGTGGAGGTGACAGGTGCCTCTACAACATGCCTTTCACAATGATTGAACTCTTGAAAGCTCTGTCAATAACAAAGCAAACATCACCTGGACCAGATCGTATAGCATATTCCATGCTCCAGCATTTGTCTAAAACTTCCCAAGAAGCACTACTATATTTCTTCAATTTAATTTGGCAAGAAGGGCACCTTCCTTCCAATTGGAAGACTGCAACAATCATACCGCTTTTGAAGCCAAGGGAAGAAGCTTCAAACCCAACAAGCTACAGGCCTGTAGCACTCACGAGTTGCTTAGGAAAGACATTCGAACGAATGGTGAACAGCCGCCTCGTGTATTACCTAGAACAACATAACCTGCTTGACAGATACCAGTGTGGATTCCGGGCTGGCTGTTCTACCACTGATCATCTTGTTCGTCTGGAAACTACTATTCGCGAAGCCTTCGTTAAAAAAACAACTCTGTGTATCAATCTTTTTTGATCTAGAAAAGGCATATGACACAACTTGGCGATACGGCATATTGCTTGATCTCAAATCGTGCGGAATACGCGGGCGCCTTTTCCAGTGCATTTCGGACTTCCTCACTGGAAGAACGTTTAGGGTGCGACTAGGTACAACTCTTTCCCGCCCGTTTGTACAAGAGAATGGCGTACCGCAGGGATGTGTGCTGAGTGTCACTCTGTTTCTTCTCAAAATGAACTCTGTTGCCAAAGCGTTACCCGCGACTATCACATACTCACTCTATGTCGACGATTTACAGATTTCATGTTCATCCTCTAACTTAGCCACATGCGAAAGACAGTTGCAACTTGCCATTAACAAACTGAGTAAATGGTCCACTGAGAACGGCTTCAAGTTTTCAGCAGACAAAACTGTGTTTGTGCCTTTTTCAAGGCGGAGAGGGGTGCTTCCTGATCCATCTCTTCATATGAACGGGATATCTCTTGCAGTCAGGCCGGAACACAAATTCTTGGGCCTGATTTTTGATAGGAAACTCACTTTCTTGCCACATATAAGTAACCTGAAAGTGAAATGTACAAAATCTTTGGATCTGTTAAAAGTCCTCTCGCACAGGTCTTGGGGAGCAGATCAACGGACTCTTCACCGTATTTTCACCTCTGTTGTCCGATCAAGGCTAGACTATGGAAGCATCGTCTACGGATCGGCACGCCCCTCCACATTGAAACGTCTGGACCCCATACACCACCAAGGGCTACGACTAGTCCTCGGAGCTTTCCGGACCTCACCAGTACAAAGCCTATATGTTGAAAGTGGTGAGATGTCCCTTGAGAGGCGACGTACTTATCTCGCTATCCGTTATGCGTTGAGGACGAAAAGTTACCCTCAACATGCGGCGCTTCCATGTGTCAAAAGTACACGTCTTAGACAGCTGTTTCTTAACAGACCCTCGGCTACATGTCCCTTGTCCATGCGTATTGCACACCAGGTTCAGTGTTATAATTTCACTGAATACAATTCCTTGGTATCCGAATCTGGCAAAGATCTTCCTCCATGGTCAGCACCAACACAGTCAAACTGCTCATTAACCAAATACAGGAAAACCGATACCTCCTCAGTTGCACTGCAACAAGAATTTAAACACCTCAGGAACAGTTTTGGTGATCATGTGGACCTTTACACAGACGGATCAAAAACAAGCACAGGCGTATCGTGCGCAATGGTAACGACAACATCGACAAGGGCACATCGCCTAAATCTGGTGATGTCGATATTCAGCGCTGAAGTTTATGCTATAATTTTGGCGCTTAACTTTATCTTACAGAATCATACCACATCATCAGTCATCTACACTGACTCTCTTAGTGCCTTGCATGCGATATGTAGCTTCCATAAAACAAAAAACTTCCTTATTCAACGTGCGAGACATTTAGCATCATTGATCACTAGCAAAGGGTATTGCAGGAAATGAATGTGCTGACCAGGCTGCAGCTGCCATCCTGCAGTCCGATGATGTTACCCCTTTTCATGTGCCGTTTGAGGATCTAGTTCGCGTGTTAAAATACAAAATGAAGGTGAAGTGGCAGCAGTTTTGGGAAACTCAAACCAATAATAAACTCCGTCTCATCAAAGGTAAAATTGGGAGGTCTACTTATCCTCTTGAAAACCGGCTTCAAGAGAGAACACGTTGCCGGCTAAGGATAGGACACACATACGTTACACATGAGTTCCTACTTGAGGGAGAGGAGCCACCACATTGTATGAACTGCGACACACAACTTTCCATTATACACATTCTCATAGAATGCCCTTTGTACAATTTTCATCGTCAACGCTACTTTCAACACTTCTATAAGAACTTCATTCCTTTTCATCCAGCTCTTTTACTGGATGATGAACCTCTTGTTCAATTTGAGAACGTTTTTAAGTTTTTTAGAGACGTCGGTATACTCGACAAGTTGTAAATTTTTAATCCCGTTTGTTCTTTTATCTATGCTACCTTGTGGTTTAAATAAATCACTACAATTTTAACTTTCACCAAGCTTGGCGCATTATGACCTTCGTTGTCGCTGCGCCAAAAAAATCCCAATCATCATCATCATCATCCTAAAGGGTACACCAAAGTTGAGTGTTATACATGAATATTACCGCAATCCGTCCAGGGGAAGTCGAGATGTCATAGCCATGATGAGCGACAGCAAGAGCCGGATGAACTCCACCGTTGAAGCTGAATCACCATACTGCCCCTGGATGTCAGAGCTGTATAGTGTGAGGCCTCTTATGACGTCCTCGCTGAAAACCTGAATCGCCAGGTTTACACGCATCTTGTTGAATGCTCCGGGGTTTATATGTACACCTTAGGCATAACCTTCAGTGTGGAAGTCTTGGAGTCGCACTTCCAAGCAGCCTTTATGTGCGCCCTCATGACCTTTGTTGTCATGCAAGAAAAAAACGACTACTTAGTGAGTAACTGATGAGAAATTTTCAAACTAGGCGTATTAAGAAGTACGCCTTGACTGCTGCGTACGATTTAAGTGAGAAGTCAATCCGCGCTCCGAGTTTTAGGGACCGGTTTTACGCTTTGGAATTCATAGTGCTATCAGCATTTAGACTGCTCTTAGAATACTGCAATCGCTTCGGTCTCTTCAGTGCTTTTGTTTGCGCTCGCAGTAACACACAGGGAGTATCTGAACAGCGGGAATTCAAAGTGAGAAACGACTGCTGCATGGAGGGTAGGGAACGTCTACGCCAATCCATTTGCCTCTTTGTTTTTTGTTTGTTTTTCTTGCGTGTTCGGAGTATGGCACCAAGCGACCGATCCTGCACCACTTATACTGTAAGTGTCCAGCACGACACACAATGCAAAATCCCGGCGTCAGGAAATTGGTGCCCCCATCGCCCGGCAGCAGACAGCAAACATATATGTTACACATTTTTCATTGCATTAGTCGAGGTAACCCGGCTGCAATTACTTTACCAACTACTCACTTGAAGTTTTCTCGGTTTGGGATTTTTCGACTTATCCCCTTCTTGCATACAGGGGTTCAATTGTCAACTGAAGGGAAACTATATACATGCCATCAGCACAAAGCTTGCCTGTCTGTATTTAAAAGAAAACAAAAATGAAAGAAAAGAAACACACGGGGCACCAAATTTATGAACCAGAGCGGGACGAAGAATCTGTTAAAGGACGACGGAAACGAAAATAGGCTGCAAAGCTATTTGCCTCATATTGCGATGTGTACCAAAACAATCCGGAATTCGACTTAGATTTGCGTATATTAGTTGAAACGCCGCCACAATCGCGATATAAAATTCGGCCGTGGAGCACTCTGAGCCCCTGGTGAGCGTCGCCGCGCCGCCGTAGCAGACCACGGAAGTGACGCATGTTGGCTCTCCTGTTGGAGTTCCTGACTTTCATTTCGCTTCATTTCATTTGGGGTTTCGGCGTACGTCTAATTCCTGCTACGGGGAAAGAACGAAGACGAAGAAGCATGTACGAACCCATCTCTCATAGGATATATCGCCTTCAGACTTCCACGAGATCTCCGAATCAAACATCTTCAGGCGTTATTCAGAATTCGCCGTGTTTGTACCGGGCAGCCGCACATGGAGCGCGAGAGATATTTGACGTCACGCGCTCCTCAGATTTTCCCGCAATGCTTGGCGCGCTCCATGGGCGATCGTGTCGAGTGGGCGGCCCAGCGCTCTCGTAATCGTCAGAAATATGGCCATCCGCACAGCGTACTTGCAAAATACTAGTGGCAACATAATTTTACATAATATTTACACCTTGTTCGGTCCCCTTTTTGCAATGGACAAATTTCGTTTCCGTTGTCCTTTAACAGTAAGCAGAGCTATGTGCTTCCCATGGAGAAAAATGTCATTCCTATACCTAAACGTTGTTCGGCCTAGTTGGGCCAAGCTTTGATTGACATCGGCCTTACTCGGGCCAACTGAATACCGCCAACTTTGGGCCAGTATGTGACAGACCGTCCTAACAAACACGGGGACCAGCATGCATTGCCGTTGGGGCCATTGTAGAACCAAGCTTGGTTTCTAGTCGGGCATTAGTTGGCTAGATAGCGTCCCTTGAGGCACAAGCAATGATGGGCCAAGTATGGTCCAAATCTAATGAGATTCTCAACCAACCATGGTTATGAGGTATCCCATGCATCTTCTGCACCCCTCTACACGATATTCTATTCTATAACACCAGTGTGCCTTGCAACTGTATCTGGCAGGTGTGCCTTGCAAAAATAAAATCCAAAGGTTGAAACTGCTGCTGCTGCTGGTCGTGTGTGGCCTGTCTTACCATCGTTTTGCCGCTATTGGAATAGATATATATACGTACCAACCTGCTCGACAGCTGTTATTGTCAAAGGTTATACACATTACAAACGAGTACGAAATGGAAATTCCTACTCGTTTAAGTAATGCTGTCCGTGTGACTATGGCTCAATGTATGAAGCTGGTTTTCACGTTGTCTGAAAATAATTTGCAAGCTGAAGAAAAAATGTAGAAATGGACTTGTATACATCGAATTGAACTACATAGACTAGCATCGTTGCTTTGATTGTTTCGAGCAGCAGCTGCTGTTTTGGAGTTTCCTCTAAACGCTGGGCCAATATTGGCCCGCATTTATATGCCGGGGTTTGGGGGTTTAACCCCCCCCCCCTCAAATTGTAAGTTTGGTTAGTGCATTTGGAAGAGGGACATGATAATGAAATCCTCCTCACCCATGTAAAGTCCCCATAGAACTCCTCCATAAATATTTTTGGGCTAGGCCACTGCTTTGAGCCCAATGCAGTTTACGAACTGCCTTCGCAGGTGACATTACGACGACGTCAGCCCAAGTTGCTAACTTGCTCGACTTGTGCCAACCAAATACCGATCTCCGGCAGATTTTCGGCAATTTTCACTTGGACTTTTTGTCTAGCTGGACACAAGGCTATTGAAAGATGTAACATTTTTATGAGTTTGAAGAACACAGAAGACGACGAGGACGATACAAGACTCAAATACGACAAAAAAAAATGTTATAGAGTACATGAGTTCTCTTGCACTATATTAATTTGTTCATACATGATCATTGTTTTCAATATAGTAGTGTGGTATTGCAGCGAAATTGTAAAAGCTCCTCGTGACATATTGCACCCGGACTGTTTCCACACGCGTATCAACTTGTATTCTTCGAAATCTGAAGTATTCCTCATATATATTCTTGATGTTTTCTACCAAATTCCCCAAATTTCTGGATTTTGCAGAGGATTTGACAAACCCGGATTTGAAATGGGACTTGATTTGGCATGAAAAAAGGCAAATAAGCAAAAAAGATGCTTCACTTTGTTTTCCATAATATTAAACGGGCTAGTACTCGAGTTAAAAGGGATGCATACATTACTATATGGTTCGCCCTACTTTGGATTTTGCATGTACAATATGGGATCCGCACGAAATGTTTTTAATTCAGGAGAGGGTTCAGAATATTGCGGCCAGATGAGTTGCATGGATGTTAGTATAAGCCAGATAAAGTCAAGATTAGGTTGGGATAGTTTACAAGTACAAGGAGACAACAGTTACGTTTGCGTTTTTCAGATAAAATTATTAATGATAAAATTAGTATATGACAAAGGAACCTCCATCGTACATATCGAGATTGATCATCACAGGAATATTCAGCCCAACGGATGTATAGAGCTTATTTTTTCGGGACCTGAGTACGTGTTGTCTTATACATGTGTGCTCTTTAATGTTTTTTTGTATGCTGTACTTATTGCTTACTTTTATTTGTAGGTATCCCCGCCACAGTAATGTCGTAAGGCGTTGTTGCGTAAGGCGTTGTTGCAGAAATAAATAAATACAGAAAAAAACTATAATTGTGGATACATAATGACTTCATTTGCTTCTCGAAAATAAAGAGTTGACTTGAATCCGATTTGTTTCATCAAATCCATATCACTGGCGTGATGTGCCTCATGATGACCCATGATAAACATAGCGATGATTATGATTATTCAGGTTTTCATGGCGCACGGACAACTAAGGTCATGATAAACATAGCGGTGATACACAGTGCAAACTGACAAATTACAAAGTGCTTCGCATGCTTCAGATACATTTTCAACGTTTCGAATATGAGCGGGCTTCTATAGCCATGACGGCTTCAACCGGTTTCAACGACTTCAACACACAAACCCAACAAACTACAAAGCAGGCAAAAAGTTCCTAGCATTTCAACAACGCGAAAAAGATCGTCCGTGCAACATTCGTGTGAAAGAACAGGCCTATTAATAAATAGTACAACAAAAATAGATGAAATTGAAATAATGGCTTCATTTTTCCCGCGGAGGCAACTCGAATGCAAGGCGTCTCACACACCAGCCAATGAGAAGTAGGAGCTAAATTTTTGCGCGGAAGCACCTGGAAGAGTGAGTGACGAGGCAATGATACCCCTCAGGATCTAGCGTCTTGTAAGCCGCAGGGGACCGCCGGCCAAACCGGACGTCATTCTCCGCATTCTCCTCAGATTATAATCGTCAGTTGAAGTTAATTTTGCTTTTTCTTGGCTTCGTTTAGAATTGAATCGAATTGTGCTGGTAGGATAACGTCTGTGATGTCGCTAAGCACAGGTCTTCCTCACACTGCTGGGATATATCGGATACGCTCGTCGCCAGTATCAATGTCCAAGCAGTGAGGAGACTTTTAGCAAGAATGGAGTTTATTCCGCGCCATGCGTGTTGTACAAGCAATATCGAACTGTCGCACGCGCATCCCGCGATGCCAGTGTGGCTGTCACGGAGCTCAATAAATCAGCATATAACATAGGATGTTGTTACGACGGAGATCACCGACGCTGCTCGCAAGTCCATCGTGTGCGGTTTAGGAATTATTTGTAGAAACAGCAGGTATGTACACGTTGAACTTGAGTCCATATTTACATTTACATTTGTAGAGTATGCAAATAGAACATTTATTCATGGTGTGCTTCCAAATTGTTATTGAGCGTTGTTGGCAGTTTGAAACTTGTTCGTGGGGCAAGTGTTGTCATTTGTATTTTAGCACCGAGTGTGATACATGAATGAAAGACAGATGTTGAGCAAAGGTCCAGCCTGTACACACTATATTTACGCCTTTCTTTCATAATTATCTCTTCGAATTTATCTTGTGCGTTTGTTCACTTTTATGCAGGCGTAGTCGCAAAGAAAGAAGACAAAATGGACGTCGGAACGACGCGGCTTCCTGCAAGGTTGGAGTGCCTTTCAACAAGTAGAACCGTCAGTTAATTTTCCCCGTTGTTCATGATAGAGAGCATGAAAAAACGCAACAGTGTACTAAGGAAGGCTTAGGCGGGTCAAGTTTTTCGGCAGTTATGTTCTTGTGTCCTTATTTATGAATATTTTGAGGGAATTATTCTTATTTGTGCAAGAAAAACAGCAGAAGCAACACATATTTAATGACAATTAAAAATGTAGTTGCGTTTAATTAGTATCTTCCCGGTTCGTTAAATAAACGTTGTCAGTTAGCTGTAATTGTTGCACTTTTGAACATAAATGCTTTGCTCATAAATGCTTTGAAGGCGCAGCATAGCTTCAGTTTCTCTTGAGCCGTAAAAAAACAAATCAATGAATCAATCAACAGAAGTCCTGTCCGCCTTTGTATGTTTGCCATTTTGAGTCCCCTTGAGTACCATTGTGATGTGGTGCCATTGAACATTGAAGTCACTGTGATGTCTCCACCAGTGCTATGATGTCCACATTGAAATATTTAAATTTGACTGCACATGAGCAAGAAGAAAATTGTATCTTTTGTCTTTTTCAGGCCTGAACATCAGTAGGCAACACACACACAGCATGAACATCCCCATATCTGAATAAACCATTATAATCACAACATTTCATTTGCTTGCATGCTGCGTACTACGACACTAGCTATGCTCAAGCAGAGTTGCAACGCCGGAACGCCACGGGGAAGACGTTGGTGTAACGCCAGAACAACGTTAGAACAGGCGCAGGAACAGCATAGGGGCGAATGTTGCTCAAATGTCGGAACACTGCTGGCCACATTATATTGGAACAATGTGTGGGCATACATTGCACTAATGTTGGAACATTGTGTGATCAGATGTTGCTGTAACGTCGGAGCAGTGTCAGTGCAGACATGGGACCAACATATATAGGGGCAGACGTTGCTCAAATATCTGAACACTGCTGGGCAGATAATATCGGAACAGTGTGTGGGCATACATCGTACTAACGTTGGGACATTGTTGGAGCAGATGTGATCTAACGTCGGAGCAGTGTCAGCGCAAACGTGGGACCAGCATATCGGGGCAGATGTTGCTCAAATGTCGGGATACTGCTGGGCAGATCATATCTGAACAGTGTTTGGGCACACATTGCACTAACGTTGGAACACTGTTGGAACAGATGTTGCTGTAACGTCGGAGCAGTGTCAGCGCAAAATTGGGAGCAGCATAGGGGCAGATGTTGCCCACATGTCGGGACAATGTTAGGGCAGACGTGGGACCAACGTTGGAACCCTAAAATATTGTCGTGATTCCAGCGTCCAGTCGCATACGTTGTAAGGATGTGGTTGTTACGTCAGAAGAAACGTTGCTTACCAACGTAGATGTAACATTAAAGGAGGCGACATTCCCACACTGTTCCAATGTTGGAATCCCTCGTTACTTCAACATTGAAGAGTGGAAAAGACAACGTCAGTCCAACGTTGATGCAACATTTCGTGTTACTTGGGATATTATATATATATATTGGGTGCAGATTCATGTGTGTTTGCATAGTGTTTTCCCACTTGTTCTTGTTGATGTTTTGTGATGCTGTTGTACTTTTTTTGTTCGTATTGGTTCTGGATTATGTTCATAGTTTTTATTCTGGCATTTGCACGTCCCTCTTTCAATGGTGAGTCTTTAATCACTAGAACTATTACAAACAAATAAAAATAAATAAATAAAAATGATTGATATGAAGTAAGTGACAACATAAAAAAATGCATACAGGTTGTTGAGGCACGTTTGGCTAACTGCTTTTTTGCCCCTTTTTCTATATAGCTTGAGAGAACATACCAAAGCACAGAACAGAAAGTCATCTGCACACTAGAAATATAAAAATGCATAAGATAAAGTGCCATACGGTGCCATACTATAAGGTATGATTTGGAGCACAACACAATGATATAAAGTTCAGAGAGATCTGTCAAATTGTGACTTGTACGTGGACATTTGTGACTAACATGTTTGGAAATCATTTGGCATACGAGTGGTCAAACCCTGTGTGGCATACTTCTTCGTCGTTCTGCATAGCCTTTCCATAGCTAAATTGCTTGTTACCTCATTTGTTGGTTTACCCTGTGCGGCCCGTACACACCTTGGAGGTCTTTTTCTTGCAGCTGGCAAATCGTGTCTGTCGCTTTATCTTTTTGTTTCGTGCTTGCTTTGGTGCATGTGCTGTTGGTGGTGCTGTTTTCGTTGCTGCCGCAAGTTGGAGGAACGAACGTAGCGTTCAGTCAATCCTCTCCAGCACTGCTGGATCCAATGTTGCCCCCTAAAGCTGCTGGTGCAGCGCTGCAGCCAAGGCAACAGTTATTTCTTCATTATTGCAGCAGTTGCCCTATATGGTATCCACAGTGGCCAGCGAGTTCATAAGGTCTTCACTGCTGCATGGCTGTAAAAAGAGACATCAAGGCAGAGACACTGCTGTAGTGTAGTCAACGGAACGCCATCTCATGTAAGCGGCTAGTCCAGACATGGTCCAGTTTATTGGTAGGTGGTCTAACGTATGTGCTTCTCTGGAATTTCTAAAGAGTGGTGTGCTCTTAGTCGTCGTCCTGTAATTCTGTCAACTCAGTCTTGTCCAAGCTTCGAAGCTTTACACATCACACACAACAGAGAATAACAGTGGTGCCAGCCCACTAGCCACAGCTAGCCCAGAGAGAGCGTCTCAAATATGTCAGTTGCAATACTATGCCAGAACAAGGGAACATGATTGGGGCATTCAACAGCACTCCCTTTGTTGATCATGTAGGTAAAAGGGAATTGTGTGATCCTGATCGTATTTCCACTGGCTGCTGGATTATGCAGGATGAACTACGAGTAAGTTAAGTATATTCTAGTGACTTGCTCTTGCTGCGTAAAAACTGGGGACGTTATTGATTACCTCCGTTATGTAATGCCTTCGGGTTTTCGGGTATCAACAATAAATAAATAAATAAATTAGTGTTTTTTAATTCAATTCAATTCATCTTTATTGCAATGCAAGTCAGAGTTACATAGGGGTGGCCAAAAAACAGCATCATGCTGTTTGACGAGGGCGCATCCCCCTGATTTAGTGCAGCAACAGCAAGCGGAATATACTAATTGTGAACATCAATCTTAATCGTGAAAAATACTACAGTGAAGCAAGGAAACGGAATAAATATACATATATACATCATAGAAAATTAGACATCATCATAGAAAAAAAATAAAAATAAAAATAAAATACTAAGATAATAGAATAACTAGAATGCTAAAATAACTAGAACATAAACATGGCCCGTAGTGCAACAGCCGACATGGATTTAAGATCAATTCCCTTCTTTAAATAAGAATTCAACAGCTTTGCGATGTTATGGGGTAGCGACTGATCTCCACATATTGTTCGCGTCCTTGGGACTTTCCAAAATAGATCCTGACGTGTTTTGCTAGCTATTCGACGTTGTAGATAGCATATTGACAAGATTAAAGTATTATTATATTTTACAGCCCTAAAGTATGTTTTTAGCAGGAGGAAATCGTAAATATTTTGTACCTTCATAATTTTTAGGCCATCAAAAAAATTTGCTGTGTGATGATCGAAAGGAACACCTGCAATCAATCTGCCCTTTTTGGTAATAGATAAAGTTTAGTAATGTTAGTCTTAGATGTCGTACCCCATACGAGGTGACAATAGGTAAGGTGAGACCGTATTAATGTATTGTAAAGAATAACCTTTACGAAGTTCGGGAATGCGTAACGGTAAGTAGACAGGATGCCAATGGCTTTCGCAATTTTGTTTTGAAGATACGTCAAGTGATAATCCCAAGTCAGATTATCTGAAAATAGTACCCCTAGGATTTTAATCGACCTTAGAATTTCAATGGACTGGTTACCTAACATGATGTTAAAGGGAATGGATACAGGTTTATTACGTGTCCTATATAGCACTGCCTTAGTTTTGTTTATGTTAATAGATATTCTATTATGCTCTGACCATGTCCCGATCGCAGAAAGAGCCATGTTTGCATGCGTTACAGTGTCACTAATCGTGATACTAGAAACAGATACACTAGTATCATCAGCGTAGGTGAAAAATTTAGCTACTAGAGTTGTGTTTACAATGTCATTTATGTAAATGTTGAAAAGTAATGGACCTAAGATGCTCCCTTGGGGTACACCGGAAATAGTGGGAAGTAGACCTGATCGGAAATTATTATTCCATACATATTGGTACCTATTACATAGGTAAGATTCCAAGAGTGATAATGGTACTCCACGATAGTTCTGATACCGTATCGCACAATTGGGGATTTCACAAAGGTGAAAATGCTATATGGTGGTGTCAAATCACTCTATGTATTGTGAAAATTTCTTTGCCGAAGGCTTTCTTACACCAGAAAAAAAAAAAAAAAAAGCTATATGTACCTTATTTCCACACATTTACTAATAGAATAAAAATTATTATTTTCTCATTTCCCTTTCATTTCAATTTCATGTTTTTTTATTTATTTTTGCTAAATGCAAGAGCGCTTGTGCCATTCAAATTGCACGTTGCAAAAGTTATTCAAAATTAGCAGGCGTGAGTTTTTTGTGTTTTTTTTCTCAGGCCTTTGAGCCTGAGGCAAGTTTTCTCTTTTTTCTTTTTTTTTTTTTTTATTGTGAACGTAGCGTAGATTGGCATAGTTTTGCCGAACCGTCTGGTCAAGTTGTGAAATCTGGGGGAATCAATGAACTAACATGTGACCCAGAGAGCCAAGAAAGGTAAATGAAAGTGCACATGGCTGCACTGCGATTCTAGAACCCTCAAAATAATGAATGAATTGGTAACAACTTCCTGGGACGAGCTTTCCAATGTCTGTACTGCCTTTTGAAACACATGGAAGAAAACTTTTGTCATAGTGTTTTCATTGTCTAATATGAACCCAGCAAGCATTCACACACAAAGGTGCACCGATGGACATGAAATATTTGAACAGCCTAAATATTGCTCTTGCTTGCCTGCAGATTTGTATCAAGAAGAAAGTTGATGACTGTCATCATGCTATGTTTGGGTCAGGATGTCAGGTTATATCAATTTCTGTGCACTGGAAAAATTTGTGACTGACTAGGGCACACAAACCTTCTCACCCAGCACTTTCCATTAGCATACAGTCTTTTTTTAGATAGCCCAGATGTCCTGTATATGTAAATACATATACAGGGTGTTTCTTTTTAGCAGCAACAAATTTTAATGGAAAGGGGAGTTGCCTTGGGACACTTTTACTTTTGTCATTTGATTACTTGATGGGGCTGCTACTAGGAAACCATTTTTGTTTTCAATTAGACGACTACTTAACAGATCACTTGAATAGTCTTTTTAATTACTGACCTTAGGAAGCACATTGCAATCGTGATATTAAAGCCTGATGTTCACGATGCGCTTGTGGCACTGATGAAGCACAAAAGCATTCGCAGCGCGCTCTAGGGACCTAACTATTTTACCTCTGCTGCCTGCTGTAAACCGGAATTGATCGGCAAAAGAGCGTCAGCGATGTTGATGTCTCCGCCCTCACTTAACATCATAGAAGGACGTTGTACATGATGTATGGAATTGATGTTCTCAGGCAGGAACACATAGAAATGACAAATACATACAGAGCATGCATACAAACATGCTCGTACATAAAAAGGGAACCCTTATCACGGTACGTTTCACGAGCTTTCTTTTCTTCCTTCATCTGTTCAGAGTCCCTCGCTGTATCACTCCTTTCATTCTGTATTGGACACGTCAGTTGCCCTTCAACGGTACGATAAGCACTGATATGTAGTGGTGATGCACAAATCTTGCAAGCAAAAAAGGAAAAAGCAAAGAACACAAAGATCGTGAAGCGCACCGTGACAATTGAATTGACTTCTTTCTGTGACATTAAAGCGGTAACCTCATACGACGAATTCTCGACGGAAAAACGGCCAACGTCCTCACCGGCACGACAACCCGACGGAAAAACGGCGGGACAAACCCCATGCACAGATTTCAACTGCGGCGGACGGTGGCTCCGTAACAGACGTTTCGTTCGTCTGTGTTAAATATTGACTTCAAATTAACTGATGATTATTTTGGTACACATTGGAAAGTTGTAGTGCCACACAAAAGAAGATACTGCGGTTAAAGCATATGCACGCAGAAGCGCCCTCGGAGAACAGATGTGTCTGCTGTCTGGTCTCCTGTCTCTACTCTACGCTACTCCTGTCGTCCATTTTTCTCAGCTTATGTTGTTCTTTGCGCGCACCATGGATGATATTGACCTGCTTTTAGAGAAAACTTAGAAGCCTTAGCGCTGCCAGCAGTCCAAAGCGATGGCCGGTTCGTCCTGTTTGGCTTCAACGGAAGAGGGAAAGCGAATATTTCACCGTGGTACGTCAGTTTTGTTTTTCGTGCGAACGCTTGTCACTTACTCGTGTTTGAAATAACTGTTGCAGATGAGAAAACTGGGGGAGTCTGGTGACACGGTGTACTTCACAAAATACTTCCGTATGTTGCCAGATGCCTTCGACCGGTGGCACAGTCTTGTCGAAAGAGTATCTGTGCCGAGAACCAATCTCCTCGGGTGAGCGACTCGCGCTCACACTCAGGTAAGCGTACGTTTTTCTGTCTGAATTCTTGCGAACTCAGGTTAATATGCGTAATTGGGCAATCAGCAAGCCTGCGTTCTAGAATAAAGCGTTTATCTTGTACTCTGGATGATTATCTTGCAAAATATAGTTTCTCAGTCACTGGCAAGAGCCGTATATTGCTATGCAACTGCCCGAAAGCTTTCAGTTTTCTGCCATACAAAAATACAGAGTTACCGTTGCTCCCAAAACCTGCTCGAGATATCGCAATGCTGTTGTGTCAGTCATTTATAATATGACCGGCATATTTTGTACATTCAAAATTACAGCAATGTTCCTGATTTACTTCTCACACATAGTTTGCGAAAAACCACTCAATCTCTGTACAGAGAAGTTAGCGAAATTGAGAGCAAAATTAGCTTGTTTGACATTACGACTAGCTTTTCTTGGTATGGATGTAAATTGACGGATGAGTGCATTTGATAAGTGTGTTTATAAATTGTTTGCATTTTGTGGCAGATACTTGTCGTCAGCGATGGAATTGAAGGACGTCGCAATGGCTTACCGCATGGGCCTGGAAACAGCGCGTGGGAAATCCTCAAAGACAGATACATGAAGGTAATGTGGATTTCCAGTGCTCGTCTAACATGACTGAAACAACGGGTGTACCCTGTTACGCACCCTTAATGATAAAACTTTTGAAATCCACGCAAAGAAATCCACTCTTCAAAATCCATCCCTTTGAAATCCACGCTGTCAAAATAAATCACATTGGGTCTATGCAGTCCAGTGTTAAGCATGGTTTCACGTAAGTGAAAATAATTGTTTAAGAAGGTCACACTCCAGAATAACGAGTCTTTATGCAATTCTGTGTCGTACTCAGCATGTATGTCTCAATTATCCCTTAATTTAATTAAGTTATGGGCGTAAATAACTACGCGTATGAATACTAGGACAACAACGCTTCAGCGGTTCGGCCGTTCGGCTACCATTGGGAACGAGGCTATCTGAGAAAATAGAGTAACGACGGGGCCGTATGGCTCGTATGGGGTTGCCAATGTGCTGCATAAAAAGGATAATCACTGCAAGCTCTAATAAAGCATATGTTTCTTGTGCCGATTTCGTCAGGTATTCTTCAGACGTATAATGACTTGGTGTGCTAACACGCGTCCAACTCATGAAGGAATTCATTGGTGAAGTGGCATTGATGCAGTCGTAGCTGTTTTGGACAGGAAATCGGGTAGTGAAAAATGTCAGGATGAGCAACATGTAAAACGTACCGCAAAACTGCTGTGTCAACCATTTGTCACGACGGTAATCACGTTATTTGAATGAGAAATGCGGAGAATGAGGAAAATTATGCCGGTCAGGTTTTGAATGTTCTCTAATTGCTAACCCCTGCTGTTGGGCTAAAATCCAGCAACTACACAAAAAGATTAACAAATGTAGAGCAGGAGACAGAGAGACAGAGATGCTCTCAGTTTTTTTCTGTGTCTCTGGTTCTACATTTTGTGAACATGTGCCTCATTGCCAGCACCATTGCCCTCTTGCTACGCAGAGAGCCTCCCAGTAATAAAACTGCAGGTTAATTGTCAAATGCACGTGCAGTGCTTACAGTTTTTGGGGTCTTCAATGTTTAGGCCAGAAAATGCTCCCCTAGTTCACATGGCATACTGAGTATGGGCGTGCTCAACAGCCACGAACTATATTTTAAATTAGCACTGCAGTATGTTTATCGGCACACATGAAATTACCCTTCATAAGTGCATCGATCCAAGCTCGTTGATTCTGATGCTAACTGTTCATGGAATAACATGGGGTGGTGTGAAAGACACTAGCATCACATGTTACGTCAGTAGTAGTTAGGATTTTCACTGAAGCCTGCAATTCAACGATGTAAGTCACATATTGACCGCAGAAAAAGTAAGCACATGTTTGTTATTATTTGGCATACAGTTGAAACTTTTTAATGTGATGACGGTCATTCTCGTGGATTTTGGCAATAAAACCATTTTAGGATAAAGAACACCCGTCGAGGTGTAAGCTATGAAAAGCAGTAAACTGAGCGAGGCATAGTGAGGCATTTTAAAATACCTTTTCTCCTTCATCTTTTCAATGTTGACACACATCTGCTTTTGTAACCATCAATCTGGACTATTCCAGCCGAAACCAGCCTAGAGCTGTTGCTTGACTCTTAAATATCACTGAACAAAATTGTGTGCATTTTTTGGAGCATGCATATATAGAATGTAAACATTTTTTTCTCATCATTTTGTTTTCTTGAACAATGGGGTCGCACTAAACTGTGCCGAAATATGAAAAAGTTACGAGCTTCCTTCTGACGTCTACATATACATCATTTGTGCGGTTTCCTTGCCTGGTGGGAAGCAAGGGTCTGCCATCCCAAAGGGCATGTAGAACGAGAATAAATCTGGTGACGTGGTGAGAACTCAAGAACGGAGCACATTTTGGGTCAAGTTTACGATAAATATCCGGCAAATCAGCATTCTTGAAAGAGCCTCAGATTATTTATGCTTGTGAACTGCTGTTTGGGGATTAGCTTCACATAAAAATATCAAGCTAATCTATTCATTGTTTAACCATGTCTTTGAGAATATAAAGTACTTGCAAAAAATGTCACTTTTTTTCAGATGGCATATTCACATATAGGTCGTCTAAAAGAAATCTTCCCCTATTTGTATAACCAGCCCTCTCCTATAACATATTGAAAATCTACAGATTTATTTTTCTTTAAAAAAACAAAAACATTGTCATCATAATGTGCTGCAGCTTGTTTGACAGATGAGGGCGTCTAGGAAGAAAAAAAAAAGGATGCCTTTGTGGCTGTCTGCTGCGAAAATCGACAATCTGTTTTTCCATTTTGAGAACCTACAGGTGTATTTGATCTTACGCAAGAAAGATGTTTCGTCAGCTCATTCATATCCCATCTGTGTGACGCTATAGCACACTTTGAACAAACTTTGCATTCTACTGTTCTGCCTAGATCTACAGATTAGTTGCAGTTGCTGCTTCATAACAGTTTTGTCAACATTTATTATTGTTTTCACATACCTGAAGTCATCTGGAAAGTGAACAAATCTCATCATTTCAAGAACAGACCCTCTCCTACAGCATGTTCAAAATCTGCTGGCATGTGTTTTCTGTAGATCTTATTGCATCAGCTGACCATATTGGCTCAGATCATGTCAGAATGCGACGTAACAGCTTTTGGAAACCCTTTATTATGATCTCGTGGGCCCTTCTCCCACAACAGAAAGAAAAAACATGAAAATAGTCAGAGTTTCAGTGGAAATAGGTGTTTTTGCTACAGAAGGTGGCTCAAAGTAATAGTACCTCCTTGTGACCTGGGCGGAGCATGCCTCACTGTGCTTTATGTCCAGTAATTTCTTCTCCAACCATGTGTCTTTGGCAGTGAGCCACAACGTATGCAGTGTTCAAGCTTTCTTTCACCCGGAAGAACTCTGCAGGCATCAGAATATCTGCACGCAATAGGGTGCCGCAATCTAGCCCCATAGGTGCCAACTTTTTAAATGGTACTGCGAACACAGTCATAGTACCCTTTATCACGGCACAAAGCATTTATGCCAAAGTCATGCTTGTGGAGGCAAATCCATGCTTGCCAAAGCCAAAGAGGCAAAATTATGCTTGTGGTGGGTTTTATTACGCCTTGTTGCTCAGCGTATGGGGGGGCTTCTGCTTTTAGTTGGGACAAATGAATAAAAAAAATGTGAGGAAAGTAATATGCCACCTTCGGTCGCCATTGAACGAGCAAGATAAGTCAATAAAGGTGGTTGTTATTCACTCTGCTTTGTGATTGTATTTATGTTAAGTCACCTGTTTGGATCTGGTAGTACCAGCTAGCTTCCTTGTAATGTAACATGTATGTGACCGCATGGAGGACAAAGAGGAATAATTAGCTAGTCTGGGGTAGGAGCTCTCACACTCGCATAGCTGGTCAAAAAGAAAATGTGGGCCATGCATCACATAAAACACAAATACCAGTATATTTTCAGAAACCACTGGTTAATTTATAGTAGGCGCGGTGCATATAGGGTGTCCATGGACTGACTTTTTATTCTTGGAGATATCATATTTTTGCAGCTATAAGGGATGACAACATGTTCCAAATCCGAAGTGGGTGTAGTAATTCGGTCTCGTTTAATTATTGGAAATGGAGGGTCGGTGCAAATGCAACGTCGGTTTCGCTATGTGCCGCTATAGTTTTCAAAAGCACGCTCGTGACCATTTAGCGTGAGTGACATGGCCCCGAAGTGAGGGAGAAACAACGCTGCAGAACTGCAACCAGCACATTTAATGTGATATCGCGCCGGATGCAAGTTTTATAGCGATTTCATATTTCAGCACAATGTTTATAAGCTGTAAAAATAGGTGCAAGGGTTCCATTGCATACAATGAGGTAGTTGGTACCGTAAATTTTAGACCTCTTCTTGGCGTGGGTGCTTAGCATAAAGAGTGACCTGCAAATAAAAGTACTTGGGGGTTTCTGAATGTGAAGATCATAGGAGAGGCAGGAAGGCAAACAAATACAACAGAGGTTGCCGTTCACTTGTCACACTTCTGACGACAGTTACTTATTGCTCTTGGTTTTCTTCAGTTCCGACATATGATAACCAGAATTTGCACTGTACTTCCACGCGAATAAAAAAGACGCAAAAATTTCTGTCCGAAAATTTCATGGTTTTTAAGACTTTGAAAATGGCATAGGTTCCAGAGTATTCAAAGACCAATGAAAACAAAGTGCTTGAAGTATTATGTCTAGATACGTCTCTTGCAGCTTTTGCATGGTAAATCGTTGTCTAGGAAGGTGCGCGAATCAATGTGGATGTTCCTGAAATTAGAATCTTACTTCGTTACGCTTTGAGATTACCGTATGCTGGTTACATCAAATGAAGGCGCCTCTACTGTCTTAAGTTATTCATCCGAGAGAAAATAGTTTGTACTTGCAAACAAACAAATAGTTTCTTCACATTCATATACAGGTGATTTGCAGAATGGCATTTCGAGAGTCTTTCCAGTACCTGTTCCCTGCATTTATTAGAACGTAGGCTCACAACGAAAACCACACGCAGGAAAGTACACAGGCAGGTTCCGATTTCACGATTCTGAGGCTGGGACACACACAGACGAACAAACTCAGCACATCCACAAGGTACCGGTATCGGGCTTTTTCGTCGATCGTCATTTTTCAACTCTCCGATTTCACCAAGGTAGCCCTGCAGGAGAATGGGGATGGACGCGACAATGTTTACAATATGGCAGGTGGCCACCATAGCTGGAACCAACACCGGGAACTGATTTCGTGACATACGACACGAATTCAGAGTTCGACATATTCAAGTTTGACAGGCGAGCAGCAGAAAAAGCATTAACTGCAGTGTCAACAGAATCCTGATAGCCGAAAAATAAAGCAAATACAGCAAACGGTTAGTCCAGACGCGGTACTCTCGTTCCCAGCCCTCCGCAAAGAGCCACAGCCTGCGGGGACCTATTTCCAGACGCGGGAGCCAAAAGCCTTCGCTGCTCTGAGGCTGACGTGCCTGTCGACCAATGTCTGACCGTGCCTGTCGACGATCTATTTTGAAAGTTTGAATCTGACACGTTTGTAAAGTTGATTTTCACGGCTTTATCTTTACACCGTGGATTTTTTCGTGATTTATTTTGAGGAGTTTATTCTGGAACTTTATTTTGCGCAGTGTAAACCTGAGTGACCCCAAAACAACGGCATATGTGCAGGAAGGTCGATGGTAGAAATACATTCAGGACCTCTGCTTGTTTAAAGTCCCACATGTATATCCCCTCATTTTAGCTCATTCTGTGGTCATCTTAGACATTATGTACTCTTTTGTATAGTTGAAACATGCATATCATGTGAAGTTACTTCACATCACGTTGCAAATAATGCGTCCATGTGTGTTCCAGCCACTCACAGCGATAGAATGGCACGAGATTGCTGCCGGCTTCATTGAAAGATGGCAGTCTCCCAACTGCTTGGGAGCTGTATATGGCAAACACGTTAAAATAACTGAACCAAAGAGATCTGGGACTACTTACTTCAGCTACAAGGTATAACATATTGTCTCTGTTTTAAGCTACCAGGTGGTGGTCTCGCGTGTTGCTCATGATTTCTTGTTTCCCTTCCAAGGCACGTATTCCATATCGGTTCAGACTAGTTGACGTAGGTGCTGTGGGTAGGCTAAGCGACTCAGGTGTCTTCAAGAACTCCACGATTGGGTTTCACCTCGAGGCTGGCACACTTGGTATACCTGGGCTGGTACAGATACCAGGGGCGGAATTGGTTCCTCCCCACGTCTTCTTGTAGGAGATGAAGCATTCCAGTTACGCGGTGATTTTCTGCGGCCATATCCAGGCACCAACTTATCCGTAGACAAGAGAGTATACAGTGAACCCTCGTTAATATGACCCCCGATAATCTGACATACGCGCTTTACGACCATACTCCTGGGGAACAATGCAGTGAAACGTCTGCAAATCCCCTCTGTTAATATGACAATTCCGCATTATGACCAAAATTTTCGGGAAGGACCATGGTCATAATAACGAGGGTTCACTGTACAACTACGTGCTATGTCGTGCCAGGTAAAATTATTTTATGCATTTATCTATACCTCTTATGTCTCTGCTGTTCTGCACAGTGACTTCAAAGAAGATTATTAACTGCGAAAGATGCTTGACCTTGCTTACATTGTTCTTTAATTAGCATTGTAACATGTTATGCAGGAACTGCGTGGAAAACGCCTTCGGTATTCTGTCAGCACGCTGGAGGACCCTACTTCATACCATAAACTTTGCACCGAAGAATGTGGACCTGATTGTCAAGGCAGCCTGCATTCTTCACAACGCATTCGGCAATATTACTGAGGGACGGTGACTTGAAGAGCTAGGTGATAATTCTTCAGGCTGATAATTCTTCAGACTCTTGCGTGCTAGCTCCGCTAAAGAATTTAGGAGTTACAAATATTTATACTCAGTGTACGTTCAGCTTAATCATTTCTCTCAAGAAGACATTTCATTTTTGACACGGGGTGGTAATAGTTTTATTTTTGTTTGTGACTGAAACCTGCGAAGTTTGGGTATGTGCTGTGCATTTTATGTTTTGTACATTTTTCATTCAACCTGCATTTGTTAATGAACTGATGTGTCATACACCAGTTATCACCAAAGAGATGAGAGGGTAACAGAAAGGTAAACCGGCAGCTATATTTGAAACCACTCCGAATTGTGCCATGTTGGCCTCACCTTGCCTTGTTTGCAAATGGCGGACATTGGGTTCTTGTGGTGACGTCTTTGCGCGTGTACGCTTCAAAATCCGATAGCAATTGCTAATCCAATAACGCCGCCAACAATGTTTCCCAAGCGTACTCCAGATATACTATGAAAGTCACATAAGCAAACCTGACAGCCTGTCCCAGTGCTGTACATACATCGCTCACAAATATTGTTTGTGCTTCATAGCCCCGTTACTTGACTCTTCACAATGTATGATGAGAACTGTGCTTTTTCGCTGTTGTTGTTGCACAATACTGGTTCTAATGGATGAGATTTTCATCACATCTTTTGGCCATTGTTGCCTTAAATTAAAAACAAAATCTTCGCATTTTAATTTAAATTGCTTGAGAGAGACGAGTGAGATGTCGTTTATTGCACAAAGAAATAAATTCTTGTAAAGTACGGTTAGTCGTGTGACATTTCTTCATCGTCATTAAACATATTCAGAAACTCAGTTCTCATGTTATGCAGGTGCTCCTTTTTGGCACGTCGCATGCCCTCGGCAAGGACCGAGCAAAAATTGTCATGTTCATCTCCCATTCGCTGTTGAATTTGTGTGTCGATCAGTCTCAGCTCTGCTTCAATCCTGTCCTCCTGGTCGTCTCTCCTTCGCTTCCGTGCATTTCTCGTGGAACGAGTGGACGACTGGGTGGTATTGTATAGTTGCGGTACCACAGCTGCAGGAGGACTTTGTGATTGTGTAGGGCCAGCAGGCAGGTCTCCAACTGAGGAAGCAGATTGAGGAGGACAGTGATGCAGGCCTGGGCAAACATTGTGCACGGGCACTGGCAGGCGCTTGTGAGACACCTGTCTCTGTTGCTGTACGGCACATGGAGGCTATTATTGTTTGTACCGTCTCCGTCGAACTTCCTGCTGCGTGTGTGGGCTGTGGGATTGCATATCCAAGGTTCCCGAACGTTCTGCACAGAAACCAGAGCAAATGTAGAACTTCTACAATGACCTCTAAATCGTTCACCAAGGGTTATTTCAGCTACATCATTATTAAAATTGTTCATACTTATGTATCTCGGGGATCAGAGGTTCATTTGTGTTCATGCAATGTACATTAGATCAGCACATGAATTGTAGCGCGAGCTATTTACCAAGCACGCGTCGGCAGCTGAAGCTTTAAAGGCTGCCCGGGACGCGGTTGCCTCCTCCCCTCCTTTGCCTCAGTGTCGACTTTACCACCACCACCTGGAGCTTTCCTCAGCAAGCTAAAACAGTCCGCCTTGTACGTGACCCATGTGGGTGTTACTTATTGTAATCGAGGTTGTATTTTTGCCACCGAACCCAGCTCGTGAATTTTTACCTCTTTGTACGGTAGACATCCTTGAGAAAGCAATACTGGCGGAAATGAGTCCAGTTCACATCATCGGCACTAATTTCTTCAAGTTCATCGACGCCGGCACCACTTCTTCTAGATAAAATACTGCCCTATAATTCTTTCCGAAGGCGTCTCTAAGATTGTGCCACCGGCATTGCACTTCTTCAACTAGAGAAAAAAGATGGTATCGCTGAAATTTCGCTGACACAAACGAACTGCAGCAAGTAAATTTAAACTTACCGTCCCATGCTACGGCTTCTGCAACCTGCTGCCATAAAAGTGACTTCAGCGTGGTGTCTTTATATTGAGAGCACTTAATATCCCAAAGAACGTTCCTCTTCTCTACTTTTCTGATTCTTTCTTTTTTTTTTGAAGGGCTCGCGTTATCCCCGAAGTCTTAGTTTTTCCAGTGCTCTTTAGGTTGGCAATACGCGCGTCCAAAATGCCCGCTGCCTCCGCACGTGGAGCGGCCACCTGACGGGATTTCCGTTTGTGCTCCCATTGGCTGCCGTTGAACGGCTGCTTCCCCTCTTCGCCGAATTTTTCTGGCCACGGCTGTCGTCGAGAAATCGGTGAAGTTCTCATTGCTCCCACCAGCTGGCCGGAAAAACGGTGACTGTGGGCCGTTTTTTCCGTGGAGAATTCGTCGTATGCGGTTACCGCTTGAGTGAAGGCGGAGATGTTGATGTCACTGTCGCTCCTTTACTGATCACTTGCTGTTTATAGCAGATTGCAGAGGTAAGATACTTAGTTCTGTAGCGCGCGCTGCGATACCTTTTCTGCTTCATTAGTGGTTCGCGCGGATCACGAGGTAAATTTACCCAGGTAGCGAAGGCGACGAAAAAAAACAAAACAAATCTGACCCGGCAACACTCTTATCTCCGTGACCCGAGCGATCCTGGGTGTTGGTAGCACAGATACGGTCGTAAACAAAAAATATTTACGACGCGCGCATGGGTCTTGTATAAACTAAAAGTTTATTCATAATTCAAGTATAGGAAAAGCTATCTGTTGCACCACTAGTAAACATATACGAAATCATCTACCACCTGAGTAAGTTTCCGTATCCTGCTCCACTGCGCATGTGTAGCAGTACGCTCGTTTGTCCGTGCAGTCTTTTATCCGTGTCATGTACCCGTGCGTTCTAGTGCGGAGTTCGTACACTTTTTGGATTAAATAGGAAGCGACGTTCACATTTCGAAGCTGTAGGCCAAGATTAGCACGTGTGAACAGATAGTGCTATGCATCCCGTGTTGCTGGCCCCGAGAAAAAAAAAAAGGTTTCATCATGGCAAGACCACTACACTATTTATTATTCATGCTGCTGACGTCATATGTGACGTCATTTATTTACAAAAGTAGTAGTCCGCGCAACGGATGGATGGTGCTGACAGTCTCTGTCGTGGCGCATTCTGAAGACGCATGACCCTATGGGAGTTTCGCTACCTGTTTATATATATATACCTTGCGCATCGTGTGGCTTTGATATCGCACTTGCAATGTGCTCCCTGAAGTCCATTATGAGTAAGCTGATTATAGTACATCTGTTGATTAGTCCCCTAATTGAGTAAAAAATACGGTTTCCTAGCAGCAGTCCCATCAGGTCATCCAACGACAAAAGTAAAAACGCACTAAGGCAACTCTCCTTGTCATAAAAATTTGTTGCAGCCAAAAACAAACACCCTGTATGTAAACTGTGTATACATAACATTGTGCTGTCAGAAGTTCACAATTGTTTCCACCATGATATTATGGCACATCGCTGATGGCAGCATAGATGTTATAAATTGCACTCCATTCTTATTTTGTATGCGTAGATTTGTGCTTCTTTGCCTTTCAGATCGCGCCTTATGTTCTCCCTCGAACTCTTGTCCACGTGCCAGGTGCACATTAGTTGTCGTTCAGCGCTTCCCATGGTATCCCCCCAGGCATTATAAAATGCTGGTGCATCATCGCTCATGAAACTTCTAGTGTGCAGGTTGTGCAGGTCTCCAGTCCTTTCTTCTACTCCACTGAAGAAAATCTTCATCGCCATATAGTCGGTACGACTCGTGAAGCAGACGGCAGTAGTACTGCCCCATTACGCATAACGACGTCCTTTTTCTAATCGAGTTCCAAGAATTCTATTCTAATCCAATTCTAAGTCAAAATCCACTTTTAAGCTAACACAATCCTGTTCTAAGCCAACCCAATCCAGTTGGAATCCAACACAAGTCAAATCCAAAGCCATCTGATTGGTCGCCATTAGCTCCGCCCACTTCACGTTGATTGGCCCATGCTAAGCCTACTGGTCGTTAATTGGTTGACCGTAGTTCCGCTCCTTTATGCTAAGTAGTTTTCTCGGCTCCGCCCACTTCACGCTGATTGGCCCATGCTAAGCGTACTGATCGTTGATTGGTTTACCGTAGCTCCACCCCTTTATGCTGATTACTTGGCTCCTCGCACTTCACGTTGATTGGCTCACGCTAAACCTACTGATCTTTGGTTGGTTCCGGCGTCGGGAAAGTGGCGCCCCCATCGCCCGGCAGCAGCCGCAGTAGCCCCCTCCTGCACCAACGGTTGGGTCGCCGCAGGAGGGAGACCCCCACGTATAGCTGTGCGTGGCTTTCCCGTGTCTGGGGAAAGGGGGATCCTGGCGGTTGAGTGGACCCTGAGGTTGTTTTGGACCCTTCGGGGCCCCTCTGGGAAAGCAACACACCGCTTTGGCCCCTGCTTCCCATAGTCGGGTGGTCCTGGAAGGCCCGGCCAGGATTATTCAGCTAGTCGCCATCTCCCTTTTCATTACTTTCTCTTCCTTGGTCTCCTTCTTTCTCTCCTTTTCCTCTTTTCACCATCCTTGGCGGCAAGGGTCAACCTTGAGCAGTCTTTCACTCTCCAGAAGCTGCACTTGGGTATAGTGCAGAGGCAAGTGTTAGCGTGTGGGACACGTTCCCTCGTTGGGCTCGATGGTGGGCGACACACCTCCTGCACTGAATCAGTCTTCTCTTTTATGGATTCTTCTCGTACAAAAAAACATGATCAGCGCCAAAAGAGGCGCTGCACCGATGCACCAGCTATGCAAATCCTCGACTTGACTCCTGAACCTTGGTTTGCGAAGTTCCTCATAGTCCACTCGGAAGATGAGACCAAACCTATGGCTAAGGTATCACCATTCACGATTGCAAGAGAGTTAGAAAAGACAATAGGGAAATCTTATAATGCTCGAAAGCTGACCACAGGAGATCTACAAATTGAAGTGACCACAAGGCAACAAAGTTCCGCTCTCCTTTCACTTAATAAAATTTCTGATATATCAGTCACTGTGACCAGACACCGAACACTTAACATCGTGAAGGGCGTCATCTCAGAGTCTCAGCTCCTTGACTGCTCAGACACTGAGATCGAGGAAGGACTTAAAGACCAAGGCGTTGTGACAGCAAGGAGAATTGTGATGCGTCGGGATGGTAAAGACATCCCGACGAAACACATTGTCCTTTCCTTTCAATTGCACAGGCTTCCTCAGACCATCAAAGCAGGGTATCTTAATTGCCATGTACGTCCGTATATCCCGAATCCGCGACGCTGTTTCAAGTGCCAGCGTTTTGGACATGGGTCGCAGGTCTGTCGAGGACAGGCGATCTGTCCAAAATGTGCTGGCATGGACCACTCTGCAGAATCCTGTGCAAACGAAGTCCGCTGTTCGAACTGCAAAGGGAGCCACCCTGTCTACTCCAGGTCCTGCCCCCGTTGGCAGGAAGAGAAGGAAGTACTCAAAGTAAAAGTGACGCAGAATATCTCGTATAAAGACGCAAAAACACAGGTAGAATTTGCCAAAAAAGGCACGTTCTCCGAAGTGGTGCGCCGGGGAGTGGCACCACTGCGGAAATCTGTGGAGACGCAGACTTCTGGGTCTCCACCCCACACTCCCCCCACACAAGAAAAGCCTGCGGAGAGCTTGCTTCCGCTGGCACCAGCTGCTCAGGTGGGCAGCCGGGAAGTAGCGGCCACAACCTCTACGGAGGTTGATGGCGAGCTGTCAGTTTGGGACGGGCTCACAGGGGGCTCATCCCAGGCTGCCACACACACGATGGATGTTGACGATGATGACTGCATGTCGCAGAAATCATCGTCAAGCCTTCCCCCCAATCCTTCCCCATGGAAGGAACAGAGAACGAAAAAAGGAGGCCGAGGCAGGGGTAGTACGTCCCTAGGGAAACATAAGCCCCCAAGGGTTACACCTCCCACATAATGTACAGTCTCTCTTCGTTGCTATTCATCACTACTTTCATTATGGGGCAAGTATTCCTTCAGTGGAACTGTCGAGGCCTTCACACCAACATAGATGATATACATGACCTGTTTGAAAGGTACAGTGCCGTCTGCTTCTGCTTACAAGAAACATACTTACACGAAGAAAATTATAATCCTTTCCGCAGACATAATATTTTTAGGAAGGACCGTACAACTGGCGCTCGTGCATCTGGCGGAGTGGCTGTGGTCCTCCCGCAGAGTATAGCTGCAAGACAACTTCCGCTTGTCACAGACTTGGAGGCAGTTGCCGTTCAAGTCTGCCTCGACACTGTCTTGACAGTGTGTTCATTATACTTGCCACCATCATCACTAATAGAACAAAGGGAACTTGAAAAGCTATGCGATCAACTTCCTCAGCCCTACGTCATCTCAGGCGACTTTAACGCTCACAATCCCTTGTGGGGCAGCTCAAAAGTAGATAGACGAGGGAAAATGTTGGAGAGGGTTCTTCTCTCAAGGCCAATATGTCTCCTAAATTCAGGGTTACCGACATACATAAATTCTTCAACGCAAAGTTTCTCTTCTTTAGACCTTTCGCTGTGCAGTCCTACACTTTTTTCACGTCTGGAGTGGACAGTTGAACAAAACCCTCGTGGTAGTGACCATTTTCCTGTCATTATAAAATTTCGTGGTCCAACAAATTCTCTAAGGTCACGACCTCCACGATGGAAACTTTCTGAGGCAGACTGGAACTTGTTTCAGAAAGAAGCCAGCCTCGTATCATTATCTTTTGAGGATACTAGCATTGAAGAAGCAAATAATGTTATAACAAATGCAATAATAAATGCTGCTTTGAAATCTGTGCCACAGACATCTGGCCGTCTCCCCAAGCGTCCCAAACCTTGGTGGACAAACGATTGTGGGAAAACACGCAAAGAACAGAACAGAGCTTGGGGTATCTTTCGCAGATACCCCACTCCAGAGAACCTCCTTGCATTTAAAAGAGCACGGGCGAAAGCCAAATGGACGAGAAAGCAGGCCAAGCGCTCTTCGTGGTGTAGTTTTATCTCTTCCTTGACACAAAACACTCCATCAAAGGTGGTTTGGGATAGACTTCGGAAAATTAAAGGAGATTATACAGGCTTTTCTATCCCCTTACTTCAGGTAAATGGGGCCCCATGTCAGAACTTGGGCGAGCAGGCTGACCTCCTCGGTCAGCATTTTCATAACATATCGAGTTCTTCTCATTACAACAAGGATTTCCTCTCTACAAAGCAACAAGCTGAAAAACAAGCCATTCCAGTCACAGGTGGTGAGAACCTTCTATATAACAAGCCCTTTACCATGGTAGAGCTCCTGAGAGCACTGTCTTCAGTAAAGGTCAGTGCCCCGGGGCCAGACCGCATTGCATATTCTATGCTCACTCACCTGTCAAGTGAATCTAAAGAATGTTTGCTTAAGTTTTTTAATAATGTCTGGGAAAAGGGCCAAATGCCATCAACATGGAAGGTAGCAACGGTCATCCCCTTCCTGAAGCCTGGGAAGGATGCTTCAAACCCAACCAGTTACCGACCTATTGCACTGACAAGCTGTCTGGGAAAAACTTTCGAGAGGATAGTTAACAACCGACTGATGTATTATCTTGAGGTTAATAACTGTCTTAATAATAACCAGTGTGGTTTTCGAAATGCACGGTCGACAGCAGACCACCTCATCCGGTTGGAATCCACTATTCGAGAGGCCTTTGTTAGAGGAAATCACTGTGCGTCTGTTTTCTTTGACTTAGAAAAGGCCTATGATACTGCTTGGCGGTATGGTATCGTCCGAGACCTTTACTCATTAGGAGTACGGGGCCGACTTCTCAGTTGCATAACCAACTTTTTACAAGGTAGGACCTTCAGAGTTCAACTGGGAACAACACTGTCGCGACCTTTTATTCAAGAAAACGGAGTTCCACAAGGTTCAGTACTAAGCGTAACACTTTTTATAGTTAAAATGAACTCAGTAGCAAGCGTTATTCCCCCTTCTATTTCATACTCTTTGTATGTGGACGATGTACAGATTTCTTATTCGTCCAGAAATTTGAGTACTTGTGAGAGGCAGCTGCAACTCGCAATTAACAAACTGCTGAAATGGGCCGATCAAAATGGTTTTAAATTCTCCTCAGAAAAAACTGTTTGTGTCCTGTTTTCCAGGAGAAGGGGACTGTACCCAGACCCCACACTGACTATTGATGGTCACGCTCTTGCTGTACATGAAGAACACAAATTCCTTGGCGTCGTCTTTGATAAAAAACTCACTTTCGTGCCGCACGTCAAGATCTTGAAAGCAAAATGCTTGAAATCTTTAAATATTCTTAAAACCATTTCACACCGTTCCTGGGGTGCAGACAGAGAGACTCTTCGCCGCATATACAGTTCTGTTGTTCGTTCTAAACTAGATTATGGATGTGTTGCATATGGATCAGCACGCTTATCAGTCCTGAAAGCTCTCGACCCAGTGCACCACCTTGGCTTGCGGCTGGTACTTGGGGCTTTTAGGACCACACCGGTTCAAAGCTTATATGTTGAGTCAAACGAGTGGTCCTTGGAAAGGCGACGCTTTTACCTTGCAGTGTCTTATGGGCTGAGAGTAAGGAGCTATCCACAGCATCCTGCACACTCCACTGTAATCAGCACTTGTTTCCAACGGCTCTTTATTAATAAGCCAAATGCTGTGGCTCCATTTAGTATTCGTATCCAGCGGGATGTAGAACGTTACAATTTTACGAGCTATAATCTACCGCCCTTGTTGTGCAATAAGCTGGTATCTCCTTGGTATCCACCTGTGCAACATGATACAACTCTTCTGAAATTTGACAAACAGAAATGCCCAGCCTTGCAAATACAACAAGAATTTGAAGCCCTCAAGCAAAGCTTTGGCCACCATGTGGAAATATACACTGATGCTTCGAAAACAAATACAGGAGTATCATGTGCCATGGTATCTGGTGTATACACTAAGCCACACCGTTTAAGCAATATTTTGTCAATTTTTAGTGCTGAGGTTTATGGCATCATTGTTGCGCTCAACCATATCTTGCAAACACACACATCATCATCGGTTATATACACAGACTCTCTTAGTGCAGTGCATGCCATATGTGGTCTCCACATGCACAAAAACCTGCTGGTAAGACGAGCACAGTATCTTGCGAGTCTTATACAAGGAAAGGGCCACAGTTTGTGCATTTGTTGGGTGCCCAGCCATGTAGGCATAAAGGGAAATGAGAGCGCGGATCGTGCTGCCGCTGCTGCTCAGGATACCGACATTACGGCATTTGAGATTCCTCTCAGTGATCTCCTGAGAGACCTCAGACATGTTATCAACAAAGAATGGCAAAGCTCTTGGGACACGCAAACTCTGAACAAATTGCACACTATCAAACCACGGATAAAACAGTGTGCACAACACTTTGAAAATCGATTAAATGAAGTTCTATTCAGCCGTCTGAGAGCTGGACACACCTTCTTAACACACGGGTATCTTCTCCGAGGCGAGCAGATACCACAGTGCGAGCATTGCGGGACAGCCTTGTCCGTTATGCATATACTCATAGTTTGCACCCATCACGAACGCCATCGTCAACAACACTTCTCACTGTTTTACAAATATAGGATTCCTCTTCACCCAGCGCTTTTGCTGGGGGACGAGCCTCTCATCAGTTTTAACCATGTGTACAACTTTTTAAGAGACATAGGTTACCTGAACGACCTGTGAACATGGAAATATTTTCACTGCTTTTTACCTTTCAATCAATCATATTTTTACCTTTCCTGTTTTGACTTTAAATGAAATCGATTATTTTTAACTAGCTTTGATTCATACCATTGTCGTGGCGCTCTATGGCCAAAGTTGCCTTTGCGCCATTAAAATCCTAATCATCATCATCATCATCTTTGGTTGGTTCATCATAGCACTGCCCGCGTCGTAGCACAGGCGCCGGAAGTGCTGCTTTACGTCAGCATGTCACAGGGCATCCGTTTTCAGGTACAATGCATTATAATCCCTCAGATTCAAGCATCCAAAACGTTCAAATACGTGCAGCGCGTACTGATAGTCTTCGTCGCTTATGTCCTCACCCGTCAGATAGTTTCGGAAGGCGGATTTTGGCGGCAGATCCAATTCGTTGTATACCGCGAACGAGCTAACGCGGCTGTACGGGAATACACGTTTACGAAGCAAAATTTCGTAGTCATCTCCAGATACCTGCTTCAGGCATTGGAACGCCTCTGCGCCCCCCATGGATTTGACGGTTTCCACAAGCACTCCCAGCGACGAATTTAGGTACTGCATGGTATCTCTGAATAGGAAGGTGCTAGTTTCGAACGATCGGATTTTTTTCATGGAACTGGCCACGATGAAGGGAGCTCGGTTCCACCCGAGAAGGTGAGATTCCCGCAGCAGTCCGGCGAAATCGTAGGCAAGTTTGTGCACCATGACGGGTAGATTTCCTCTCGTCGTGCACGCCACGTTACAGGGGTTGCACAGCGTCGCGATGTAATTTGTCTCGCCGGCAGTACAACGCTTGGAATGGTCATGGTGCCGGACACGTGGTAGATCTTGCGCGAACTCCCGCCTACAGTACGCGCAGTGGGTGGCAGCTCTGTGCCGCGCTCGTTGCTCATCATTCAGCACCATTTCGTCGGGGCATGCGTTCAGGGCGATCATCTTGTTCCGTATTTCCATCAAAGCTGTGACACACTGCCTCGCGGAATCTTGACCGTGGTGCGTCCTGATGCGCATCACCTTCGAGTCGTGGGTGCGCACGAGCACGGCGCAGAAGCTAGAGGTGACGTGACGTTGCATGCCAACACCACTGGGCGCGAGTACGCTCTCCGTGTCCAACGCGACGACGTAGTTTTATGGCTGCTTGTACTCTATCTTAGTAAATTCAAAGTTTTTTCCCGTTTCTCAAAATTCCAATATGATTTCGTTTACGTCCGCGCACAGGCGACGATGTTTCGCCATGCTCTCTTCCTTCACGAAAGAGCGCGTGCAACGTTCGCATACGAAATGGTTACTTCTGGTTGTCAACAAGCGTTCGAGGGACTTGATTCCGAAAAAATGCTCGCCTATAGCCAATAAGTGAATTTTCTTTTCATACTCGACTTTTGGGGATCGCGACACGTGCACTCCCTGATCGACGTACCCGTATACGTACACGGATATGTTGTTTTTGTCTTTGAATTCGTCCAGATCAGAGTAGGAAACGGGGACGTGGATAGGCCACCAGTACTCCGCTGCGTAGTTTTCACATTTTTTCCACGAATTCCTTTCCTGCTGGTGCTGATGGGCAAGCGTATTGTATTTGAAGCACTCACCCTCCTTACGTGCCGGTAAATGAATATTCGTTAGCACATTCCTGCGTTTAGCCAAATGATCGGGAAGTGCCCCAGTGCATCCGATTTTTTTATTTTTTAGTTTTCACAGCGGAAATACATATTTGAACGTTTTGGACGTTGGTGGACACGAACCCACTCCCTTCCCGATAGTGTAGGAGGTGTGCCGTCCCGAGAATCGTCTTCCGATTCATCCTCGATATCGTGAGGGTCAAAAAAGCAGAATACACACTGAGGCATTGAAAATAAACGGATCCGTAAGAAATGTCCAACAAGTAAAGGGGATAACTTACTTGTGAAGCAAATGAAAGCAGACTCTTCCCCTTGAGGCGATCGCGCGGCTTATAAACCAGCAGCCACGCTGCATGCGCCAACACGTTGTGGCTCACGTGTTTCCGCACGGTCGTAAATCATGTGTCACCTTGAGGATGAGGCCATGATGGGGCCATCTGTTCGCACCCACCCGTCATGGTCAAAATGAGAACTCTGTGGTGAGCTTTGTTTTATCACCATCGAAGAAAATGTTGCGTATGTTTCAAGGTGGTGTAAACAAATTTCGCTTTCTCCGCAAAGTTCGGTCACCTTGAGGATGAGTCGCTTGCATGTTCCAACACGTTGGGGCCACCTGTTTTATATCAAAATGCACTTCCACCCATCGTGGCCGAAATGAGTTTATACTATAGAACTCTATGGTGAGCTTTGTTTTATTCTCAGCGAAGAAAATGTTGTGTATGTTTCAAGGTGATGTAAATAGGGTTGCTCCGAGAAATTGGGTCACCTTGAGACACGCCCCAAGATGATGGTGCCATCTGTTTAATATCATAAACGTACTTCCACCCGTCGTGGCGGGCCCTAGCGAAAAATGTTGCGTATGTTTCAATGTGATATAAACAGATTTTGCTTTGTCCGAGAAATTGGGTCACCTCGTACCTCATGTTTTTCGAGGCCGCGCGTATTAAAACCAAAAGTAAGCAGTGATCACACAACGCTATGCGAAGAAAAAAATATCCCTATGAACCCACGTCACCACCTGCTCATTGCCGAAACAAGCTTTCTGTAACCAAAAACAAAGGGTTCGCTTATGGAGTTTCCAAGAAGTTCCAAATGTCCTTCGCAGCTAATGGGCGCGCATCACGGGCTGTTCCTGCGTGATTGTGTAAACAAACCGCACCACCCTTGCGCTCCTCTAGGGGTGCTTTATATAAAAGTTGCGATATATACAACTGATTTGAGGTCTGTGAAGCTACTTCCGTCGGTCGACTCCCGGTGAAGCGCACAACGAGAAAGGTATGTTTCACTATTGTCTTCAAGATGATGAAAGTTAGGTAATAGTTGTCCTCATTTTCAGTTCATTTGGCGTGCGTAGAAACTTGCACTGAGAAGTAAGCGAGATATGTCATCTATTTTCGAGAAGCTGGATAAACTAAAGAAACCCGGTGATGGGGACATTCAGAAAATGAGCATTGTTCCGAAGAACGAAAAGCTCGACGTGTTCGACTTACGCAAAGTGGATACTATGTACGGGGATGCCGTGTACGTGGAACTCCTGATGGACAACGATAAACGCGTAAAGGTGTACCTACCCAGTCGTTTTAAGCGACTCACAGATGAAGATTTGCAAGAAATGCGAGAATTACCAGATCTGAAACTAGAGAAGGAGGAGAGATTCAGGGATGGTAAAAGAGTTGCATCGCCCGACATCATCTTTACTCACGCGAAGAAGAAGGGACCACCAGACCAGCGAAAGTCCGCGTCCCATATGTAATCAGCAGTACAATAAAAATACATGTATTTCTGATTTTAAGAGAAAAAAATGTTGCGTTGTTGTGATGGATTAGGAAGATAGGCTGATATGATGGGAAGCTCTATTGATAGAATGATATGATAGGGAGTTAAAGCGCGTATTCATTGACTAAGCAAGTATAGTTTGTGGGGTGTTATAGAGAATAAAGGACACCACACTTTTTTAAGCGACAAACAACTTTTCTAGCATCTTTATTCATTTTAGGTCATTAGCGGCGAGATTATCGGAAAACGGGGATACAATGCTCTTCAGTGATTTCCCTTTCGCCAACAATGTCGCCACGATACAACAGTACACACCAAACATTGGAGAATACAGGCTTTGAATACAGACATCATTATATTCGTCGACGGTGAGGCGTTTCAACTCGGCTTTGATGGGTGGCAATCCGAAGAAATCAAAGTAGATGAGGTCATTCTTCATTTTCGCGTACAGAATCCAGTGCTCCCCGGCTTGCTGTCGCCGATCGGTGTTCACCACGATTATACCCGGTCTATCCAGCGCGGGCAGACGGTCGTCTCGAGCGTATACACCACGGAAGAGTGCCGAACTGTAATCATTGTACTTCAGGAGTATCTCGATATCTTGCTCGAACATCGCTAATCCAGTGTGACGTTCCTGTCCTTATCGATGGACATAATTCGCACACTCTCGGACAGTATCAATACGGTCATGGGTTCGGCCAAGGCACGTCAGAACTTGAGTTGCAGACGAACGTTGCCACGCCTGATCGGTGACATGTGGACGGAGGATTGATCTGGATCCAGGTCGTTGTACAGTAGCAACTTGTTTCCAACGTAGTGGCCGTATTCGTAGGAGACGTGCTTCTCACACAGCTGCTTCAAGATGTTGAAGTAGCTTCGGTGGTTCAGGTTATTGTTGAAGTCGAACGTGTCTATTCGCTGCGTCCCGTTCACGGTGAGCGTCGCCGACTCAATGTCGCAGTTCACAAATCGGTACGGGTCCCGATTGAATGCTCCCTGGTTGGCTAGGGTGGGCACGAATGCGACCACCTTCTCTGGAAATAAATCTTCCAGGCATGCATCCAGGTTGCCAACTGGTAGCAAACGAATAAGCGATTCACTTCCGACCAGTGTGTAGAGAGGCTTGCGCTGCTGCAATTCCGTTTCGTGCACGAGCAATAGGCTGGGACACACGGTGATTTTCTTTATGTACAATGTGGCACTCATGATTTCCACTTTATGCGTGTGCTGCTGCTGATCGGTCTTCATAATGCGGAATTCGTCGGAGCCTTGATAAAAAACAAGCCTAATTTCCACTCCCGATAAGAGTAGCTTAGGCTGCAGGAAAATGTCCGAATTGATCTTGGAAACCAGGTCGATGGTCTTGCCGCCTCGTGTGAGGCTGTATCATTCGGTCGGTCCACGAGCACGAATGTTGTTTTCCGATTGACGCGCTTCTTCTTGCGTGTACAGGCCTCCTTTATGCACGGTATTTTGCTCCGTGGTGCTGGCGTGAAGCAAAATATCCAGGTAGCTTCTATAGCTATACAAATCATTATTCGTAATCATGGTCTGATTCAAGAAGACGTCTACGTTCTTGAAAAGCGAGCTGGCGAACGCGTTGACGGGGTAGACCTCGTCGTAGGTCGTCCGATCGCCAGCGTGTGTTTCCGGTAGCGAACCATCGTCACGTACGATGCGGACTTTCGTCACGATGTACGCGGAGTTCAAATCGAGATAGTGGTGCCCCAAATTCGAAAGCTGGAACTCTATGACGGAGGATATGTCAGCGACCGGGTAGAATACCTCATATTCCCTCTTCAGTATATGCCACTGCGTTCCCGGCACGGAAAATAACTGTGTTTCCGACTTATCCAACAGAGGAGTGTCAGGATGTACGATGTTAATCATGTCCATCTCGCAACTAAATTGTGGCCGCGCAACCAGCGTGATTTATGCTGTCGAAGACGTCCTGTTTTCTCCTCTTTCTTCGCCCGGCTCCTCCGAGGTCGCGGAGAATTTCGTGGCCCGCATCTCTCGCCGATCTTTTAAGCGCACTTCGGAAAGAGTCTCCCTCCGACAGATTTTTGGCTACGCGCTTAGCGGCCGCAACAGCCGTCTGTTTTAAGTAGGGCGATGCGCGTTTAAAGAGTGGAATAGCGAAACGCCCGAGCTGAGAAAAGAAATTGCCTCCCCTCTGGTACAGGTGGGACGTGTATACCGTCGGAACACCATATCCGTAGATTGGTACCGCTTTAGTGTACATGCTTAAAGTGTAGCGTCAGCGTCGATCTACCGCGATTTTGTAGCGGTAGCTTGCGACCCGTGTCGTAGCGTATAGAGACGGTGATTGAGGAAATTTCGCGCAGCACTAACTTAAAATACTGAACGGGAAGAAAGCTGAAACTGAGTTGTTCTTTCGTTCTATCATATACGAATGGAATTAATTTCAGCATCGGATGCCCCCGGTTTCCCACTACGGAGGGCGTGACGAGATCCGTGTATATCATAATACAGTTAATGGGCAGATCTATGGTCACTTCGTCGACGCCGAATCGTTTTCGGTAAATACGGTTTTCGTGCCGAAACCCAGTAGGCACGCAAAGTAATCGGATAATGTAAGCGACAGACCGAGCGACGGAAGCCTCCGGCTGCAGACGCTCATGGATGACGCTCACGAGAGCTTCGGGTGTTTCGTAGTAATTTGGTGGAAGTGAAATGCGCCGACTTTCCGTCTCTCGAGTGTTTATGTGCATGCGGTACGTCTTCACTATGGGATTACATGTGACGCGCTTTCGGGATCCTTCAACGTGAATGTGCTTCACCTGAATGAGTCCCAGGAACTCGGTCGACATGTTGAAATTCGCCGGGAGAGAGAGCGAGTAAGTGTTGTCTTTGTATTCCACCCTTGATTCTGTATTGTTCGTCGCTCTTAATAATTCGTTGAATGTGTCGGTAATTAGCGATCGTGGTTCCAAAATTATATCATTATTGATCACTGTCACCTGGCGAACTCGCATCATAACAGCTCTTTCCTCCGCGAGCTGTAACACGTTTGGGACGGCGCGTACTCTACCGCCCTCCGGGTGATCTCCATCGATTTCGACGATTCCAAAGGCGAGATGCAGCGGTCTGTCGATTAATTTCACCGAGCGCACGCGCGACGGTAGCTTAAACACGTAGTGATCTTCCTCGTAAGTCCACTCTATCCCATATTCGGGGAATATTTTATTCAATAGCGTGCCCGTGTCTTCGAACGTGAGCTGTTTTGTTTGCCACTTCTCCGTTGATAGCGTTATCAGGTTATCCGGCGCTTGGTTCACGTTCACGAAGCTGTTGGGAATGGAAAATCCCTCTAGACTGACGACGTACGAATCATCCAGGTGTAGTGGCTTATCTAACGCGATGGTAAAGTCATTCAGCGTGTTGGACGGGTGGAGGTTCATGCTGGCGTTCGAGAGCAGATACACGTAAAATTTATTTTCTGACGTCGCTGGCGGGCACCCAAGAATCGTGATCTTTGACGTATCCGAACCAACGAACCAAGTAGTGCAATACCCCGTTAATTTTCTTCTTTCTAATCACCGCGGATATGAGTCGCTTATCGTATGAGGAAAGATGGTGGACGGGCTGCAGCTCCTGCTCGTAGAATGATCCCAGTATTTCTTTTCCAGTCGAATCTTTCACGTACACTACGGGTGGATCGGTCTTTCTCGTTCGCGACACCTCGAACACTTCGGCCGTCCACCTTTGATCGTAGCCTTTGGCGAACACGCCGCGATCTAACACGAGCCTCATCTGGTCCCCTGCTTTATACTTGCTCTCGCGTGGGGTCGTCTTACGATTCAATCTGCTGAACAGAGCTACTTCATTTCCAGCGTTCACGTTTTTTTAGCTTTTCGCCCGTGATAGAGTGTACCGAGCGTTATAGTCGGCCACTATCTTCGGCAGTGCGTTGATATAATTAAACTTCCCCGTACTAGTGAAATGCCTGGCTATTCTTTCTCTAATTGTTCTGTGCACGCGTTCACAGGAGGCCGCTTTCATTCAGCTTTGCGTGCTATAGTGATTTAGTAGCGACTGAAAATGCTGACGAACGGGGGAACCCCAAAATTCGCTTCCGCGATCTGTGAGGAGATTCTTCGGAATTAACGGAAAACTCGTTGGAAAGCTTTCTTTACGTCTTGCGGGCGCTTTGTGCGAATGGGGACCATGTACAGGTACCTCGATAGCCTATCTATGACCGTTAAGATGTACCTGAAGCCCTTGTTAAATTTCTGATATTTACGCATATCCAGAAGGTCAGCCTGATATAAATCCCTCATGTGAGTTGCGATGATGGAGCGCCGCTTAAATTTTTTCTTCACTGGCTTGTGAAGGGTGTAAGCATCTTCTTTTTTCAGCTGTTCGATAGCTTCTGCACGCGTGAGCTTGTGACAACGTCGTTACCGATCGACTCCACCTAACCCTGTCTCCTTGATCTTTCTACAGGGTCCCATATTTGCTCCAGCGAGCAATGCGGTGCATTTTCAGAGTGCTTATAATTTTCGGTACTTTTTTGTACCAACTGGGTGTCTTGATGAGCGTTCTACGACATGCTAAGTAGCTCACGAGAGCCACAATGTTTGAGCGATTGATTCGCCTCCCTCTATATACTAGTACATTATCTGCCTGCCAGATGAAAACTTTCTTCAATTCTTTTAGCACAGATTTTGCGCGTCCTTTATCAAAGCCGGAGGCTAGAAGATTAAAATCGAATTGATTGGGTTCCGGTACGGGAGCCGAATGGACTGGTTCCAGAGGAGGAGGAGGGGGAGGAGGATGATAGTGAGCGCGCTTCAGCAAGTAATAGAGGGCTTCCAATATTTTGCCCACCTTTACGTCGTCTGAATCGTTAGATTTTAGAACTTCACCTATTTCTATTCTATAAGCCATGACCGATGGCTTTGGATATCGCTCGCCCGGCGACTCCTGCCACGAGACTTGATAGCCCTGAGAGGAGCAGTGGAAGTATGGGAATGAGACCACCTAGTTGTTGCCTAATATATTTCTTCAACTGGCGGGGGCACTTATGAAGTGACTTGTAAGCGAGGAGTGGAGGATTTTTTTGTGTTTCTTCAAGTTTTGATGAAGTTCCATCGAAAGTGGGATATTTCCACGTAGAATGTTCAGACAGATTTCCGAAAGGATTCGAATGTCGTCGCAGCTGAGCTCTTTAAGTAGCTCTGTGCGGTGCGTTGGTTTGCTGATGGCCAAAACTTTGAGGAGCGTGAGATGTCTTCTAAGATCGGCCGTCATTTCGCGGGCGTAAACAGGAACTGCCGATCGTGCGGTAAAATACCCGTTCGCAGGCTACGGAAAGGAGGTGTTTGCGAGTGAAGATCTACAACTAAATAACCGTGCGCCTTCTCCGTCGCCTGGTTATATACGTCGAGAAAATAGGAGAGCCCCTGTTTCCCGAGTACATGACGTCCGAAGGTTTCAATGTGTTGTACGGGCCGAGCGTTCCGGAACAATATGATATAACTGGCGTTCAGCGACATCGTTCGAAAAGAGGCGTTGTGATAGAACAAGGCTTGTGTGATCAGGATCACGGACGCATTCTTATGGTGGCTACCATGCACAAACAGCGACTCTACCTCCGATAGAACCCCCCCTTTTCCGTGATTTGATCGTCAATAACTGTGAGAGTGGGATATCGCTCATCCCAATCTGCGGGTATCCTGTCCATAAACTCCACGCCGTCGAAATCCTTTTCCCATCTGGCTGCATACTTTCGTACGTAGAGTATCTTCTGCGGTGGAATGCGAAATAACTCCTAATAAGGGGTGCCTCATTATATTCTGCGTGACCACCGTCTTCCCGCACATGGACGCGCCGGAGATGAGAATTCGAGCGGGGTGCTGGAACTGCATGCGCATCGTGGAATAACTTGAGCAGACTGTGTAGCGAGGTGTGATGCATCTTTATTTTCATCCATAGCTCCTAGCGCGATTGATGATCGTCTCCAGGACTCTTATTTCTTCCTGATATAGCTCCTGTAGCTCGCGCAGTGATTGCTCCCTGTAAGCCGACAGGTACTCATCCAAGATTTCGCGTATGATGTCCCGCAACTTGTTTGCGGTGAAACGGGAGCGCAATATGTGGCAGCACATCTCGACGAAGTTCTCTCGCTCGTGTGACGCCTCAAAGCGGAACCGCACGGAGTTGATGCACCTGAGTCACCCCATCTGGTGGCACGAAGTAAGTTTGGACGTATGAGATAGAGACACCCAATTGGGTTAGAACCATCTGAAGCCACTGCCGAGCGATCGGCGCACCATCTGGCTGGCGCCGGTGAAGGCTATGTTCAGTAGGCCAATCAGGACTGCTAGACATTATGGTGGGCTTAGTGCGGGCCAGTCAGTGGGGGCTTAGAAGTCTGTGGAGAAGAGGAGCAATCTGGATGAGTAGGCTTAGCACGGACCAATCAGCGGAGCTGGCTAACTAGCATAGAGGCTCAGCGATCGGCGTGCACCAATCAGTGTGAGGTGGGCAGAGCCAAGTAATTAGCATAACGGGGCAGCGCTATGATTAACCAACCAAAGATCAGTAGGTTTAGCGTGGGCCAATCAACGTGAAGTGGGAGGAGCCAAGTAATTAGCATAAAGGGGTGGAGATACGGTAAACCAATCAACGATCAGTAGGCTTAGCATGGGAAATCAGCGTGAAGTGTGCGGAACCGAGCGAACTAATTAGCATAAAGGAGTGGAACGGTCAACCAGTCAACGATCAGTAGGCTTAGCGTGGGCCAATCAACGTGAAGTGGGCGGAGCTAATGGCGACCAATCAGATGGCTTTGGATTTGACTTGTGTTGGATTCCAACTGGATTAGGTTGGCTTAAAAGTGGATTTTGGCTTAGAATTGGATTAGAATAGAATTCCTGGAACTGGATTAGAAAAAGGACGTCGTTGTGCGTAATGGGGCAGTACTACTGACGGTGCATGGGAACCCGTAGACGAATTCGTCAACGCATAGCAAAGTTACCAGCTCAACATCAAAGCTTATAGGAAGGAAGCAGGAATTTGGTAAGAACCTCCAGCCACATGAATACACGTATAATCTTATAAGCTAAATATAGTGCTTCTGTGTATTGCTTATGTGGCGACCGCGCTACCTGCGGCTCTGCTACGTGCTAGTACAGACTAGCACGTAGTAGTACGTCCTAGTACAGACCAATGTGGTATGCCTGGATTAATGCAGGTCTTTACGCTCTGAAAACCATGTGCAGAAACAAGTTGGTGCCTGTTGCTCAGGCACTTGGTAAGAAAAAAAAGTCGAACGTTAATTGAAAACCAAATTTCTCTAGTTTGTAAAGCAGTGTCAGGTGCTGTAGAGGTTAGACGAATCTACGCAGTTGGGTTGTTGCAGGCAATGGTGAAAAGGAAGCACGGCACTCGCACCATCGTTTTCGCACAAGGCATGTTTGGTTGTTTAGTTTGGGTCTGGAGACTGGCGGTTCATCTTTCGACCACTTCTCGGTAATAAACCGTTGGCTCTGATAATTTTGAAGTAACTCTGTCAACAAGGGACAACGTGTCCACTTCTCAACGTGCCTAACGGCTTAATGAGGTCACCGAAGGTTCCCCCTGGTCATCTTGATTGAATGCCTAACATTCTACTTTGGGACCCACAACACACACCTGATTAAAATTTCATGCACATGTTAACAGTTAGAAAATATGATGTTTAATTCTTCCAGAGCACTTGTGTTCTGCGTTACTCTGAAATGTCTTCCATTTCATGGAAGAGTTTCTCGGCGTCTGTTCTTGTTAGTAGCACGATATCTCAAAACTGGTTTCCAGTGTGAGACCACTTTCTGTGCGTGTTTTATAACTATACTATTTTGTGAAGTCAAATATAAATCCACCAGCTCCCGTGGCATAGTGGTTAGGATGATGGCTTTCCACGCCGAGATTGGGAGGTGAACACGGAACACTAATAATAAATGTAAATCCCCTGCTCGAAATCCTCACGTCCCCCACAAATATAAATGCCAAAGTCGTCGTGCATCAAATACATAATGCTGAATTCGAGACGCCTCAATGGTTAACACGGCTCGGAAAGACCGCAGTACACAGACAACGGCGTAAAAAATATTCCATCAGTTGCTAGAAGTGCGGGCTGTTTCAACGGAACATTGGATCTCCACAGCGCCGAGTGATCTGTACGCCGTAACCATGTTTACCAGTATGCTCAACGTTGCGTTTGAAATTACGACTGGCCAACGTTTATCGTGTTCTGAGTTTCACTGACTCCGTTCATATGACCACTCTCGTCAAGCTTAATGCATTTTTTTTACGTTAGAACTTAGGAAGAAGTCGCATAAGAGATCAGTTGGAATTCTGGAAGCCGCGGCGTACAGTGCAGCCGGCTCACATACCCAATTGCGAACAGTCCGTGGAGTGGCGCCGAAGGCAGAGCGTGGGGCTACCCTCTGGCGAAGTGCACGGGCCTATTTATTTCTCCCTGTATATTTCTCGGTTATGTGAAACAGGTCTTTTCACAGATGTCAGGTAGATCTGCAGAAAAAAAACACTCAGCCTGCTAGAATAATCATCTCCTACACCCGTAGAACGCATGCTGCTGCTTTTTCCATACAGCACTAAACTTGCTGTCATTCCCATGAGGACGGGGCCACAACAAAAGGTGACCACTTTTCTAAATTGTCATTATGGTTTTCGGTGTCAAAATGTTTGAGAAAGAGAGAAAGACAAGGCAGCAAAAAAGGAATGGAAGAACATGTCATGACCTGTTATTACCTGTAGTGCCATGGGTGCCATCAATACATATTCTATCTGTGCCCAAAGCCTTGAGCAGTTGAACCTGGGGTGGGGTCATGTTGACAAGGGGGAAGTCTTTATCCTCAAGCAGTTCGCTGGGTGACCGGTTGAGTATGCTTGAATCATCCTGTCAATTTTGGTGTTTGAAGAATGGGACCGGGTTATATTCCTCAGCTTTCATTCCGTTGACCCACAATTCCACAGTGATGAAGTCATTTTCGTGCAGCTTTTCATTGTATGTGACCTTGAAGTGTCTCATAATGTTTGGTAGGTCTTGTTTTGCCGCCAAGTGAATGCGGTCAAGCATTCCATCTTAGGTTGTTCGGTATAATGTCCAGGATGGCGTCCATGGTGACATCTTCCTGAAGTCTTGCTGTGAGTGAGAGCAGGTGTGCACTGTTACACATTCAGTAATGCCAGCTGCTTCAGCTCATCCTTGTGCAAGTAAACAATTAAATACTTATAAATAATTAACGTTAAAATAAATAATTAACATGCTCATATGGTGTGTAATTGGATGAAGATCAGATAGCAGGCACTTTAATCAGCAGTTAGGTACCCACTGGCCATGTATAAGAGTGCGCATAACTAGACACTGCACCAGACAGGGCCTTCATAACAAAGGGAAACTATGACATATTGAGCTCAATTTCCTAGGGACAACTGGCCTGCAACAGTGACAACTCCTACATTGACATTCAAGAAAGCCTTAAAGAACCAGGGAGGCGACGTTCGTTCAGTATCGATATAACTTGATGCGTCGAGATAAGTAATCGGAATGCGTCTATTGCACAGCGTTGCGCATGGTGCTTCCCGCGTGCCAATGGACACGTTCCGATTATTTTTCTCGACGCATCAAGTTATCGCGACACTGAACGAACTCAGCCTCCCTGAAACAGCCACTCCATTCAACAATTCATGAAGCAGTATGTAATGCAAATGAATTTTGTGTGGTATGTATGCATGCTATTTCTTACATAATGGAGGCAACAAAATATGCACCGTGACAAACAAGGAAGGGTATGAAATGACAATGGCAGCTGACTGTGTGGCAAGCCTGAGAAGCAGTAAAACAAAAACAGGGGTGGATTCAGACAATGTAGTGCTGACGCATAGCTTCCCCTTACCAACGTGCTCTGCGTACCTTTGTAGATTTGGTAATGTTAATCAATGGAGCCTGCAGATTTATGCGCAGTGTGCATCATTAAAATGTGTCCAAAGAAGTTCCCAGGTCCTCATTTATACGTTATGATTTATGAAAGATAAAACAAAGAAACTGCAATGATGGTAGGTCACGCAGTTGCATATTTTTCTATTTTCCACATGGCGAACACATTGCATGCCTGCCACGATTCCGAGTAATTAAAGGTAACTTGCAGCTTTGCTCAAAAGGACTATGAAATTTCCCGAACCCCCATACTTTTTTGCGATGGAAACTGTTCTTCCCGCAGAGAAACTAATATGCCACAAATTTTTCCGGACGAAATCGCTCCACTCTGCGAGGAGCGTGCGCTAGAAATGTCTCTTCCGCGTTCCTCCTCTCCCGCGCATATTTCCCTGCCGATGGTGTAACTGTACGGACCGCGCTTCGGTTCCCCGTTACGTCACCGGTGTTGCACAATGGCAAGTAATGCCGCGAGCTCGCGCTGTGGCTGCCGCCACTGCCGAAATCTGCCGATCGCGCGAAAGCTGCTGTCATGGAGATTTCCACTCCCGATGAACGCATACGCGGGATCCTACGGCGCATGCTCCTGGCGGGATTCCTCGGCTCGGCGACACGTCACGATAACGTGTTGCTGAGCCGGCCGTGGTCGCGTCAAGTTACCCGTTGTGTCTCCGCTCGGCAGCTCGTCACGGCGTGGCGCCAGCTGTCCTCCCTTCGCCGCTCCGTTTAAATTCGCTCCCGAGAAATCCGCTCGCGCGACGAAAGTAAAATTTCGGTTCTAGACTCAGAAAAATGTCTTCTTTCGAACGAAACGAAGAAAAAAATCGTTTCATAGTCCCTTCAATGTGCCTTTATTTATTCCTGTTTTCGATAGGGAGAAAGGGCGAGAGTCCAGCTGACGAAGAGACTCGGAGAGTGTGGTTCGGGATAATTGGTAGTGAGGGCAATGAAGAAGAATATGCTCCAGATCCTCAAGAGCACCACAGTGGCAGCAGGTGGGAGAGTCAACTTGTCCCTGGCCCAATCCAGCCCAGCAACTCTCTGCGCTCAAAGCTCTTCTGACATTTCTGGGCACCATCGGACCTCGATCGTTATTGTGAAGGGGCTCGTTATTTTATTCCCCCCATTCCAACCAGCAATGGGGTAGAGTATCGCCTGTGGCGATGAAACTCTCCACTCTCCAAGGTAAAAAATAAAGTTGTTGTTGTTGTTCCTGTTTTCGCTGCACGTCCGCGTAGTGCCTTGCTTTCCCTCTGGTCTTTCTTTCTTTTTGTTTTTGCCACATTTGGAAAATTGTCAGCAGTTCCTTGAGGGAAACAGTTTCTACCATATCGCGTACAACGCTATGACACAAAGGTACTACTGAAAACTCCTATATGTAGATCTTATACATATGATGTTATTGGATATAGGACCTATAAGTGGTGTAGGTACCACAGGAGTTATAAGCTTTATAGGAGCAATAGAGGTATTATAGGAGATGTAGGACCTGCGTCTCCTATATGACCTGTACACTGCGTGTATGGGGACACGGTATGAAATTTGACAGTGGCGATACATGTATACACATGCAATGAACGAAAATAATAAAAGAGTAGTACAATAAAATACCGTCTACTTCCCTGCAAATTATTTATTAATACCATCCACAATTTTTTTTACATTCAAGGACACAGCTGTAAAGGCTTGCACTGCCGCGGAGCAGATGACGGAGTTGCATGGGTGAGGGGTATGCCTCGTCTGTTTCACAGTAAACACAAATCAGTGAAGAGCTCTGCAACGTACTTTGGCGCGACTTACTTGATGCCTTTCAACATTTCCGTGACGTATCTGTTCGTTTTTCCACGTCGTGTGTGTGCTGGCTCAGCTGCGTTGTTCACGGAAATCGATCCGTGAAAAGCATCTGAAATTCACAAATTCGTCATAAGTAGCAGGGCCACTGGAGCATCACATGTGACATCTTCACCCTGATGAGCGTTGGAGGTTTACCAATAGGGACACTGAGCTAACAGATAGAGATAAGGTGATAGGAAGCACAAGGGTGATAATCACACTGAGAGCATAAAGTAGGAGGAACCCACATGCTAGAAAGGATACTGAAGAAAAAGCACCAAACATGACACTACTGGCACGCAACTAACCTTTACTTCACCAAATCTAAGGGCTTGTGGACGTATCTTCCAACACGCACACACGAAAGCACGTCCATGCATCACCTGTAGAGCACAAAAACACATCCACAGCAGTTCGGTGCACCAGAGGAGCCCAGAGCCACAACGAAACGCGAAACAACGGACGCGAGAACAAACGCGTCCGACCTCGACTTTGCAAGCGAAATGGACGCCAGGGCTGCGACTGGTGGCGGCAGTGGAAGGGAAGGAAGATGCCAGCTGTTCAGGCGCTCCTCGCACTATGGCAAGAGAACGGAGAAGAGAACGGGCGAAGACGAGACTATCGGAAAGAGGACGCTTTCCCCGTCAAAAAGAGACGTCAATCGCCTTTCTACGACAGGAAAAACCCGACATCGAGAAAAATGCCCCCGGTCCTATGTATAAGAGGGCCGCCGTTGCCACGGTGTCCTAACTCGAGAACGGAGAGGGATAGAAAGGTGCAGCAAGTTTCTACGCGTTGCCTATGTCGAGTGCGTTTGTCCATTATAAGGGAATTCGCATCCGCCGCCGGCTTGGAACCTGAAAACGGGGACAAAGCCAGGCAATTGTGGTCGGTGTCAGGAATTTCGAGAATGACGCCGTAACCACTGGAAATCGACGGATTGTCTGAATGAGAAAGTTGTAGAGCAGAGAACAGAGCACATGCACATAAAATTTCGACTGAATCGGACGTCGAGTAAGCGAGTTGAGACTCCGAACAGTGGGAAGCGTTTCAGGGTTGCGCTAGCCAGACTTGTCGCCTCGTCATACTCTTAGAGCGATATCGCGAGAACGGAACGTCGCGCGCCTACGAGATCAACGCTGTTCGAAAGAGCACATCGACACCGTCACAGCGAAGGGAAACACGACCATGTCGCAGCAAGGAGAACGTTTTGGGGGAAAAAGCCGTCGGTCCCATGTACTGGGAGGCCACTAAACGCGGAAACCTGTAACTCGCTAGAACCGCTAAAGTTGGAAAAGTGTGGTAAATGTTCCCACGTGCACCGCGTCGATAACAGTATGCTCTCCAAAGATAAACCATGTCTGACGCGAGCTTATTTCCGAAAAAGGGCTGCGAAGTTCGAAACAAACGGCGTTACTAACACGTCTCCTCGTACAACTTCTAAACCACTAGAGATCAGGTGCTAGTGTGATTTGAGCGATCGTAGAACTATTCCAGACCTGTTCGGACCTAAATTTTGGTCTCGATCCGACAAACGGGGTGAGAGTTACGGGACTTTGGAGGTGTCGGAAGCATCGACGGGGACCTTGAATTTCCAAACATCTCGACAACTGTCAGGATTTCTCACAAGCCACGATCATGTAGGCGAAGGGGGAAGAAACGGGAATTCGTCCCAAAAAACCGCGTCCCGATATGACAGCTGCAGGCCGAGATATTGAACCCGGAAACCCATCGAGCGACAAAGCAATATCGCTGGATGGGGGTTCAACAATCACGTTTGAAAAACGCTAAGTACTGTAATATGCCAAATCTGTGCATGGAACGCACGCATCATTTTATGTTGGATGTTTGGTCGATCAATAATGGACTTGTATGTATGTTCCAAAAATGAATCGAACATCAGTTATTTTAAGCTGCAGCTTAAAATAACTGATGAAACACATATCAGTCCTCCTAAAATCAATACAAACTTTTTACATGTAAAAATTTTATATTGATTTTAGGAGCGCTGTTATGGGGGGTGGGGGTGTTCCTGCACGTTCTTACTTGTTTCAAGGTTTCAGGGACTCATAACGGGTCGATAAAGGATGACTCCTATATGTGGCCGTATGTGACCCTGTATGACTCCTGCATGGTCTACATATAAGACCCGTGTAACTCGTACATCCTCAATGTAGGAACTTATGGCTCCTGCATGGTCCTAAATGACTCCTGCATGAACTCGTATAGGATCCCATAATGACCTACACAGGAGCTATATAGGTTCCTAAAAAACCCATAAGGATCCTGTAGCATCCTATATAGTCTTACACATGACCTCTATGAATTACTTATAGGTTTTTTCATTAACAATAGCGACAGTCTAGCAGCCTTCATTCGCAATCTGAGCAATTTAATTTGCAAGGTAGTTGCTAGTGGGCAGCAGCTTTCTTCTTGCGGCTTTGTACACCTGCTTACATCGGTCCACTTTTCATCTTTGTCTGAGTTGGAGCTACTAAGTGTTAGCGTATGTATGATGAGCTGAGGACTGAGGTGGACTCTGGGTCAGATCTACGCGTTAGGGGGATTGGCGATCTACCTTACCCCAAAAAAGTCAGCTTATGCATGGGATTTCCCACTGTCCCCTCCCCCAGTATGCCCTCCGACAGATATACTGCACCGCCCCGCCCCCAAACCGACGGTATGGATCTGCCCTTGGGTGGAGTAAAGTTCTGTAGTGCACGATGCACTTCCGTGGAGGTAGGTGGCGCGAATGCAGGCAGAAATAAAATGCCTTGTGCACACCCGCCAAGGTCCTACAAAATGCTCATGCAAGATGGGTAAGAAAGAACCGCTGCCATTGCAACTCAATGAAGCTCAACCCTTGTGCACCCACAGGGACTGACAGCAACACATTAGAAGTGCAAAGCATTCGAATTTCAAGCATGCTGCACTTCTCTGCAGGCAACTCAAGGTCCAAACTCAATTAGCTGTTCGTGGACGTAGGCACCTGTGTACTGTATTTTGTGTCAGAAGTAACTTGGAAGTAACTCATTTTTTAAGTAACTGAGAAACTGCAAACTACAGTTCAGGCCAAACAACTTCATTATTAACTTAGTTACATTTTTCACACAGTAACTTAAGTCGGAACAACTTCTTTGGTTGGTTGGTACAACTTGACTGGCAGCTATCCAGTCTATGATGACTGCTGCATTTCATGCATACTCGTGGACAAATACGCACTGGTTGTGCTTTGAACAGGACATCACAAGTGAATATCTGCCACTGAGCAGCGTACTATTGCGCATCTTAATTACCTCTCCCAACACAACCAGTACATTCTGTTCCCATCCATATAGGTGTGGGGGAGCAAAGCTATCCATCCATATACCAGTAAAGCTTTGTCCTCCAATCACTATACAACACATATGCTTGCTTTGTGAATGAAAGTTATTATCTCAAAGATGCTTAACTTCATATTCAGAAGGCTAATATCTGCGTAGTACTCCAAAGAAAATTCATCAGCTCCAAGGAAACAGACACTTTTTTCCAGAGTTCGAGGTAACTCGTTACAAGTAACTCGTTTCTGTAACTAAGTTCCTTTTTTTTTGGTAACTTGTAACTTAACTCGGTACTTTTGCGCCCTGATAACTTTCAGAGGAACTTGTTTCTTTTTCACGTAACTTTGCCAAAGTAAATTAAGTTCGTGCACATATTTTCTTGCTTTCTCTCCGGTTCCTTCATGGCATTTTTTGCTATAAAACGTGATTTACAGTTACGCATAAAACAATATTTTATTCAGGAAGTAAGAATCGCTTCCATTGAAATGAAGCTGAACCGTTGTGCACCCACAGGGAGTAAGATGCACAGCGTTCGAATAGACCTCAATCAGAGAAACGTCACCATGACGTTGGTAACTCAACCCGAAAGAATTCGGAAGGAGCGGGCAGGGTTCCATGAACGGGCACTTGTTCGCTGCCTCCTATTGAAAGAAAAGTGGGACCGAAGGTCGCGTCCCCTTCAGGAACCATCTAATCCTCTCAAGACTGTGGCTTTCGGGCGCGACCTTGTTCACCTCTAGCTTCGAGCGTAGTTCAACACTACCAAATTTGTGGCGCTGTCGAACACTAAGACGTCATTTGTTTACAGAGAGGGAGAGGTCTATTGTTGGATATAAACGAAGACGATCTCAGCGTGTTGCACTCCTCCGCAAGTAACACAAGGTCTAACTCAACTGCTCACACGCGCTGCACCTGCGTAATGCTATTTTGTGTCCGAAGTAACTTGGAAGTAACTCGTTCTTTTTTCCAAGTAACTCAGTAAGTTCGAGTTACATTTCAGGCTCTTCGTTATTAACTTAGTTACAATTTTCACACGGTAACTTAACTGGTAACGAATTCTTTTGGACGGGTAACTTCTCAATCTGTGCTTTTTCCAGCTGTTAGTGGAGAGGGGGCCACAATGTGTGAACGTTCCGATTGCAGATGTGGAAACACATTTCTTCCGCGCTGGCTCACACCCACACCTGCTCGCTATCTGCTCACTCATGTTGTTCAAAGAAGCTGTATTTTTTAGTGCATCACCTTGACCACCTTGCACATATTGTGCATATTTGGAGACATGTTTAATGGAAGACTTTTGTGTGTATCTAAAGTTCTATGCTGTACTGTATTATATTACTGATATTATGTGGTTAGCTGCAATATCAGATTTTCCTGTTGCAGACAGTGAGGTGTGACACAGTGCAACGTCGTGACCAAGGTGCGAACTTTGGTATTTCATATTTAGTCCTGCACCATCCATGTAAACCGTCATGTGTGCGAGGCATATTGCAACCCTTTTGACGCTTTCCTGTGACTTTAGCTGTCGTGCACAGGTGCCTGAAAATTAAAATAAACAAATGAAAAGGTGGTAGTCGCTTTTTACTTTGTTATGACTATAACCTCCAGGAGCATGCCATAAGACATGCTAGGAGACATAAGTGCCCGAACGGTGACACCTGTAGCACCACTTTTCTGTACCCACAGTAGCTCTTCTTGAACCAGTGTGAGCTGAAAACCTGGTGTGTGTTGCCTTTTCCACCTCTTCCTTCCAGTGTTGAACTTCTGTTTCAAGTGATTCCAATCAGAATATGACCTGTGCAGATTCGAACAAATTCATAGGCAGCTCATGCCCTGGTGGGCCAACCTGTGATCGGCTTGCATCATTGCTTGCCCTTTTGAGGCCCCACTGCTGAACCAACAGCACAATTCCAAATGATCACCGAAGTTTTCTAAATTCCCTCTCTACACTCAGGTTATAGAAATGACTGTACGTTCTCGAGACCCTCCCCACTTTTAGAGTAGAATACATGACCATGCAAACAAATAAGCTAAAGAACACATAGAAAGCAGGTAAGTTGTATCTGATCTCCATCACAAAACCTGAGGCTGGGGAGTCTCGTGTTTGTGTGTTTCTACTCCATTCTCAGGGCTCGTTAGGGCGATCAAATATGCGAAACATAAGTCAATATTTCAGGTATATTGTAAAGTTAAGCAAGCTATTCAAAATGCACGTCGTTTATGGTTTTATATGCCTATGTGAGCAGTTTGAAGCTTACCTTCCATTTCTTTCATACCTTGCAGGAAAATTGTGGACAGTTGTATGATATGTCACCAATTCCTCTACACGCGATACGCGGCCGAGCAGTGGCTGAAAGATGAAAGATGAAAGTCACTGAAAAGGTTAGCCAGCTGTAGGGATCGAACCCACATCTTCTGGATTACCGGTCCAGGGCTCTACCAATTAAGCTAAGCTAACGCGCCTCTCCAGCGACTTGGTAGAGCCCTGGACCGGTAATGCAGAAGATGTGGGTTCGATCCCTACAGCTGGCTAACCTTTTCAGTGACTTTCATCTTTCATCGTTGATTTCTTAGGCAATTTGAGGCTTTGTTTGTATCTGTCCCTTCTATGTTTGTTCCAGCCTCAGAACATCAACTCTCTTGAGCAGTGGCTGCGCACGAAGCTACGTCTGTTTTCTGTTGGAAGAGTTATCTTATGAATCCACAGTACGTGCTGTCGCAAACTTCGTGCTGCAAACCAGGTCACAATATGGACAGGCATTCCCTCTTTTTTCCATTTCACCAAAACAATCTGAAGGGAAATTTTACGCGCGTTCTCGGCGACGCAGCTTCGCGCGCTTTTGACTTCCGAGCAGACCAAACGGGGAGGAGGGAGAGCACGGGAGTGGAGCCACATAGCTGCCGAGCCCCGCGCATGCGCATTAACAGCGCAGCTGGTGTGTCTCGAAACGCAGGTGTGCAAACTCCTGTGGAAGTGTTGCCAACCGCAGTCCGCCGTTCGCCCGAAGTCAGCTACATCCTCAGCAGATGTTTACCAATTCGCGAATGCGGAACATCACCTAAGATAGTTGTTGTGTTTTCATTGGTTATGAAGTTTACAGGCCAGTTTTGAGATCTATGAACCTGGGTTATGGTGTTCTCCCGTGAATAATGATAGCCGATTCTCGCACATTAATTGCAAACGAATTCTGCAGACCGCGTTGGGTAGAACTCTGAAATATGCACTTCGAGATAACTTTAAGGATTAATGAGCTGATCCCCAAATGGCCATTTTGGTGTTTCCTTTTAGAAAAGCACATGTAGCATGTCACGTGTCCGGAATTCAAAACCTTGTGGTATATCGTAACTGACTTTTTCTTTTTTAAGAGTAACTCAGGCTATGCGAAACCAATCTTTTACGAGTAAGGCCCGTTGTTTTCGAGTGTAGCTACCGCTAAAAACCGCTCAGACTCAAGAAGCCACTTATAAATATGGCGTAACCTCTACGGTCAACGACAGTAAACCCGTATTCTGGAAGTGATGCCGGTTCAAAAGTAACGTTTAAAGTTACTGTATTTAAAGTGCAGGTACTATAGGGCGTACGTCTGTGCTCCGTAGAGTGTGCTACGTTGCTCTATTCTTGGACTCTCTTCAATGTCGTTTAGATGCAATCCTTACAGCTAAAGCCCTCCCTGCAAAAGTTTTCAACAACTTTATCAACACCACCATCAGTTACAGTTGAACAAAAAAGACCACGAAAGTTTACTAGATGAACTCCCACCACCGTTTCTTCTGTTTTCTTCTGTTGAGAGATTTTAATGGATAGGATAACATACTCTATGCTAAAACACTTGTTATCTGAATCACTCAAATGTCTCCTTGATTGCTTCGGTCTCGTATGGAACGAAGGACACCTCCCTTATCGTTGGAAAATAGGAGGACTGTAGCTCTACAGTCCTTCCTTTCCTCAAACCAGCGAAAGATGCCTCCATACCCAGTAATTACAGACCTATCACGCTCGCAAGTTGCCTCGGTAAAACTTTCGAGCGTATGGTTAATAACCATCTTATTTACTACTTGGAGAAGAATGCCTCACTCAATACCACTGTGGTTTCCGTGTTGGATGTTCTACTGTGGGTCATCTCATTCGATTAGAGACTACCATCCGCGAAGCCACTGCCTACCCGTGTGTTTTGACCTTGAAAAGGCTTACGACACAGCATGGCGGTATAGTGTCATCCGAGACCTGCACGATGTTGGAATACATGGGCGTCTGTTTCGCTGTATTTCTGATTTCCTTCAGGGAAGGACTTTCAGGGTACAGCTGAGTACATCACTCTCTCGTCTGTTCATACAGGAAAACGGTGTCCCACAGGGGTCAGTCCTCAGTGTCACACTTTTTATTATCAAAATGAACTCTATCGTCAATGTAATTCCACTCTTAATCATGTACTCTTTGTACGTAGGCGATCTCCAGGCAGCATATTCATCTACGAACTTGACCATGTGCGAGTGGCAAATCTAGCCCACAATTAATTAGCTTGCCAAATGATCGTCTCAAAACGGGTTCAAGTTTTCCGCCGCAAAGATAGTCTGTGTGCCATTTTCTAGAGTAAGAGGAGTATTCCCAGCAAGGAAGGGTAACGGTAATGGTAACGGAAACAGAAACGGCATATTACTGAAATTGGAGATAGTAACGGAAACGCATACCACGGTCCTTCATTACCGGAAATAGAAACGGAAACGAAAATTATCGTCTGGTATTGAATTCCGATGGGCGATGGGCGGACCATACGCCTGGGATCCTTTCGGACGGTGACCGGGTAGGTGGACGCATACATAGTCTCCCGGCCGGAACATGGGAGTCCTCACCCGGTGGCGTTTGTCGAAATAAGCTTGAGCCTTTTCCTGATACGTCTTGATACGCTCACGTAGCGAAGCCATTTCCGTCCGAATATATTTGTCCAGGTTCGGGAATCCGGCTACGTCGAGTTTTGATTTCATGCGCCTCTGATGTAGCAGTTCTGAAGGCGATATCCCCGTTGCTGCGTGAGGCGTAGCCCTGTAGATCCCCAGGAACGCCTTCACATCTTGCGACACAATCCTCCCAGTGAGTGAAATCGTTTGGAGGAAGCCCTTCAGAACTGTATTGAAGCGTTCCACCTGTCCGTTTGCTTCAGGATGGTATATTGCCGACTGTCGGTGCAGTATACCCCTCTCGGCAAGAAAATTCTTGAACTGTAGAGCTTCGAATTGAGGACCTGACGGAGTACGACGTCATCGTCCATAGCCTGCAGCAGCTCCTGCATGGTGATGCAGGATAGCGCCTGCTGAACATAGAACACTAACTCGTCTTTATCTTCATCTCCGGTTGTAGCCAGCTTGTGAGGCAGGGGAAGACGTGACAGGGCGTCGGCGACGAAGTTATGTTCTCCTTTCTTGTGTACGATGGTGTAATTGTACTGAAGGAGACGTGCAGCCCATCTTGTAATACGCATCGGTTGCCGTCCAGTACCTTGGGTTGACAAAAGCGTGACCAAGACTTGATGGTCGGTGCAAAGTGTAAATTTGCGTCAAAAAGTAATACGTGCCACTTCTCGCACGCCCACAAGCATGCCAAAGCTTCCTCCTCCCCAGTTGAGTACCGGCATTCTGTCGCTGTCATAGCCCTTAAGGCGAAGCAGACGGTACGTAGACCGTCAGGATGCTCCTGCTGCAGTACAGCCCCCAAGCCGAAATTTGATGCATCTGCCGTGACAATTGTAGGAAGCGAAGCATCGAAGAGAGCCAGAGGTACGCACTCTTGGATGAGAGATTTGACTTTGCTGAATGCAGTTTCTTGCTCTTCCGTCCATAGAAATCGTGTCTCGTTGTGAAGCAGTCGCCGAAGCGGCTCCACCACCGTGGCGAAGAGGGGTACGAACTTGAGGTAGTACGAAGCAAGGCCAAGATAAGAGCGCAAGGATAGGGCATCCTGCGGAGATGGCGCATCACGAATGGCTTCCAATGTATCCTGTAGCGGACTCAACCCATCCGGCGATAAAGAATGTCCCAGAAACTAACTCGCGGGTGGCAAAGACACATTTCTTCTTGTTCAACCTGAGCCCAGCGGCATCCAGTGCGAAGAGCACACGATCCAATCTGAGGTTGTGCTCCCCCATTGTAGCACCGTATACCAAGATATCATCGAGGTAGTGAAGAACACCTTTTAGACCCTTTAGGACCATTGCCAACATTTTCTGAAATGCAGCAGCCGCTGATGCCAACCCAAAGCATACACGCTTGTAGCGAAAGAGGCCCTCGTGAGTAATGAACGCCGTTAAATTACGACTTTCTTCTGCAAGCTCCATCTACGCGGAAGAGAGGTCCAGTTTTGAAAAGTACGAAGCGCCAGCAAGGTGGTGAAAGATGTCCTCCATGTGAGGCAAGGGGTGGCTATCAATGACGATGGCTGTATTGGGCTTTCTGAGGTCCACGCATAGTCAAAGCTCTCCAGTCTTCTTCCAGACAGCTACAATTGGGGACACCCATTCAGAGGCATCTATGGGCTCTGTAATGTCCGACCGCTCCAGCTTCTGTAGTTCCTGCGAGACTTTTTGACGAACCTCCAACGGAAGTTCGTTTGCTGCTCGTTTTGGAAGTTCGTTCAGTTTTGCTGTACTGGTTCCACGGATGTCCTCATCGTTACTTTGTGTCTGTAACCCTTCGCTAGTCCCAATTCCTCGGAGAAAAATCATGTGTCATAATGTCATAAATAAATAAATAAAAAAGAGTAGGGTATTTCGTCAGGCACGGAGGTACCTGTAGTGCAGGTGTCGCCGACGCTTTCCGGTAAAGCTGCTGAGCAGGTACAATGGCGATGTGCAAGGCGCGCAACATATCCATGCCAGCAACGGCAGCACCTTTGCGCACCACATGAAATGTACAAATGGCAGTCCTGTCGCCGAAACATACTGTAGTAGAGAATACCCCTTCCGTGGAGATGATCGCTTTAGAGTAGTCTCTAAGTACGACTCCTGACTTGTGCAGAGGCAGATGAGATAACTTCTCATTGTAGACATTAGAAGGTAAAAGGGAGACCGCTGAGCCTGTGTCGACCAGAAGACGTAAGGGAACGCCCACAGCTTGTATTTCACAGAAAATTGACTTTGTGTCGGATGTCGATGTTGCATAGACGTCTACGTCCACCTCCTTCACAGTAGAGCTTGCTTCTGCCGGCACACTGACTCGAAGTGTCCTTTCCTTTTACGTGACCGGCAAGTTTTGTTCCTAGCATGACAACTGAGACTGTTCGCCAAGTGCTTCGTCGACCCACATATATAGCATGCATTCGACGTTTTCTTGTCACTGCGAACTACAGCTGAGACGGTAGCGTGGTGTTGCTGACTAGCCAGGAGAGCAGATTCTTTTTGCGCTTGCTCCACTTGCGTTGCAATTGCCAGAGCAGTGTCCAAGGTCAGGTCGGGCTCTAGTAGAAGGCGATCCCTGAAAGCCTCACTCGATGTCTTTTCCACCAACTGGTCACAAATCATATCTTCAGCCATGGCCTCGAACTTGCAGTTTGCACTCAGGGTCCGCAGCGCCGTAACAAATTCATCAATCGGTTCACCTGGATGTTGTGCTCTTGCACGGAAACGGTATCGTTCGACCGTTCTGTTTAGGACTGGCAAGTAGAAGCGCTGTAGGCTCTGCACCGCGGCAGCATACACCTCTTCCGTCTGCTCGACGGTCGAGGAGACTGCCGTAGCAGGTAAAGTACGGAATACTCGTTGTCCCTCCACTCCAAGACAGTTCAGTAAAATAGACTTTTTACGTGTAGGTGCATATCCCGTTCTACCACAGGCTTCCACTCCTCCCAGAGAATGGCCAGTTTGCCAGGGGAAGGCAGAAATACTGGTGGGGGATGCAGGTTCATTGTAGTCGACTGCGCCAATCTGTTATGTCTTTATTCACATCAAACACAACTGTCCTGGATCAATGCCCGAAACCGAATGCCACGAATGTCGTTCCGCTCCGCGTGAGCTGCCCTCCTCTTCCTCACTCTCGTTCTTCTCCACCTTGCATCGACACAACAGATGACAGCCTACGACGTTTAGTTATTGCTTTTTACTTTTTTTCCCATTTCACTGAGGCTGTGGCAGTATTATTTACTACTGAGAGCGTCCTCTTATCAATGCGACATTGGATTAAGGTTACGCCCATGTTGCGTTGCCTGACTCTGAGTGAGTGAAGACTGAAGACGTGCTTCTACATATAAAAAAAATCTTGCAAGATGTTCGCATCCCAACGACATAACGCGTGACACCGAAGCAGCAGTTGGGCGAAACAGGGTGCTGACAGAGTCGGGCTGGCTGTCCTCCCACAGTTCTGTAACATCCTTTCCATTACCGGAAACAGTAACGGAAACGTAACGGGAACGAAATTGAAAGGCTGGTATCAGAAACGGATAACGGAAACGAAAATATAGCAGTAACGAAAATGGAAACGGTAACGAAAATACGTCCGTTACCCTTCCCTGATTCCCAGAGCCCAAGCTAAGCATAAACTGCCATGAACTGGCAGTCCAGTCAGAAAAGAAATTCCTTGCGTCATTTTCGATAAAAAGCTTACCTTCGCAGCTCACATAGAGAACCTAAAGGGGAAATGCCTAAAATCCTCTCACACAGACATTGGGGTGCAGATCGTGAAACCTTATATCGCGTGTCGTGTATGCATAGTCCTATCACGACTACATTATGGATTTATTGTCTATGGGTCTGCATGTCAATCTGTGCTGGAGGCTTTGAATCCTGTCCATCACCAGGGACTATGAACTTGCACTGGGGGCTTTCCTTACGACACCTGGTCGAGTGGTCTTTAGCAAAACGTCGTTTCTATCTGGGGACCTTGTAAGGTAAATCTAAAAAGGTAGCGAAGGCGAGAAAAAAAAAATGAAATCTGACCCGGCAACCCTGGTATTTTGATGCGTGAGCGAACCTGGGTGTTGCAAGGACAAATGCAGATGTAAACAACTTTTTTTTACATCGATGTGATAAGTTAGGTGTGTACTAATCACTTACTCGGTTATTCAATATGGGAACAAATACCCCTTTGCCTGCTGTATGCGTACGTCAAAGTGTGGCTGAATAAGCGAGTTTCCGCATCCTGCTGCTCCGCGGGGGATGCGCATGTGCAGTTCCTCATGTCTCTCTGTTTGTTGTGCCGCACGGACTGCTTCGCATTTTTTGCGTGTATTTATTGCTATATCGTACAAGGACACTCGAGTTACACATTTGGGGACTCGAAGGTAAGCTGAACGTATAGTAGAGAAGCTGAACATAGTCAGAATATTCCCTACTACGGGCCCCGGTAAGGCGTGAGCCATGTCCAGATACACATATAGGCGTGCTTTCCAGAGTTGTATGTGACTTGTTACCCAGTAATCAGTTACTTTTTTCGGTAACGAAGTAACGACCTAGTTACTTTTCTAAAAATTATAACTAATAACGTATTCAGTTACAAAAATCGGTAACTCGTTATTCACGTTACTCGTTCCTTTCCTTCGTTTACGCTCGGCTTCAACATGGACGGCATGGTGAATTACTATGTGGAAATTCCCGAAACCTCGTACGCTTCTAATACAAGGTGACCTGACCTAGATGATGTTCAGCTCCTGGGAGCCTTTGGTCGACAGTCATTCTTCTGTTGAGTCCTAAGGTGACCGGCATGAAATTTCATTGACCATGAAATCATTCTTGGAAAAATACCCAGACTTTATTTGTGGGTGTGGGTGTTATCGCCCAGAAGCTGCCAATGGATATACTAGAGTAGCTAAGTTCGCCGAAACTCGGATGCTGAGATGGTATTGTCATTCTCTGCTGATTCACCGTGTTGCTGTAAAGTGGGTCCACCCGACGTGGACCACGAAATCCCGGGTTTATTATATGCAGCTCGCGCGTGTCATTGGCCTAGCGGTGTATCCCGGGAAGAAACCTTAGTCAATGTATTCTCGCTGACCTCCACACTTGTGGGCTCCAGTGAGGATACTCGTTGGATTATAAGATGGCACAGATGATAATCACGTGAGTGTGACCTGGGTTGGACGAGACGTTCACGGAGAAGGCGGTAAAAGGTGACGGGAATGTAGTATTTTAGTGTTTTCTTTGTCTTCCCAAACTAAAATGACCGAGTGCATCCCACTCGTCGCACTCGAATTTGGAGAAGCGTTCTCAGGTAAGCGTCTTCAATATTTTGGTTAGCTGTAGCAGCTACCATATGGATTTGATGGTTTACAATGGGGGGGGGGGTGTACTAAAAGAAAGGAAAGGTTAGCCATGCAGAGAGTCAGCTTATACAACGGCTTGTAGACGTTGGTATAGCATTTATCAGTTCACATAAACGCACAATATCGCCCTGATGTCGTGTGGCCTCCTAACAGTGGTGCCAAGATAAGGGAATAAAAGCAGCTGTTGTCCTTGAATTCGCAGAACAAAAAAAGATGGAAAGTCAGCCTCGCTACTGATCAGGCGCATCCAACACATGCATCAAACAAAGACGGCTGTATTTGATGCAACCATGCCTTTCCACAGCAATTTTTCAGTCTTGCTACAGAGGCACTTCCAAGCAAACGCACCAAAAGTAACCGATGCCCACTTCGAGTACCAACTATTCTTCAAAGCGAATTTCATGGAAATTGTTGAACCAAATGGAGCTGTCAATTTTGACATGGTTGTATCTCTGTAATAGCGTGGAAACGTAAAAGTAACTCGTTACTATCGAGTAATGGGAACGCGTTCCTTTTGTTAGTTTGGTAACGGGTAACTTGTTTAGTTCCTTTTTTTCGTGGTAACGAGTAACGGTATTTAGTTCGTTTTTCTTTCGGTAACGTGTACAAGTCTGGTGCTTTTTGAACAGCAGAGGATACTGTCCTGACGGGACCACACACGCGGCATAACTTTCTACCGTTTGCTTCAGGATCCTGCCAGATGAGCATCGAGAAGCGTTATACGTGCATATATACATGCGTCTGCCGTTATACTCATTTACGCATACTTCAAGCGGTTACCTTTGCATATGACGCGATGCCTCATGGAAAAGAAAAAAAAGTACTATCAAGCAACTACATGTGATAGTTTGCTGATGCATAAATGATATTTATTTATTTTGTATTTATACACATACCCTCAAGGCCCAGGGGGCAATATTGTGTGACTTTCAGCGCTGTTGCTGAGTGAACATCTGTCCGCATTCGTCAACATCATCTGAGCTGGTAAACACTCAAAATATTCAGCACGTGCCTTGCTGTTTCTGATATTGGGCGCGCGGATTTGAACAGCTTGCACCACTGCACCTCACATAGAGGCACGAGCTTGTCGCACGATTTCTTCTTCTGGAGCTCTGTGGTTTGTCTGGCGGGCACTTGTGCATGATTTTGGGCTTGCTTTCTTGCTTGCTTCCGAGTGCATTTGGTGGTTGTGCAGCCGAACATGGTGTTGCAGTGAGCTCTCTGAGACTTGGTGTTTCACAGTCCGATGCATGCTTGGGACACCTGCCAGTTCTTTTATAATGTCCTGCATGCATTTTTGTGTACATGTATTTACAATGGGAACCATTGTACAGGTGCTAACATGGCTGGAATTTTGTGACGTGAAGCTGCAGAGCTGTTCTGTTCACTTGGCACCCCGCATTGCTCTGTACACAACACTTTGCACAGATTGCACTTTTACACACAGGAAGGCTCAGGTGGGATGCAGTCTCGACAATTAAAGGCTCTTTATATAGTGCTGGTAAGTATCGGGCCAACAAAAACATAGAACTGAGCAATATTTTCTGCGTTCTTGTCAATATACCAGCATGACCTCAAAAGGAGTAAAACAAATGCATGTATTGTTTTACAGACGTATGTTGACACCATAGCATAAAGCAGAAGGGTTGAGGAGGACAGCAGACAAGATGGCATCATCTTGGTGCCCAGCAGGCCCGTCTGTGATGAAACTGCAGGGACATGCAGGGACAGAGTGTGATGCAGGAGCACTTGGTCTCCAAGCTTACACTGATAGTAGAGTTACACTGACATGATAAGGTGGCATAACCTGAAGTTAACAGAGGACCACCTTGCATTGCACAACAGGGAGTGGGACGGAGGTCTCATCACCCAACACATTACTGAGCATCATGACGTACGACTCCTCCCTTCAGGACCACTGCTATGCGAGCAGGGTCTGTTCATCTGCAGTTGACAATGTTCAACAAGTGCCATCAGGACCACCAACCCAAGCTGCAGGTATGCACGCCCATTGAGTAGCTTTGTTGTCACAATTACTGCAACCTTCCTTTTGTCATCATTCCTATAGGCAAGGGTGAGCAATGCCTCCTTCAGCAGCATGTGATTCAATACGAGACAGCACTTCAACACCCAAGGAGCAAGCTGCTGGAGCTGCGGCAAAAGGCGCACAAACTCCAGGCTTGCAACGAAAAACTGCACAAAGGTCCACAGCGACATCATCAATCAAGAACAATCTGTGAACTCGTGCAGAGTCTGAAAGAACATTGCTGCATTTGCTAACAGCTGTGAAGAAGCTTTTTGAGTACAATGCTGACATGTTCCTTACCGCCCAAGTCGTCAGGTCTAAGCTCTCGGGATATCTTAGATATGGTCAAACGAAATATTTCAACTTTGTGTTCTCTGTCAGTGTATGCTGACTTAATCAGTCTTTTTCTTCGGGTGCGTTTGTTTTGATCCGTGGGTGATATACAGATTGTACGTTGAGAGTTATTGCATGTGACGCCATGTCATACCAGTGGCATATATTGCATAGTGCACTCCCACAGATTGACTCCCACAGGTGACCTTGTGTTGCAGTGATGTGCAGAGGTGGGCACCCTCACGAGGGCGTGCGAGGGTGAGGGTTTCCTCACCCTCACCTCACCCACACCTCGCGATATTTGAGGTGAGGTGAGGGCCAATATTTCTGGTGATGTTTGAGGTGAGGTGAGGAAAACGATGGGAAATTTTTTTGACGTGAGGCGAGGAAAAATTTATGAACGCGCACTTTACGAGAACTTTTCCCGCGCGTCCACGGGATATCTTTCCTTGTTTCCGCAGCTTCTGTCTCTCATCTGGGCGGGGAGTGCACTCCACTCTCGCCGCTGATCTGACGCCCGACTTTGCGCGTCATTCGCATACCCGCAACTGAACCTCAATTTCCGCGCAACTTTGACGGGTATAACAATCGTTCCACGAAGCGTTTTCTGTGATTGACTAGGCCAAATCTTCCAGCAAGACAAAAAAAAAAAACAAAAAAAACGAACGTTACATTGACTAAGGAATTTCACGAGTTCAATTTCGAAAATGTATTTCAATGGCAAATTTTATGAAACTATTTGTATTTGGTGACAAACTAAATGTCCAGATGAAAGTTGTTTACCCCATATTTTTCCGTTAAGCAGTTTTCTTATAACGGTCAAATAACACGTTTCGTGCCCAACTTGTATGCACGCACGCTTGAGGTATATTACAGGGTGTCCCAGAAAACGTGTCATTGAATTAAACTAAAAATAATAAAAAAACTACACCACCTACAGTCATACGGTCAATGGCATTTGTTCTTACTGGGTTTTTGCCACCTTCTCATGTGAATGGCGTGTAACGTAAGTTTAATTATGTAAATTTTTGCGAGCTTAAGTCGGAAATTTGCCTAGTAAAGGTCACTTTTTTACCCCACCAATGTGAAGAGCGCGTCTAATTTAGTCAAATTAATGATAATTGACAGGGATATTCAGGAGCTATCCCATTGAAAAAAATAGCCGAACATCATGCTTTACGGAGGTCGCACAGAATAGCGCACGATGAATTTTTCAGCGCAATCTTTGTCAGTCCGACGGAAGGAGGTTGAAAACCCAGCCCTCCCCGACATTGCAGAAAGAGATAGAACAGGCACGGCTTATCACGTCCAACTTTCGCTGGGATAATGCTTTCCCTCTCCCAATTTTAGGAACTGCTACTTTTTCTACTATCACTCTGTGGGCTGGCTTCGTAACTTCCTTTCGTCGCACTGAGAGCGATTGGGCTCAAAAAGTTATCGCGCGCTATAGCCCGGTGCTCCGAAAAGCATGATATTCGGCTATTTTTTCCGATGGGATAGCTCATGAATATCGCTGTGAATTATCATGAATTTGAGTGAATTCGGCACGCTCTTCATATTGATGGGGTAAAAACGTGACTTTTACTTGGCAAATTTCAGAGTTCAGTCCGCAAATATTTACATAATTAAACTTGGAGTACATGACATTCACATTAGGAGGTGGCAAAAACCTATTAAGAACAAATGATGTTGACCGCATGTTTCTAGGTGGCGTAGTTTTTATAATTCAGTGACAAGTTTTCTGGGACACCCTGTATGCATTTACATTGGCAGTCACTCAAAACCAACGCGCATTGAATACACAATATTCACATCGAATACACCAATAGCTTTAAAAAATTTAGGTAAGGTGATGTGAGGAAAATTTCGAAAAAAATTGAAGTGAGGTGAGGAAAAGTCTCAAACATTCCTTTAAGGTGGGTGAGGTGAGGAACATTTTTCAATAAAAAATTGAGATGAGGAAAATTTCGAAAAACATTTTTGAGGTGAGGTGAGGTGAGGCAAATTTTTCTAACAGAAAATTGAGGTGAGGGCGAGGCTAGTGAGGACAAACGCCCACCTCTGGTGATGTGTGATGGTGGAATGGACTACCTTTGTTGAAAGGTTTCTTGAATCCAAACTTGAGCAGGACCCTTATGAGATCATAAGTACACCACACGATGTCTTGTACTGTGCAGGGCCTGATTGCATATTGATTGCGGATCCTGTAAACGTCAAGCTACCACACACAAACCTCACAATGTTCGCACGAGTTGTCATATGTTACAATGGGTGATTTGTCATTAAACTTGTTACCAGTGCACTAGCTCTTACACGAAGTGTTCTGAGTCTTATATTCCATTGCTCTGTTCAGTGGGCTACTTCCATGGTCAAACAGGCGATCCATCGGCCCTCGAACAACTGTTCGATGGCGCGATGGAAGTATAGGAAAATGAAGCGCGTACGGGTGCGTGAGGGGAAAGGGAAGAAAGGGAAAGGGAAACGGAAAATCGCGAACACGTGAACTGACGTCACAAGTGACGTCGACTGTGACGTCACCGGATCTCATGAGTGACGTCACAATTGTAGTTGTCCTCGCAACGGATGGATGGCGCTGACCGTCAAAAGATGGCGTAGATTTGAAGACGCAGGGCCCTATGGGAGTATCGCTACCTTTTTACATATACCTTGAACCTTGTATGCACTCAGGATACCAGGTAACCCACAACACCTTTCTTTATCTTGCGTTGAGACCACACGATTTAAACAACTCTTCCTTAACAAACCAACAGTTACTTCACCCTTTAGCATGCGAATTTGAGAGGAGGTGAAACATCTATGGCTTCACTGCTTATAGTTACATGATCGCCGAACGAAGTCCGACGGTACCTCGATGGCAACCACCCTTCAAAATACCTTAAAAGGTACTACAAACTACTTACTAGTACAAGGTACAACAATCTGGTACAACAAACTACTTACTGCTACCTTACAAGGTACGACAAATGCATTACCCCTTCCCCAGTGCTACGACAGGAGCTTGAGGACTTGAACAGAAGTTTTCCGAACTGAAATTTACATAGAACTGAACACTGAAATTTATATAGATGGGTCCAAAACACGCACAAGTGTTTCCGGTGTCATGGTATCGGGTTCATATACAAGGTCGCACCGCTTAAAGCGCATCACGTCAATCTTCACCGCAGAGGTTTATGCCATCATTTTAGTACTGAAGTTCATTTTAGAGAGTGACATCCAATCATCTATGATATACACATAATCATTCACGGGTTTACAATTCATATGCAATATTCAACCACAGGACAAGCACCTCGTGCAACGAGCACAGTACCTGGCTAGCAGAATAGTAAACAGAGGTCTCTCTCTCATCATCTGTTGGGTGCCCAGCCACAGAGAGATAACAGGCAACGAGTTTGCAGACAAAGCTGCCACAGCTGCACTCTCGCCAGATGTGACAACGTTTGACCTACCTTTTCAGGACTTGAAACCACTTAAAGCGGCAGTCCGGAGGTCTGGTGATTTTCGAATAACGACTCTATTAGATTCCAAACAGGACGTGTATGCTACATGTGAAACGAGAAAGCTTAATTCTTCCTGGTTGTAGAGAAAATGAATTTTAATTGTATGCGAATTCCATATCCGGTTTCGGTATCCCCCGACCACGCCCGACACTAGTGACGTTACGGGTGTCGAGACAAAGCAGCGTCTGCAGCGGCGACGCAAGACGCAATGCAATCGAAAGTGCTTTCAGCATGAGCGCCACGGATGAAGAGCTGCTTTCTGAGAGCGACGACGACGTTTATTATGACAACTACGTCGAAGACGAATGCCAGCCTACAACAGACCCTTTGCCAGTACCGCAAGTACGCACGGAAGCATGCACGGTTACGGAAGATGAGGGTCCTTCGTCGCCGGACATTCCCATTCAAGCAGCAGATTTATTTAGGTGAGAGCTCGTTGTCTGCACGCGCGCTTTGTGCCTGTTCACACGGCATATATTGTTGAGTCAATTTTCTGTATATCTTGTTTAGATGCTGGTGCTTAGGCTGCGATCCGGAACGTCCGGATGAGTTTCTGTGCTGCCGAAGCGTCATGATTTTTTCCCGAATGTGCGACGAAAACAACATTGATTGCATTGCTCAGCATCATGCGTTTCCACTATTGTGCCTTCGCCGTCAACTTCTCTCCGTTTTTGTACGACACATGAGGCACTACATCCCTCACCCAACTGGAGCAACACAGAGACGAGAACAGGTACTGTAACTACCATGTTTATACTTACCGAACCGTGTTTTTATACATGAAAACCACGAAAGTGTGAGTAGTACATGTAAAATTCCTAGAATGTCAAGCTAAGTTACGGGACAGCACCCATAAATTTGACTTATTCTTTCCTTTTATTTTGTGCATTACCGTCCGGTTTGCAGCATATACAATGTTCGTATGTTGGGTGTGGGTCCGCTTCGGCCCTGGACATCGCGGGCAAATGCCCTGCTGCAGTGTATCATCTATTCGCAGTGTACTTCCAACAGCAGTCTGTCACGGATTTCAAAGTGGGACATATATAACAAACAGTTCAGATGATGAGCAGTTTATTGAAGTTGCTATGATTTGTATTGACCACCTCATGATTTTTTTTTCAGAGATTGCTCACTGCATAATTGGAGAACAATTTTGTTGCCCAGCCTGCCTTGAAACCTGGATGTACTCTTGTACAAGCTACACAGAAACCGTGAAACAAATAAGTCTTATTTACATTGATAAAAAACACACACTTGTGATGCTACAGAAATTACAGGACGTCTGGATGGCTTGCAGAAGTTGCATGTCCATCCAAGACCCATGTTTACCACAAGATTATTTTATCCTTGCATGCCTACCTCTGCGTCAAACTGAGGGAGATATTTGGAACACCTGCGCTGAAAACTAATGTTATAAATACTACAAGCAGGGATAACGGATATGAAATCCATATGTGGCTTCAAAATTAGGCATTGCATGTCTAGAACCTTGTCCTAGACATCCTAAATCATAATAGAAGTACGTGTGTATATAGTGCCCAGTTTTGAACCAGTTAGGGAATTGAGAAGATTTCTGGCCATTATCTGCTCTGTATAATCACGTTCTTTCTCATTGCTGGATAATGCGTCGTAAGCCTCTTCATCAGCATGTAATGCGCAGTATTTAAGTTGTAAGACTGGTGTGTATTGTGCGGTTTGTTCACTTTATTGTAGATATTCAATTTTTGTGTATTTGCAGCAAGCACTATGAAATAATTGATTTGTGAAAAACACTTTATTTTCATATAATTATATTTTGTGCAAATAAGAGGAGAGGACAATTACTATTCAGCATACTTGTGATATTTAATTTCTCCACATTTGAACATTTTCTTTCATGTCCTTTATGGTAGCGCACAATGCCAGATATTCCTATTTTTCCCATGTGAAGTAATAAAGACACAAACTGATATTTAAAAGGATGTTCAGCAAACCAAAAAATGAAAAGCATTTGTGCATTTTGCAGCTTAGTCTCGCTATTCTGCAGTCACTACATGATGTAATTGGCATACACAATATGGGCGTGGATTCTTATTCTAACAAGTAAACTGAACAACGACAGACAAATCACACAGAGCCACATTTTTCATGCTCATTTGGATCTTAATTTTGGGGTTGTCAACACTGGAAGTCATGACCATCACATGATTGATGACTTTTTCAGCACAGACATGTGCTGTGTACCGAAGCATATGCAGTAATCCTAACACAAAGCATGTTCCTGTCTTCCGTACATTTCAGAAGTAACAATTACGGAGTTAATGGAGGCCTTTTTGTAGACTTCCATAGTTCTTGACATTTCCAGTTCGAGCGACATCGATACGTAATTCACCCAACTTACACAGTTTACCATGCAGCACGACTCCTGATGAGGTAGCTACACACTTTGCACGATGTGTACCCTGCAAGCTCTCGAGAATACAATGGACTAATGAAGATTCCCCGATATGACTTTAAGACGCCATACCAGTTGGGGAGCAACTCCGATTCACGATTTTCCCGATTCTAGATGGCGGCACGCTCGCCGTCCTTATCACGCCGTTCGCCTCCGACTCCAGAAATAATTCCCACTGTGCATGGTTGACCTCGCGAGTTTAAGGCGGCCCGCGCCCTCTGCATTGTTTGTCGAGTGGTAAAGTGTCGGACTTTGCCACGAAAGGTCCGCAGTTCAATTCCAGACATTCACGTATTTTTGCTTGTCTCCTATTGCTACATGAGTACTTTATTTTAATTTTTTTGTTCTTATGTATTTATGCTACAATTATTGTTTTCACAAGTCACTACCGCCTGTACTGACTGATTATGGAATGTTTAGTTGCTCTTCGTATTGTTTTATTACTGTATGCCGAGTTGCCGACGTACAAGTGTGATCGGATAGTACGGAGGCCGGTATCTCGGAGGCTCTCAATTGTATCTACCAGCGGCTATAAATTAGGCTATAAACATTGCCTACACACAGCGCTTACAATGCCAGTCTGGAGAATGTAGTGCTCGAAACGGTATTCCCCCTTTTTTTTTTTTTGCACTCGCTTACATAATAATAATAATAATAATTTTACTCAAGAGAGCAAACTACAAATATAATAAAACAGACCCGTCTAAGCCGAAAGGCTTGTGGCACTCGCCCTGAAGCAGCCAGCGGCATACAATTTGACAGTATGACAAAAAAATGGGGATGTGAGTTTCGACGACGTCGAACTGGCTAGCACAGTACTGTTACACAAACACATGATGAGATGATGAAAAACAGAGATGATGATTTTTGTTTTCGTGAGAGTCCGTCAAATTACGATGTTTTATGATTTGATATGTTCACAAGTTACGGACAGCGTTGCTGTCGTGAGAGAATAAATTACGAGGTTGGTCCACAAGTTGAAATCCCCAAATCTCAAAATATTCACGAAATAATATAGTATTAGGTAAAAAAGGTATAAGCGCATTAGGTAAAAAAGCTGCTGGTCGTGTGTGTCATATTCTGCTTGCCGACGTAGTTGGCCTCGCTGAGGGCGGGCCGCTCGTCACGACCAACGCAACAGCGCGCGTCCTAGGCCGATTTCCCAGGAAACCGTACCGGCATGTGATCGTCGGGGAAAACCCAGGCAAAACGTCCTGGCAGCACGGCCGGACTGGGCATAAGTAAGAAAGCACCAACACGGCTTTACGACAACGATTGGCGCGAAGGCAGCCAATGATAAAAGTGACAACAAAGCAGCGACAAAGATAACTTCCCGGAATGCAGACGCAGCATTGCCATTTTTTCTATTTTCAAAGTGCTGTCTGTTGACAATACAAAAAAAAAACATCTGCTGTACACCTAACATTTTATTAATATGCGCGTTGCTCCACACATGCGCATTGCTTAGAACTCAATTGACGTTGATGTTGACGAAAAAATAATAGGGAGAAATAGGGAACCCAGTAACGGTAGTAGCTCATAAGTACCAAATGCTCATAACCTCCAAACGCTCAAAACCTCCAAACGCCCATATGCACCGGAAAAAAAAAGTTGGTGGTTTTGAGCGTTTGGTGGAAATGAGCAGGAGGGGTGAAGCTGCTCATAAGCACCAAACGTCCAGAGCATCCGAATGCTCATGTGCACCGAAAGGCGGGAGACCACAAAGGCCGGGTCTTCCTCTGCCGCATTTGGAACAAGGTCATAGGGTGTTTTGAGCGTTTGGAGGTTATGAGCATTTGGTGCATATGAGGCCCAACCCTCAGTAACATGCCTCATACCCTAACGACCTTCGTTTTGTGGTTGTACCAATATAGCAGCTGTCTATGAACAAATCAATGTCAATCCGTATTACAGATCACTTCTTTTTATTTAGTTATTTTTTTCCTATTCAAAGAAGTACCCGTGAGGTACCGCGTTGGCATCTAGGTTTGACACAGGCGTCTATATTCAGCGACAACTGCGTTCTTCGCGCTGGCATTGCAACCACTGTCCCACACTTTCCTACGTCTGTGCATGTAATGGCGCAATGGACGTAACAGCTCGTTCTCTATGGTTTTCTGGTGGATGTAACGGCTCTTTGTATGTACTGACTATGGATGGTATCGGCCAGAAATGGACGTAAAGTCTCGTTGGATGTAACGGTCGTTTGTATGTAAGAGCAGGGTGGCTGTAACGACTCGTTTTTGGATGTAAGAGCACGATGGACGTAACGGCGCGTTGTATGTAGTGGCACGGAATCGCTCTAGCCTAGGTTCCCACCGGGGACGATTTTTCCGTATCCCGGAAATTACAGAGCGCTGTGGTGAACAGCTGAGGAAACGGATCATAGCCGATCAAGTGCTATCACATCATTTGTTTAAATTTGGAGACGGGATTTTTTAAATTAACATGCATGCTAATGCACAGTAAAACCATTGAACAAGGAACATACATGCGGTTACACCCACTGCGCCGCTTGCATTGTGCCGATTACATCTGTTCTTTCTGTTCCTCTCTCGCAAAGTTTGCTGAGTGCAGACAACGCGGTAAGATTAGGAAGGGATTCTCCAGCAACAAATAAATCTTGACTATGACACGAGGTGATTGATCACTGGTGATTTTCCAAGGTCCTGCTACCTACTTATTTCTGATTATGTTTTTGATGATGTCTGATGATTTCTTATGATGTTAGCCGCGTTCTTTTATAAAGGGGAGTACTACAGAATACTGAGCGCAATGACGCATTACCTTCTGTATTCGTATCAATGAAATGAAACGCAAATGCCCACTGGGTAGTTTCATTTATAATCGAATGATGCCCGCCGGTCACATTTTTTATTTCTCTCGAAAAAAATATATGTTATCCCACCCACAAAGAGATGCAAAAGGTGCCTGACCGCAGGTCTCTGCGATATTTTCTTCTCCGTCCACGGCGCTTCGCAGCAGCCGGCGCGATTTCGCGGCTTAAATTTTTTCCAAATTTGTGACCTTGTATCTCTTGAACGAGATGTCCCATTTGAACGATTTTTTTTTTGCTGAGAGAGTGGGTGGTTCACGTTCCAACGTGGGCTATTAAATTTATATGGTCAAGAAAAAAGTATACGAAAAAAAATCCCAAATACGCAACAGAGAACCGTTTTACCGCGCGTTTGGAAGGTCATGGTCGCGGCGCGGGATCTCCGACTGTGATGTTCTTCGCATGAGCAGAAAGATCATTCTTTGCTCTTATGTTTGACGTCAAACACATTGCTTTATCTTCAGCCATTATCCCGTAACAATGCCGTGAACACGGAAGGGTAGGGGGAAATTCTAATTTTCGCGGCAGTTTTTACCCAAAAAGGACATCTTGAAAATTTCCAATATTTCGTACTAACATAGCTGAGACATAGCTCTTTCACGATATGCAATAAAATGTTTGCTTATTTTGGTCCCAGAGGGCGCGCAAATTTTTTTTCAAACCCCTATTGGGCAGCGCTCGCAGGGGTCAGACAGACGTACAAAGAGTGGACTTCCACCCCACCCCCGATTTTTTTCTTTTTTCTTTTTTTTTTTGCTTTCGGTGAGGGTGTCGTCATGCCGAAGGCCGACTGTAGTAATATGCACAGATCACTGTGACGTCCGCATACAAGCAAAAGTTCGTTGCTTAGGCTTTCCCACCCGGTTAATCCCTTCAAGGTTACGTGCTTGAAGGAAATCGGACATGGGAACATGACATTTGTAAATACTGCGTCTTTGCCGAACCGAAACGCGAGACGTCTATTCTCTTGTAATTTTGTTTTGTTATTTGCTGGTTTATTCTACTTCTGTTTCTTCTACTTTGTCTACTACGGGTGCCTCAGTGGGCTCACACCAATATCTTACTCTGATATGCTCCTGTTCACAGTCTACACAATTTCGGTGGGGTACGTCAGTGAAGTCAGCGTCATCAGGGCTTGAAGCCGGAGGATCTTGTTCACCTGAAGGCCCTGCCTCAGCAACCTGCAGTCGAAACGTGTTGTAGCAGTTCACACATATTTCGTCGGTGTCGTGGACATGGACTGCCTCCGAGGTGCTCAAGATGGTATTCGAAAGCCATGATCCTATCAACGATACCGGCCTGAAGTTCTTGTTCCAGGGTATTTTTTTCTTTTGTCGTTGAGTGTAGTCCGTGCAGTATAGTCGACTTCTGGTGTGGCTACGGCTGGCCATGGGGAGCGCAGAAGTACACGCTACGCAGACGACAAAACGAAATCCAAACGTATCATCGAGGAAAGCAAGGCCCTTGTCTTAAAATGTGGACGGCGGTGGGAACCCCGTAGACGCCTAAAGACCATCTTTTCCCACGCAGCGTCCCTACTTTCTCACCCATTGGAAGGCTAACTCCTTCAAATCATATTTCTAAAACGAGTTCACCTTGAAGAAATAAGGAACCGGACATGTCCTATCATTCCCAGGAAGACCAGGCAACCAGTCCTTGGGCGGTCTGTCGGCATCGTGTCATATCACCTGAGTGTTTCAAATTCCGTCTTTGTTCACAAGTAGAAGAAACCAGCAAATAACAAAACAAAATTACAAGAGAATAGACGTCTCGCGCTTCGGTTCGGCAAAGCCGCAATATTTACAAATGTCATGTTCCCATGCCCGATTTTCTTCAAGCACGTAACAGGCAACAGTCTCGCAGTATTTCAACAACTCCACAGGGATTAACCGGGTGGGAAAGCCTAAGCAACGAACTTTTGCTTGTCCGCGGACATCACAGAGATCTGTGCATATTACTATAATTGGCCTTCGGCATGACGGCACCCTCACCGCAAGCAAAAAAAAAAAAAAAAAAAGGGGGGTGGGGTAGAAGTCCACTCTTTGTACGTCTGTCTGACCCCTGCGAGCGCTGCCCAATAGGGGTTTGAAAAAAAGTTTGCGCGCCCTCTGGGACCAAAATAAGCAAACATTTTATTGCATATCGTGAAAGAGCTATGTCTCAGCTATGTTAGTGCGAAATATTGGAAAATTTCAAGATGTCCTTTTTGGGTAAAAACTGCCGCGAAAATGAGAATTTTCCTACACCCTTCCGCGTTTACGGCGTTGTTACAGGATAATGGCTGAAGATAAAGCAATGTGTTTGAGGCCAAACGAAAGAGCAAAGAATGATCTTTCTGCTCATGCAAAGAACATCACAGTCGGAGATCCAGCGCCGCGGCCATGACCTTCCAAACGTGCGGTAAAACGGTTCTCTGTTGCGTTTTCGGGATTTTTTTTCGTATACTTTTCTTTTGACCATATAAATATAATAGCCTACGGTGGAGCGTGCGCCATCCACTCTCTCAGCAAAAAAAATTTCGTTCAAATGGGATATCTCGTTCAAGAGATACAAGGTCACAAAGTTGGAAAAAATTTAAGCCGCGAAATCACGCCTGTTGCTTCGAAGCGCCGTGGACGGAGAAGAAAATATCGCAGAGACCTGCGGTCAGGCACCTTTTGCATCTCTTTGTGGGTGGGATAACATATATTTTTTTCGAGAGAAATAAAAAATGTGACCGGCGGGCATCATTCGATTATAAATGAAACTACCCCACTATCCTGAGGCTCTGACATCACGCTCGTTGAACGTGGATATCGTCGGACGTAGTTCCCAACTCAACCGGAATACTAGTATTTTCATACATAGTTCTGTTTTGTTATTGGTGGCGGTCAGACAATGATGTTGTAGTTGTTGTCTCATACTTTCTATGTTGATGAACCGTATTTTCAATGCAATGAAACCGCAATGAAATACCTGAATAAGTGGGTGTAGAGCTTTTATAACCAATAAACATCGGCCCAGAAAAAGATGTAAGGACAACTGTAACACCTGTGTCTTACCGACAGTAGAGAAATACTAGCATCCAGCGAACGATATCGCTAGCGAACTAATGCAGCGAACTATATCCATTTTATGTTGCTTGTTGAATGGAATGTAGATTTAACTACCCATTACTAACGCAAAAAAAAGAAAAAAGCACCATATGTCTCCCAATTTCACAAATCCGCAAAGCGAGCGATAACATTCGGTCGGCTGTGATGTGCTTCATCGGCTGTCTAGATTTCAGTTCTTACTTGCATCTATATTTCAGGGGCTTTTAATGCACAATTATCCTCACTTTACCCATCACACACTTTCTTTTCGTAGTAAACATATTGTAGATTATTGTTTTTCATCTTCGCTGGCTAGTCTATTTGCGAGCACCAAATGCTATACATTCTAGTTATTTGATTTCTAATACAATAGCCACAAAACTTTTTCATAATATACACCATCCCATTCAGTGGTGATTCACTGGAGTGCTCACCCTGTGTCTCTTTGGCCTTTCCATATTCAGCCTTCTGACAGTTCGGCGTTATGATTTTTTGGTCTTTTGGCTGTCGGCCTTCTGATAGTTCGGCGTCATCATTTTCGGCCTTTTGATAGGCTCAATCAGCCTAAATAAATGCATTGCATTTAGCAACAGCTATTCAAAAAAAATTGAAAAAAGAAAAAAGGAGAAGGAGGAAGCTCCTGAACCCCCTTGAACTCCATCTTTATGTATAAATGAACGAGATAAAATCAAAGGAACTTGACGCGCGACGAGGTCTCGGAGCACGACTTCCGCCTCATAATTGCGCTGATTATTACCCGGAAACTTCAGTACTATATTTTTAGACACTCCTTGGTTTTCACAGGGTACTTCACGTTACACGAGACCTTTCGTTCAGCGTAGACACTAGTTCAGCGGAGTGTCCCCAGTGACCCGGAGCTTCTCCTTATCTTCCTCAGAAGGCCTCCCTTTGTTCGCCGTGCAAAGACAGACAGGTACAGGTTTTGGGTCATCCAACGTGCAACTAGCAAGGATTGTCGAAAGATGGAAAATCCAGGGAACCGGTCTCGAAAAATTGGCCTATTTCAAAATAACGTGATCGAAGTCCCCGTTGAAAAATAAACTACTGTAAATAAATGTTATCTGGCTGTTTCTACGCGGAAAATGCCAAAGCCCACTTAGACTAACCTGAACATGAAAATGCAAACACCGAACTTTTACTAACCTAATAATCAACTAACGTGCTGTTCCGTCGCGTCCGTTTCATTTATCTCTTATTTCTTAATTTTATTTCTTCATTTATTTATGTATTTCCGGAATAGCAAGCCGACGTCCCGTTTGGCTGACTTTTAGCCTGTTTTTTTTTTCCTTTTCGTCTAATAAATATATCCCCCTCCCCCGTCGCTGTCGTTGGTTTTCCTTGCTTCGCGAACGTGAATTTGGGTTCCCGAAAAGACTTTTGCTCATTGCGTGGGCGGAAATAATTGTGCAGCGGCCGCTTGATCGATTTTTCTTATTGGTTCACGTGGAGCGTTCATGAAAAAAAAAGAAAATAATAAAAATAAAATAAATCGATCAATAAAAGAAAGAAAGAGAACAAATAAAGCTGCAGTTCTAAGTACCGTTATCCTAAGAAACATTTATCTGTGTGTAATCCGCTTGCTGACTGTTTCAACATTACGAACATTACAGGGCAGTCCTGTTGAACGTTACAGGAATGTTTGTGAAGTCGGCCTTCCACTAACCGTAAGTACGAGAGATTCTCGTTAGCCTTATGAGACAGTTGACTGAGTAAGCACAAACCCGAAACGGCAAAATCGAGCAAATTGACATTTCATGTCAAGCTAATAAACTCATCTCACTTCTCAATAAGCGCACCGAAAAAAGAAGATAGATGGGTAGAAATCCAGCGAACCGGTAGAGATGTAGGAAGGGAGTTGCCTCAGGACAGAAGCCGCCGATATTTCGAACAGAGACTGTTCTACAAAGAACAGTCTCTGTTCGAAATATCGTTAATCAGGATCTAATTAGCTGCAGTCTTTTCTCAACAGGTTGCACTTGAGCACGATGTACCATGGTTCGCCACAGCTCTTTGTGTCAAACAACGTCATTAGAAACATTTGCACTACCCCCATTAGTACAGTATGCAGCATGTAGTCCACGGGAAAAAACCATAGCTACATCAAACCCTGGAAAACTGGACAATATAGCAGGGCCGTTGACTCCCAAAACAGCCACTCTATTGCGCACTGCTTGAACGGCCTGTTTCGTCATCTGTTCTTTGGTACACAGCACAGCAAGTGGGCAGGGTAAATATGAACACTTGTATCAGAGTCATCATTTTTGTAGCTTTGCCCCATATACTCACATAGTAGACATCCATGCGCACCATTAAACTGCTTCAAATTTTGCAGAATGCATCTTGCAACCGTGAAGTGAACAGTGCACTTATCGGTGTTGACACATGGGACACAACAGTTCGGTCAGTTTGAGGATGAATTCACTCTAATCCGTCTGTGTACAACTTCTGAAATTCTCGACAGAAAGGCCCTAGCAAAGTGTTCACCCCTGGTTTTGGTCCAACCCAAATCAAAGTCGGCATGCGAAATTTTCGATGTATCACAGCGTATCTGGGATTGTGCAATACGGGATCACTCTGGCTTACACTTCGCAAAATAAACTTCGAGAATAAACTCCTCGAAATAAATCACGAAAAAATCCACGGTGTAAAGAAAAGCCGTAAAAATCAACTTTTGCGATACAACCGCTTCAGATTCAAACTTTCAAAATAAATCGTCTCTGATTGGTCGACAGGCACGGTAGCCTCAGAGCAGCGAAGGCTTTTGGCTCCCGCGTCTCAAAATAGTTCCTCGCAGGGTGAGGCTTTTTGCGGTGGGCTGGGAACGAGAGTACCGAGTCTGGACGAATCGTTTACTGTATTCTCCGCCGGCTATCAGGATTCTGTTGACACTGCAGTTAATGATTTGTTCTGCTGCTCGCCTGTCATATTTGAGTATGTCGAACTCTGAATTCGTGTGGTGTCACCAAATGAGTTCCCGGTGTTGGTCCCAGCTATGGTGGACACCTGCTATTTTATGAACATTGTCGCGAACATCGCCATTCTCCTGCAGCTGCCTTGGTTGTGAAGTCGTAGCGTTGAAAAGTGACGATCGACGAAAAAGCTTGATTCCGGTACCGTCTGGATGTGTTGCGTTTATCCGTCTGTATGTGTTTGTGTGTGTTCCAGGCTCAGAACCGTAGAATCGTGAAATCGGAACCTGCCTGTGGTTTTCCTTGTGAGGCTACGTTCTGATTAACGCAGGGAACAGGTACTGGACAGTCTCTCGAAATGCGTTTCTGCAAATAAGCTGCATATGAATGTGAAGAAATTGTTTGTTTGTTTGCAAGAAAAAACTATTTTCTCTCGGATGAATAACTTGAGTCAGCAGAGGTCCTAATTTTTTGTAACCAGCATACGGTAATTTCAAAGTGTAACGAAATAAGATTCTAATTTCAGGAACATCCACATTGATTCGCGCACCTTCCTAGACAACGATTTGCCATGCAAAGGCTGCAAAAGATGTATCTAGACATAATACTTCAAGCACTTTGTTTTCACTAAATTCTAAAATTTAAATTCTAAAATAAGGTCTAAAATTTACGGTACCAGCTACTTCATTGTATGGTACCCTTGCACCTATTTTACAGCTTATAAATATTGTCCTGAAATATGAACTCGCTGTAAAACTTGCATCCTGCCGGACATTACATTAAATGTGCTGCTTGCAGTTCTGCAACGTTGTTTCTTCCTCACGTTCAAGCGAAAAGGCAAAAAGAACGCTCCGAGACTTACTCTCACACAACCATTATTTCGGGGCCATGTCCTCACACTAAATGGTCACGAGCATACTTTTGAAAACTATAGCGGCACATAGGCAAACCGACATTGCATTTGCACCGACCTTCTATTTCCAATAATTAAACGAGACCTAATTAGTACATCCACTTTGGATGTAGGACATGTTGTCAACTCATAACTGCAAAAATATGATTTCTCTAAGAATAAAAAAATCAGTCCATGGACACGCTATATGCACCGCACCTCTAGAAATTAACCAGTGCTTGCTGAAAATATACTGGTATTTGTGTTTTATGTGATGTATGACCCACATTTTCTTTTTGACCAGCTATGCCAGTGTGAGAGCTCCTACACCAGACTAGCTAATTCCTCCTCTTTGTCCTCCATGTGGTCACATACAGGGTGTCCCAGAAAACGTGTCATTGAATTATAATAAAAAAACTACGTCACCTAAAATCATCTGGTCAACAGCATTTGTTCTTATTAGGTTTTTGCCACCACCTAATGTGAATGTCATGTACTCCAAGTTTAATTATGTAAATATTTGCGAATTGAACTCGGAAATTTGCCAAGCAAAGGTCACTTTTTTACCCCACCAATATGAAGAGCGTGCGGAATTCACTCAAATTCATGATAATTCACAGTGGTATTCACGAGCTACCCCATCGGAAAAAATAGCCGAATATCATGCTTTTCTGAGCACAGGACCATAGCGCGCGATGACTTTTTGAGCACAATCGCTCTCAGTGCGACGAAAGGAGGTTCCGAAGCCAGCCCACAGAGTGATAGTAGAAAAAGTAACAGTTCCTAAAATTGGGAGAGGGAAAGCAAAAGTCGGACGTGATAAGCCGTTCCTGTTTTATCTCTTCCTGCGATGCCGGGGTGGGCTGGGTTTCCAACCTCCTTTCGTCGGACTGACAAAGATTGTGCTGAAAAATTCATCGTGCGCTATTCTGCGCGACCTCCGTAGAGCATGATGTTCGGCTATTTTTTCCGATGGCATAGCTCCTGAATATCCCTGTCAATTATCATTAATTTGACTAAATTAGACACGCTCTTCACATTGGTGGGGTAAAAAAGTGACCTTTACTAGGCAAATTTCCGACTTAAGCTCGCAAAAATTTACATAATTAAACTTACGTTACACGACATTCACATCAGAAGGTGGCAAAAACCTAGTAAGAACAAATGCCGTTGACCGCATGACTCTAGGTTTTTTGTTATAATTCAATGACACGTTTTCTGGGACACCCTGTATATGTTACGCTATAAGGAAGCTAGCTGGTATCACAATACCAAACAGGTGAATTAACATGAACACTGTTACGCTGAAGACGACGATTGCCGATGACAACGTAGATGCGCGGACATTGGCTGCACGTGCCGAGCTGTGAAGCACGGGCACTGGACATTCTGGAGGCATTTCGGCGGACGATGCTGGAAGAAGCTACCCAGTCATTAAACGATCTCTAACGAACCTGGAGTTTGGCTCATTCTTACAGGCCGAGCTTGACTAACACAATCACACAGCAGAGTGAATAACAACCACCATTATTGACTTAGTTTGCTTGGTCAATGACAACTGAAGGTGGCATATTTCTTTCCTCATATTTTTTTTATTGGTTTGTTCCAGCTAAAAACGGAAGCCATACACTGAGCAGCAGGGCATAATAAAACCCTCCATAAGCATCACTTTGCCTCTTTGGCTTTGGCAAGCGTGGCTTTGCCTCCAGAAGCATAACTTTGACATAATTGCTTTGTGCCGTGATATAGGGTACTATGACTGTGTTCGCAGTACCATTTAAAACGTTGGCACCTATAGGGCTAGATTGTAGCCCCCTATTGTGTGCAGACATTCTGATGCCTGCAGAGCTGTAAGCTGTTCTTCCGGGTGAAAGAAAGCTTGAAGACTGCATACGTTGTGGATCACTGCCAAAGAGATACGGTTGGAGAAATTACTGGACATAAAGCACAGTGAGGCATGCTCCACCCAGGCCACAAGGAGGTACAATTAATTTTAGCCATCTGTTAATGCAGCAAAAACACCTATTTCCACTGAAAGAAAGAGTGTGGGCTATTTTTCTGTTGTGGTTGAAGGGCACACGAGATCATAATAAATTGTTTCCAAAAGCTGTTACGTCGCATTCTGACATGATCTGAGCCAATATGGTCAACTGATGCTATAAGATCTACAGAAAACACATGCCAGCAGATTCTGCACATGCTATAGGAGAGGGTATGCCCTTGAAATGATGAGATTTGTTCACTTTCCAGATGACTTCAGGTATGTGAAAATAATCATAAATGTTGACAAAGCTGTTATGAAGCAGCGACTGCAATTAATCTGTAGAACTGGGCAGAACGGTTGAATGCAGAATTTGTTCAAAGTGTGCTATAGCATCATACAGATGGGATACGAATGAGCTGACGAAACATTTTTCTTGCGTAAGAGCAAGTACTCGTGTAGGTTCTCAAACTCTTTTTTTTTTTTTTTTGCTTCCTAGATGGCCTCAACTGACGAACAAGTTGCAGCACATTATGGTGACAATTTTTTTAAAGAAACATAAACCTCTAGATTTTCAATATGTTGCAGGAGAGGACTAGTTATACAAATAAGGGAAGATTTCTTTTAGACGACCTATATGTGAATATACTATCTGAAAAAAAAGGTAATTTTTTGCAAGTGCTTGATATTCTCAAACACATGGTTAAACGATGAATATAGATCAGCTTGATATTTTTATGTGAAGCTAATCACAAGCAATCAGTTACAAGCATAAATAATCTGGGGCTCCTTCAAGAATGCTAATTTGTCAGAAATTTATTGTAATCTTGACTCCAAATGTGCTCCTTTCTCGAGTTCTCACTACGTCACCAAATTTATAGTCGTTCTACATGCCCTTTGGGGTGGCAGACCCATGCTTCCCCTCTAACACCAGGCAAGGAAAGCGCACAAATGATGTATATGTAGATGTCAGAAGCTCGTAATGGACAACTTCATACTTTGGCACAGTTTAATGCGCCCCCATTGTTCAAGAATGATGAGTTACATTCGATATATGCATCGTCTAAAAAATGCACACAATTTTTTCCAGTGATATTTAAGAGAGGCAAGCTACATCTCTGGCTGGTTTTGGCTGGAACAGCCCAGATTGACAGTTATACAAGCTGATGTATGTCAGCATTGAAAATATAAAGGAAAAAAAGGCAATTTAAAATGCCTCACTCAATTCACTACTTTTCATATCTTACACCTTGACAGGTGTTTTTTTATCCTAAAATAGTTTGATTGCCAAAATCTACGAGAATGACCGTCATCACATTAACAAGTTTCAACTGTATACCAAGTAATAACAAACATGTGCTTACTTTTTCTGCAATCAAGATGTGAATTACATCGTTGAGTTGCAGGCTTCAGTGAAAAAGCATTGCTTGTGATGTCACTGCTGAGTGAGTACGTCACTGCTGGTGACGCAACGTGTGATTCCAGTGTCTTTCAATCCACCCCGTGTTATTTCGTGAGCAATTAGCATCAGAATCAATCAGCTTGCATGATGCACTTATGAAGGGTAATTTCATGTGTGACGATAAACATACTGCAGTGCTAGTTTACGATGTAGTTTTTGGCTGTGGAGCACACTCACATTCAGTATGCAATGTGAACTAGAGGATCATTTTCTGCCATAAACATTAGATGAGCAAAGACCCCCAAAAATGTAAGCACTGTTTATATGCATTTGACAACCTGCATTTTTATTACTGAGAGGCCCTCTTCTTAGCTAGAGGGAAAGGGCGCTGGCAATGTGGCGCATGTTCATAAGTTGTAGAACCAGACACACAGAAAAGGACTGACAGCATATCATGATCTCAATCATGCCATTGTGTCCGTGTTACTGTCTCCTGTTCTGCATTTGTTAATCTTTTTGTGTAGTTGCTGGATTTTAGCCCAACAGCAGGGGTCAGCAATTAGAGCACATCCAGAACATGCAAGGCATACATTTCCTAATTCTCCGCATTCCTCATTCAAGTAACGTTGAAGAAGTAACCACGCGAAGAAACAATACAACAGTGAAGCTGGCTTCAGTACACTACAACATGTCACATGTAACAATATACAGTATGCCTCAGTGTTTCCCAAACCGTGTGTCAGGGCCCCCATTGAGGCCGCGATAGCCCAAACGGGGCCCAAGAGAAAGCAGATGAAGTGAGCGCAATATGCCACAAAACCAAGGAAACTATCTCTCTACGACTGCATTATATTGAAGTTGTTTTACAAAAATGCAAGTTCAGTTCAGCGCACAATCAGTCGGGAAACAAGATAACTCATAGCAATGCTTTGAATCAAGTGTGTCGCAGTATTCCTCACTGTATCATGACGGGACCGTGGACCTACACCAGACGCTACTTGCGCGCACTAGTATAACATTCATGTTTATTTATTTATTTCGAGAACCCCAAGGGTCCGGATGACATTACATGGGGGGTGGGAACTGAAGCGTAAGATACATTTACAGCAACTTGACATAAACAAACAAGCAAGCAAAAAAGAACAACACAATTAGCAGTAAGTAAACAGGAAAATAAAGAAACGACAACAGTACAAACTTATATGAAAACAAGTATTAAAGCGTGAAACAGGGAGTTCGTTCACATAGGTACAGATAATTAACAAACATGATAAGGGGGAGGTGAAAATTTTCATAGCAACTGACATACAATCGTGGTGGTCTTGTGGGTGGAGTGAACGGGAGAGGGTGTTACAAAATACTGTATGCTCAATAATAGTTGTGAGAGGTGATGGGAGGTTGTTCCATTCGATGGCAGTTGAACAAAAGAATGATCTGGAAAATGCATTGGTATTACAATGAAAGCGTGTGACCTTATTAGCGTGGTCGATGCGAGGAAACATGACACTCGGGCAGGTGATGGGTAATTGGTGCGGTAGCAAGATGAAAAAGAACCTATGGAAGAGGGCTAACTGGGCAAGACGGCGACGATGTTCGAGTGAGTCGAGATTAAGATTTGATTTTAATGCGGTTACAGATGTATCGAATTAGTAGTCGTTGGAAATGAAACGGGCAGCCCGATTCTGGATGGCTTCTATGGCGTCGCAGAGATACTTTTGGGGAGAGTCCCAAATAGGTGATGCATATTTCAGCTTGCTTCGTAGAAGAGCCGTGAATGTTATGAGCTTAAGATGGAGGCCGCCAACCTGAGGGTGCGTCTAACAAAGCCTAGGGAGCGAGAAGCGTTAGTTATTATGTGGTTGATGTGCTCGTTCCAAGTTAGGTTGGAGGAAAGGTGGATTCCAAGATATTTGTAAGAATCTGCTCGGGCTAATGTGATATCACTTAGAATGTAGAAGAAGGGAGGAAGACAGGAGACCCGTCCTCGAGAAAATGACAAAATGCGACACTTTGCAATGTTCAGAGGCATTTGCCACTCATTGCACCGACGCCGGATTAGTGAAAGGTCGCTTTGTAAGGTTAGTGGGTCAGAAGGAGAGAGGATTTGTCTGTACACTACATAGTCGTCAGAATCGTGGAAGATATGCCTGAAGGAAGGTCATTTATATAGATAAGGAAAAGGAGAGGGCCGAGGACTGAACCCTGAGGGACACCAGAAAGCGCAGGTACATCTGGGGATAGGTGGTTGTTGCAAGTAACAAATAACGTACGATTAGTCAGAAATTGAGCTATCCAACGGACGACATACAGGTTGAGGTTAAGCAAATAGGGTTTGTATAGAAGCTTAGAGTGCGGCACCATATCGAAGGCCTTGCGAAAGTCTAAGAAAGCGGTCTGATGATTATTGTCCGCGTGGAGAAAGATGTCGTGAACAAAACTGGCTACGGCATGGTAGAACGCACACGGAAACACGGACAAAAGAAGACGACGAAGAAGACGAAAGAAGACGAAGCGCAGGTGGTGTCGTCTTCTTTTGTCCGTGTTTCTGTGCGCTTTCTACCTTATCCTGCGTATCCTTACCAACTAGCCCAACGTTGTTTGTTATTGCAAAACTGGCTACTTGAGTTTCACATGAAAAGAGGTTTCGGAACCCGTGCTGCAAGGGATAGAAGAAGCATTTTTCTTCAAGGTACTTAACTACGTTGGAGTATGCGTTCTAGAATTTTACATACTATAGAAGTGAGTGAAATGGGGCGGTAGTTATTAACGATGTGGCAGCTGCCTGATTTGTGAATAGGGACAACCTTCGCCGTCTTCCAGTCCTGCGGTATGGCAGAATCTTGGAGTGACTGAGTAAATATGCAACATAGAATCTTGCTGGAAATAGATCTCGTGTTGTATAGAACCTTCGGACCAGCACTTGACGACAGCTTAAGTGACCCAATGATTTTACAAATGCCATGAGTGCTGATATGAATGGGGACCATAGGTGAGGAGGCGATTACTGATAATGGGTGTACCCGTTATTGGTGTTGAAAATGGATGAAAAGAAGGAAGCGAAAGCGTTGGCGCAGCCGTTGGGCGGCGGGTGTCAGACTGATAAGGTGGGATTTTGGTGCAGATAAACTTTTCCAAAATTGTTTTGGTTTATTCGTCAAGAGAGACGGGAGGTCGATGGTAAAGAACTTATGTTTCACTTCCTTGATCGAGCGCCTGTATTCCCGTTCTCAGTAGTGAAATTTAGCCCATGATACGTTGTCGTCAAGACGCTTTACTTTCCTGAATAAGCGCTTTTTCTTGGTTAGCAAGATTTTAAGACTTTTCGTGAACCAAGGATTATGATCATAAGATTTCACTCTTATCTTTGGAACCTTGTACTCGGTAAGGTAGTTTATGTTGTCACGAAAAAGGGACCAGTTATCCTCAATGGAGTGAGGCAAGGTGCCATGAAATGAATTTTCATACAGAGCTTCAAGACCCTCGTTGATGGCTTGGAAGTTAGCTCGAGCATAGTCGTATATGGTTTTATCGTTGAATTTATGAACATTTGGACTACTTGAAGAGATATCTTAGAGAATGGCCTTGTGGTCACTGAGACCATCAGTGACATGCAAAGAAGTGATGTGCTCAGGATGGGAGGTTAAAACGAAGTCAAGGGTTGACTGCGTGGCATGAGTTGTTTGGGTAGGATGTATAACGACATGCGATAGATTAAATATAAGGCATAAATCCACAAACAGTGTCTCTTGTGAACTCCGGGAAAGATTCCCGTGGAGCAAGTCCCAATTTATTGACCGTATATGTATCAGCGTATATTGAAGGTGTATATTACTGTACATGTATCAGGGCAGATTTCAAGCTTCCTGAGCGCGCACAGACGGTGATCTCAGTTGTCTCGCGACGTAACAGACGGAGAAAGACACCGGCTGTCACACACACACACATCCCGAAGGCTATGCCCATCTTTGTGGATGCACCCACGAATTCACAGGAAGACTGCAGAAGCTCTCCCACTTGTATTAAGTACCTGTAGCTTGAACTACAAACAGTTTGGTGCCACTCCACAAGACGAGAACAGCTGATTGCTGCTTTCATGGGCGCGGCCATGCGAGCGGCCATGCGAGCCCAGAAGGACAGTTCAACAGAGGAGCAATTTTAGGTAAGTTCGAACGTGGCGCCAGTCGTCGGTGCAACAATTTCCAGAGTGAACCGAGCTCGATCAGCTCAGATAACGCTTTTTTCACTCTTTTTCTTTTTAGTAATATTTATCATTATTTTTTATTCATTTCCAATTCTAATTCCAATTCCAGCGCAACCGCTCAGCGCGCTGACACTAGTGCAACGTAGAGTCAATAAATCTTTCGCTTCCTCGCTTCCCTAAGGAGAAGAGTACTTGAAGTATATTCGTGTTGTGTGATTCCTTTTTCCCTCTCTACGTTCCAGAAAGATACGGTTTCTGTGCCAAGACAATATAGTTGCGAGCGCAGTTGACTTACAGAAGTATCCCATACAGATCCCGTACCGTGAAGACTACCACCCCAAACGTGGTTGCCACGGTTTCGGTTTTGACCATTTGCATGTCAAAACTCAGGGAATGATATTTTAATACACGTACGCGTTTCAAAATGTTTAAACGTGGATTTTAACTAGGACAGTCTCTCACATCGGTATCTGGCTTTTGTTCAAGACGTCCTTATTAGAGTTAATTAATGAATTTAATTGACTAGTCATATCCTTATCAGTCATTATAGTCTCTCTTGGAAAAGATACGCGCCCGTAGAACTCAACTGTGAAAATGACGTGCTCTCGTGACTTTTTATAAAAGTTTGTCCAAGCTGAAACACACACACACACAAAATAAACGAGGTGCCACAAACGCATGTCATTGCCATTTTTTATATTTTTTTAAAATAAAACAACTAGGATTATGTGTACATCGCACTTACGCGTACGCGAGTGGAGGAAAACCTTATCTGCAAGGTATTTTGGCATTCTAATTTGCATAATTCACGAAGATATATTCTTTTTATGAAGCTATTTTTTCTTTCTTCGAGAAACAGAAAGAGCAGAATTGCTGGCAATCGGTTTAGATATGAGATGAATCCTTCATCTATATGCTTCAAATTATTATCCACAGAGGTGACATTTGTTTTTAGTGCACCGTTGCAGATTTTCCATTATCGAGATACCTCGCTCGCACTAACTTGGAAGTCGGCAAGGGGGAGCGAACCCTAACCTAATCTAACCCAACCTGAAGGAGAGCACTGCTGGACATGGACTTAGAGATTGAGAAGTACGGCATTTTCAAAGAGGTCCTCGGAGGGAAAATTCGGGGGGGGGGGGGGCAGAGCTAGCACCGTGAAAACTCGAGGAGTGGTGGACTGTTCCCCCTGCACCCACATTCCGATTTATACCGAAACTAAACAGGAGCAGCTTTCCAAGCTAGTAAACAAACAGTAAAAAACAATAAAAGAAAAAGAAAAAAACAAGAAAGAAAAAAGAGGAAGGAAGCACACAAAAGATATATTGCTTGAACCGCAACGGGTCAAAAAACATTGCAAACTCGTTTTTCTTGTGCCAGTCTGCGGCATTTTTAGCAGCTTTTCTGAACCGTGATGTGGATTACAGGCCCAAATAATCACAAATGAGCAAGCACGCATCCTCGCTGCTTAATTTTTGGTCACTTTACGTCGTTTGAAGTGCAAATTGTTGCGCTTACAACTAGCGCCACATTCGCGTTCAAATTGCTCCTCTGTTGAACTCTCCTTGTCGGCTCGCATGGCCGAGCCCATGAAATCGGCAATCAGCTGTTCTCGTTTTCTGGAGTGTACACCAAACTGTTCACAGTTCAAGGTACAGATACTTAATCCGAGTGGGAAAGCCTCGGCGGTCTTCCTGTGGATTCGTGGGTGCATCAACGAAGATGGGCATAGTTTTCGGGATGGCTGTGTGTTCGACAGCTGATATCTGTGCGCTGAACTAACTTCTATTTTTTAAAAACAACTTAAATATATTGCAGTTGTAGTGTGATAGTTTCCTTGGTTTTGTCGCATATTGCGTTCACTTCATCTGCTTTTTCTTTTCGCCAAGTGGTGTAACCCCCGCTTTGACTATTGCGGCCTCCCTAAGGTTTATGTGTCAGTTTTGGAAACACTGATATTGTTACATGTGACACATTGTAGTGTAGTGCAGCCAGCTTCACTGTTTGACTCATAATTTGCACGGTTACTTCTTTAATATTATTTGGATTACTTTCATCTGATACTGTACCATTAAATAGGATAGGAATCCATTATGCTTCAGAATTATTTTTCCTTTGCAATGTTCCCACACTGATCTTGATGACAAGTTGTCTCTCGTTAAATTCCTTTTGGGTTGTATTTCACACTGCTTACAGCATAATGTGAGAATGAGAAAATGTATGCTTCACATGTTCTCAGCATCCTCTACAGCAACTGCTCCTGGGCTTAAATTCCAGAAACTACACACGAAAAAACAAACAAAAGAAAGTGTAGAACAGACAGCACATCAAAAAAGGATACGACAAAATGATTGGGACTCTGTTATGCTATACTTTTTTTGTGTGTGTGTGTCTCTGGTTCTGCATTTTTGTGAACATGTGCCATGTTGCCGGCACCCTTGCCCTCTTGTCACAAAAACATCCTCAGACATAAAAATGCAGACAAAAAAGTAGAGAACTCCAACTTAACATAACAAGAGAGAACAAAGATGGGGACACAGGAAGCTTCTAGAGTCTCGGAACATACGCAGTGACCCCTCGGTTTTTAAGAAAAACCGTGGCCCTTCCCCGAACAATACTCCCATCTCCTTAAATAATGACCGGTTGTGCAATCGCTCATTCAGTTTGGCACTGATGATGTCCGTCGCATGACGGATGAAACGTCTGAGTAAACCTTGTTATTTTGTTATGTTAAGTTGGAGTTCTCTACTTTTTTGTCTAGTTATGTCGTCTCCCGGCTTTTGGAGTATTTTTCCATAAAGATGCAGGTTGTGAGAGGCACATAAACACTGCTTACATTGCTAACCTGCCTATCACAAGACATGTGAAAGGATTGCCAAATTAAAATTCAGTAATACAAAAATGATTCTGAAATACATAATTCCAATAGAAGGGAGAGTAAACATTGGAATAACAGGTAAAGGTAAAGCACTGAAGTGTTGGCATTCTTCTGATGTGTATGATATACTGCTCTATTTAACCCATGACATATATGTTGTCAAACATTAAGTTCTTGCATTCAACATCAAGATGCTGTACCTATTCCATCTAAGCGACTCGTTCTTTACACGGACACGTGGCACACCATTTTGGCACAAAGATTTCATATATCTGCTTGTTGGACATGTCAAGCAAATACTGTGCCAAAATTGTGTTACCTACATGACATACTGCTTTGCTGAGATATGTTACGGGAGAAATACTCCTGAAGCGATTAAAGGAAGTGCATACGAGTACATATGTTTTGCAAAGTTGTTCCAAAGTTCCAAGTGTTGAATTGGCAAAGCATTAGTCATCTCATAACAAAGTGATGAAAGAAAAGAAACTAGTGAGAAATGCGAAGCCGCAAGCACTGTTGCATGGCCATGTTCACAATGGGCAATGACGCTTTTCACTTTGCGTACCGCGGACTGACTCTGCTCAATGAGTTTGCAGTATCTATGATTGATGTAAGCCATGGCAACTACCGATGCACTTTGCAGAGTGTGCAATGTGTCTTTTGTGAACGAGACAAACCTCAATATATTCCCACGTAATTTTGATCCTACAATTAATTGAGTTGAGGGTTTCAGGTATTTAAGTGTGCACCTCTCTTCTGATATTTAGTGGGAATCACACATTAGTTACGCATCCTCTAAGCCTCTTAAAAAAATTGTCTTCTTGAAGTGGACACGGAAACTACCTTTCGCAGACAGTACACTGCTGGCATACAAAACCCTTGTACAAAGTGCCTTAGAAACGGTACAAATGACATCATACTGTTCATCATAAAAACAAATGACATCATACTGTTCATCATAAAAACAAATGACATCATACTGTTCAATAGTGCCACCAATTTGATACAGTTGTGATACGCTCAAAGCTAGGGGGGGGGGGGGGAGTTCGCATCAAAAAGGCGGTCTTGAGGGGATTATGGTGGCCTTTGACAGAGCACGCGACTTTCGGTTCTACTTTTCTTTCAAGAGGAGGCAGTGAACAAGTGCCCATTCGTGGAACCCAGCCCTCCCCTTCCGATTTGTTTCGGTATCAGTCTGTCTACCAATGTCATGATGACATTTATATTCTGTTGAGTTTCTTACATGCAGTCCAGGACATATATATAGGTAGGTAGATATGCCAAGAATTTTTTTTTATTACTAACCTTTTTTTGTAGTTTGAATCCCTCGAAAAACCATTGCACAGCACCAGAACACAAAGGCTACATAATGACCCAGTTTCACCAACCTTTTTAGCATCTGAACTAAGATGAACGGTCATTAAACTATCTGCTTCACCACATCACCGATGGAAAAAAAGAAGTGTCTGTTAAGTGTCTGTTCTAGGATTGGCAACCCTTGATATTGGTTCAGTTAACCAGAGTTGGTGAAACTGGGCCTATGGAAGTCACCCAAACATTCGTCACATCACAAACCAAAGTTTGTAAAAAGAATTGAGTGCTAGCATGAAGTTTTGGCAATTCTGAGTAGCATTTTAACTGCTGCCTATGTAGCTGCTGCATAATTACAAGTAATTCAGAAAAAGTAGTACAAAATTTGAGGGTACTCTACTCTATCTTCCTCTGCATGGTATTGAAAACTGTGATGATTTCAAGTGCTCATCGTCTTGGCCCAGATTCTGTAGCAGATTTATCAGCCATTTGTGTTCCTATTTGTGGTACTGTGGCAAACTAGTCACTCCACCTACATACCAGCATTCCTAGGTTACACATAACATGTGGTTGATATACGAAGAGGGGAGTCAAGTCCTGTAGATCGCATAAACAAAATACAGAAACCGACACCGAAGATTTTTGTTTAAGTTTAATTTGTACAAGGTTTCGCGTGAAGGTCCACGCTTCCTTAGGTCCTACCTCAGGAAGTGTCGGTTTCTGTATTTTGTTTATATAACATGTAGTTATAAGAGTGGTTTAAACCACCTCACAGAAGTTACAGATGCTGTTCATCAACTTTATTTTGAGATGGACAGAGAGTTTCATTGCCTGGGGCGGTACTCTACCCCATAGCTGCTTGTGGTGTGAGGAAGGAAATAATGTCCCATGGAGTCCAAAATTGCCAAAAGAGCTTCGAGAGCAGGTATTCGTGGGCTCGATTTAGCTGTAGGCCAATAAATTTTAGAGAGAGGGGCAGGATTTCAGATTATTGAGATCTCAAAATGGCAGTTTCGAAAGCTCAGTAGTGTGGGCAATGAGAAAGAATATACTCTGGATCTTCTGCAGCACTGCAGTGACAGCACCTGAGAGAGTCAACTTGCCTCATGTGGTAATGACACTGAGCTGTAAATGCCCCATTGAGTCACAGTGCACCACACTGGCGAGAAGTGTTTTGTGGCATCCAGAAACCAAGCTCTGGGCCAACATTCCTCAGTATAGACGGGACGAAAACGTCAGTTGTCCATTGACAGGAACACTATTTAAACAATCCATTGATGTCGGTAAACGAGATCTGCTTTCTACATGACCAGTAACATTCCTTTGCTATCTTTCACTGTGATTTAATTAAACACATGCCTCATGTGACGGCGTTCCCGGCACAGTATTACCTTGCTAAACCACTTTTCGCGGCTCTTATCAAACATAACATTAGCGGTTCTTCGTAGGCCGAGGCCGAGGAAAGCAAGAGACGTTTCCACGATGTTTACGTGATCACCGTCGTGACAAATGGTCGACACAGCAGTTTTGCGGTACGTTTTATATGTTGCCCATCGTGGACATTTTTCGCTACCAGATTACCTGTCCAAAACAGCTACGACTGCATTAGTGTCACTTCACCAACGAATTCCTTCATAAGTTCCACGCGCTTGTTAGCACACCAAGTCGTTACACGTCTGAAAAATACCTGACGAAATCGGCAGAAGAAACATATGCTTTATTAAAGCTTGCAGTGATTATCCTTTTTATGCAGCACATCACGCAACACCATACAGCTCCGTCGTTACTCCATTTTCTCTAATAGCCTCGTCCCCAATGGTAGCCGAACGGCCGAACCTCTGAAGCGTTGTTTTCCTAGTATTCATACGCGTAGTTATTTACGCCTCTAACTTAATTAAATTAATGAATAATTAAGAGATACATGCTGAATACGACACAGAATTGCATACAGACTCGTTATTCTGGAGTGTGACCTTCTTAAACACTGATTTTCTCACGTAAAACCATGCTTAACACTGGACTGCATAGACCCATTGTGATTTATTTTGACAGCTTGAATTTGAAAGGATTGGAATTTGAAGGTGGATTTCTTAGCGTGGATTTCAAAAGTTTTATTATTAAGAGTGGGTAACAGGGTGCAGCCTGCAATACAGCGGCCACAGGGAACAGGTAGAGCTCCTGAATAGCTTTACACCAGCAGTGTTCCAAAAAGAAAAATTCCAAGTGCCTTCTCTTCCCATCTGTCTGTACGGTTCACCGTGAATAATATCATCAATGGAGCTTAGGTCGTTCTTCTGTCGGCTGCCTTGATAAGACAAATTCGCATTTCCAGCGAAATCGACGCCACGCAGCAGGAGGAAGTTGAACTATCCGATCCAGGTCACGTGCTCGCGCTGCCCTTTGTATCGTATTCCCGCTGGGGGTCAGGCAGCAGAGGAGTCACTTCTTGGGACGTGTAAAGCGGTAAAGATGTCTCTCGTGGGTGGCTGTGGTAAGTGCTCGAAACCATGGACGAAGGCGCTACGGAAAGAGAGAAACAAAGCAAATCAAATGACTTTTGCTCGGTGCCGCAGTGCGATTCCGCGCGTCGAAAGGACGGTAGCCTGTCCTTCAACGTTTTTCCTCACGAGAAGGAGAGCGGTGGGACGCCGCGGACTTTGACAAATCGCCGGAAGAGATGGATGGAGATGGATGGAGGAGATGGAAGAGATGGAGCCCGTAACTTCAACGATGTTGGTGTGCTCTCAGCACTTTAAGGTTGACGAATACTTTTTCCCAGGTGCGTACGAACAGCATGAAATGCTTGTTTGTGACAACATGTAACTCATTGCAGGTGTGTTACCACATCGCAAATGATGAAAAAAGGCCATAAAAGAAACTTCGATATTATAGCCATTCTCGAGGGAGAGGATGAGAAAGAAATGCGGTGTATTGGCGCCTGGTCGTTTCGGCCTACTTTGGGCGCTTCCCAAGCGACAGCGGTGGGCCGCACGGCAGTTACTTTTTTTCTGCTTATCCTCTGGCAGGCGGACAATGGACTGACTGCTTCTTACTGTTTTGGAGCAAAGAGCCACTATTTGAAAAAAATGCCAAACTTGGGTGAGAGCGTTAAAATGGCTTCATTTTAAAGCCACCTGCCGCGCAGCCCACTTGTCGCTGTCGCACAGACATGTAATACGCACTGTTGTGTTCGCCGTTAAAAACTCTTCCTGTTGGTATCAAAATAATCATCATTTCTTCAGCGCTTCGCATTCATATTGCCCTGAACGCAGAAGCGATTTCATAAAATTGGCAGATTTAGCACGCTTCTGACCCCAAAACCCCACCAAAAACATGTATCGATTTTTTTATAAGTTACGCAGAAATCCTTTCCCCGCACACCCACAAAAAATCGTGATTCGTTCTTTATCGTGCTTCACGCGGCGATTTTTTAAATGAACGCAGAGTGCCATGACCACTGTTAATCTCACTTGTGTCTCCGAAAAAGCGTTTGGACACTTCCTGGGTGACCTTGCACTTCGACAGCACTCGACGTCAAGGCTGTGGGAACGTGCACCCGTCCTTCAACCCACGCCTTTGGAGCCCTATATCACGTGTTCACCTGATCGAAATGACAATTTTCACTCGAAAAGTGTACCAATTCATTCCCCCTTACCTGCACCGCTCGGACAACAGCACAACCTCGTCACCTACGCTCCGCGCCATTAGGTTCAATCTGTGTGTGGGAGTTGTTTTCATCGCCTGTGATGTCGTGATTCGTCGTACCTTCTTCTGAAAAGAATGAGTTCGGTGCACAGTAGTGAACGTGTTTACTGTGCAGACTATTGCCGTCGACACAAGAAGAAAATTCTCCGTACAAAGGACTTCCGATATGTGTCGAGCATCGGTATGAAAGCCCTGAAATCTGCTCTTGGTGCCGAGAGGACAGCGAATGCACGCGAATCGGACATGATCTGCAGGAACTGTTTTGTTCACCTAAAGACTTTGATGCAATCAGAGGAAGTGACAACGTCAGTGTCGTCTGGAAGCAACGGCGATGATGTGCCTTTCGCAACGCCCGACGAAACTATTGGAGAAATTAACTAGCTCATACAAAGACAAGAGATCGACGTGACGCCAGTGAGGAAACGTAAAAAGCCTTCAACGCCGTATCTGAAGAAAAAGCAGATGGAAATCAGTGAAGCACTTAACTTGAAGACGCGCCGACAGATCGAGAGGGCTTTCGAAGTTTCGCTCCCTGGGACGTCAAGTTCCAGCAGTAGGCTGAGTGAGGAGCTGCTTCGAAACATCAGAACAGCCTACGAAGAATGCAAGTCACAGCAAGTACGCTGCCAGATTCTCACCCTGCTTCCTTCCTTCATGTCAGAGCGGGACATACAGCAAGTATGCGAAGCAGACGCGGTATATGACCAGAAGCAACGCGGTATATGATTCGCAAGTCGAAGAGACTGGTTGCAGAGAAGCATGTTTTGGTAACACCTGACCCCTACGAAAGAGGTCACCTGAAGGAAGAGGACTTGCTAGCAGCGATGAGCTTCTACACCGTGGATGAGCTAGCCTGCTCCGTCCAGAGCCCAAGAGCAAGAGACGTCGTACAAGTAAAGGAAGGGGGACACAAGACGACTAAGGCAAAACGTTATATGACCTGTTCTATCCGCGAAGTGTATAGGAAATTTAAAACAAAATATCCTGATGTGAAGCTCAGCCTAAGCAAGTTCTACTCAATTCGACCGATATGGGTCAGTGTAAGTCTGCGCAAACTTTGGATTAACGACGACAGCGGCCATAAGCAACTGCGAGAAAGAGCTGACGTTTACTGGAGCTCATCAATATGTGCGTCTGCGACATCAACGATGAGGAGATCCTGTTTGCTACATGGGAGAACGGAGGACTGCTAAGACGGACAGTATCGGTGAACGAATTCCTCGCTGTTTTGCAGCGCTGGGTCGGTACTTTTGTGAATCACGATTATGTCAGGAAGATTCAGCGGGATGCCATACATCGGGAGAAGTGTGCTGTGAGGTGTGGCCATGTCGTGCTTCATTTTGACTTTTCCGAAAACTGGACGATCATTCTGCCGAAAGAGATTCAAAGTTACCATTTGCATGAAAACCAAATTTCACTCTTCACGTGCGTAGTGACTGCATCCTCGGTAGCTCGCTGCTACGCCGTCACATCCGACGACACCCGACATGATAGCGCGGCAGCCCTCCTTTGTTTGTCGACCATCGAACCGCACATGGAAGACCACGGCCCTCTGGATGGGAGCGCAGTATACGTCTCCGATAGGGCAACCGCTCATTTTAAGAACAGGTTCCTGTGCTTTGAGATGAGTCGTAATGCAACGGCCAAGAGATGGATTTTTTCGGCTCCGGGTCACGGCAAAAATGCGTGCGATGGAGTTGGAGGCGTCGTCAAGCACGCAGCAACAATGTACAACTTGCGCTCTTCAGCAACTCAGGCAATACAGAACGCAGCGGAGTTCAGAGCAGCACTGTCAAACAGGATTCATAATATAACACTCCTGCATCTTCCAGCTGAAGATGTGCAGAGGTACAGAGAAATAAAACTGGAGGAGTGGAAAGGTGTTCGGCCACTTGTGGGACTTTGTTGCTATTACGTGTGGGAGAAGGAAACCGCACCCGCAACAGATGTCAAGCTAAAGAAAATACAGAAAGTCATGTAACCAGTGTAAATATGTATGTCGTTATCGTTTATCTTGCCGTTGTTGTTGTATATTCAGAATTCTATCTGTGTTGTCCTACGAAGTTAATCAAGTAAAATGTTTGCACGTGTACGTGTGTATACAGTTACTTTGAAGTATCCTCCGCTTTCGGCACGCGCACGAATTCAGCGCTGGGGGTTCCTGGCAGGCGACCCCATAGGGCGCGTACTCTGCGTCATTTAAAAAATCGCCGCGTGAAGCACGATAAAGAACGAATCACGATTTTTTGTGGGTGTGCGGGGAAAGGATTTCTGCGTAACATATAAAAAAATCGAGACATGTTTTTGGTGGGGTTCTTGGGTCAGAAGCGTGCTAAATCTGCCAATTTTATGAAACCGCTTCTGTGTTCAGGGCAATATGGATGCGAAGCGCTGAGGAAATGATGATTATGTTGATACCAAAAGAAAGAGCTTTTAACGGCGAACACAACGGTGTGTGTTACATGTCTGTGCGACAAGTGGGCTGCGCGGCAGATGGCTTTAAAATGAAGCCATTTTAACGCTCTCACCCAAGTTTGGCATTTTTTCAAATAGTGGCTCTTTGCGTCAAAACAGTAAGGAGTCCTCAATCCATTGTCCGCCTGCCAGAGGATAAGCAGGAAAAAAAATAACTGCCGTGCGGCCCACCGCTGCCGCTTGGGAAGCGCTCAAAGTAGGCCGAAACGACCAGGCGCCAATACACCGCATTTCTTTCTCCTCCTCTCCCTCGAGAACGGTTATAATATGAAAGTTTCTTTTATGGTCTTTTTTCATCATTTGCGATGTGGTAACACATATTTTTTTACGGTGAGATCGGCGATGTCGAGGTTCCATGCTTAGCTGATCTTCGGTGGAATCACCCAGGTATATAACAAATGTGATTTTCTTTGTATTATTGCACATGTTCAATTGCCACTGTCATTAGGGGGCCAGGGTCACGTCAGGCTGTTCGCTCAGCTATTTGCTTTGAACTCCCACATTGTCAAAATGTAAATAAAGTTGATTGATTGACTACAAAGGTGTTGTGGAGCCTTGTTCCACTCTTGGACGATATAATGGTGATTGTTGCTGGTGTGACAAACCTTTCAACTCCTATTTTGGCCGATGAGAAGTTCTTATGAACGCCTTGCTCCTGTGATACATACTTTTCTGCATTGAGTTTACTGCGCCCTACATGATGTGAAGCCCATGGGAACGTAAATACACAATTATGCTGTAAGGTACGACAGGTATATAATAAACAAGTCTGTGTTTGCTGCACTGCACTGAAAGGCACTCAGCAGGGTCTAGGGAAGTGCAACTGGTTAGAATGATAAACCTATGAAAGTTGACAGCCGTTAACATAGCCACAATTTATTACCCTGAAGATATTGTGAACATGGAGGCAGACCCTTATAAACGTGAAAGTAACTCTGAGAAAACATATTCCTCGTACACGGCATATATTTTTTCACAAATCTCCTCGAATTTTTCTTTATCATAAGGGAGAGAAACGAGAACTGAGCTGGCTTCGGTTCACACAAAGAAATCTGTTACATGCACACCTGTTACACCCATTTGCACATTTACTTGCGAGAAATATTCACGCTTCAAGGTTCTCTTCTCGAGGTTTGCAAATGAGTTTTTCAGTTCCACGGGACATTTCACTTCTAGACGTGTTTGCTTTTCCTCACAGCACTCACAACAACACCTCACAACACTGTCGGGGCTGCAGCCAATGTTGGGCGAACTTTGGGATACAAAAAGCCCCACGTCTTGGACCACTACGGTGTGTCCTCTTGATTTCAAAAGTTCGGCGTAGGTTTTCTTGGCAGTTGCTTCGTTGGTGACTCGAACTCGCATGGCTGCCGTGCATACATTGCTTGTTCGCAAAATTACTGCCATCAGTGGATTTAAGTTCACTGGCCTTCTGACTTCAGCAACTTTGAAGACTTCGTGAAGCACTGGTGCGCGACATTAGCGGTGACCAGACCACGTCGATAGTCATGGCACTCCCCCGCCTTATGCTGCCTTCGTGTTGCTTCTTAAATCCTAGCTATTGCATCAGTAGAAACCTAGGTGTTCCGCAACCATGGCACAAACAGTCGACAATCCTGGTTCCTCAGATTCTCCTTATTGAGCCGTAGAAGGGAGAGAAGAGGTGGTGGGTTGGTTTCCTCTGCTCATCCTCATGAGCTCCCTCCCTCTGGACCCGGGCATCTTGACCTATCACCTATCACCGGGCACTATCACCTACGCCGATGATGTCGCCTTTTTTCGCCTCGGCACACTCCTTGCACACGCTCTACACTAAGCCCCAGGGACATGTTGATCGCCTACTAGCGTGGACTCGAGGAGTCCACCTCTCTCTCAAGATCCCAAAGTGTGCGGTGCTCCTGATCCCTCCTCCTGGCTATGGCGGCGCGACGCCCCACATTGAGCTGATGATCGGCAACCACTGCATCGACCGGAGTACCACACTGAAGTACTTAGGTGTATGGTATGACGACCGTTTGATCTGGGGACACCACATTGATTACATCACTAAGAGCGCCTCTGTTGCCTTAGGCTGTCTCCAACGGTGCGCTAGCGTCCGTGTCGGTATGCGTCGGAATGCTTTATGTATACAATTGTTACATTCACCCGACACTGGAGTATGGATGTGTCATCTTCTCCCATCTTCCAGATTACCGGCTTAGGAAATTGTTTATATTAGAGAGCAACGCGATACGCTTATGCGTGGGCCTTCCTAAGTTCACTGCCAACGATGATCTGTATCTTGAGTCCCATGTCCTACCGCTGAAGGATCGCTTCCGCCTGCTAATCGTGAACAGTCTCCTCTCATTGTTGCAGAACCCCCTTGCTTTAGAGCATCATGTCTCCATGAGATCCTGGATGTGTAGACGATGGCGGAAATCAAACATTCCTTATCTCCCGTTTGCTCAGCTTCTGCTGACTCCGTTGGACGTCCTTGTAGACATTGCCCCATCTATGCCCCATTCAGTGCCAATCTCCGTCCAGGTTCTCGATATATTTCGTCACGGCGCGAAGCACACATCCTTGAATCATCTCCAGACAGTGTTGAATTGCCATTTCTCTCAGTTCGATCACCGATTGGCTCCGAGCATTCATTCATTATCCGATCACCTCATCATCGCAACTGATGCATCTGTCTCGGACGAGCTGGCCGATGTGGGCATTGTCATTCCACAACTTGACGCGCATTTCCCTATCCGCTTACCCGACTATACACCTGCTTACGAGAGCGAGTTCCTGGCAATGGTTCTCGCACTACTCAAAGTGCCCCGCTTTTCCCTAAGGCACTTCTTATATCCGACTCCTCATCTGTGGTATCGGCCTTGGACTGTACACTCTAAACCAGGTAACACATATGTAACGGTTAAGTACCGCTTGGCCAAGAGGTACATTTTTTTTAAAAAATGTACCTCTTATATTTACGAGGCCGTTTTTTTTGTTTGTCGCCGATTTTGTTTGCCGATATCGGGCCGTTTCGTTTCAATCAACATATGTGGCAAGTCGACTTCGTGCGCATCAGTACCTCGTGACGTCTTGTATTCAAAACGCAACCTTACCTGTAGCAAAGCAGGAGGACAGCAGCAGTATGCTTGCATTTTCCGGAATTCCCTGGTGTACACGAACACATGCTGTTTTCTACATGGGTCCCGCTGGAAGTAAACGTGAACGCCACCTTCACGAAGTGGGGATGGTCAAGCACGCCAGAAGTTCGCAGCCAGTAAGCGACGGCTGTAGCCCTGTCGTCCGACTTCTCACACAAGCCCACAAGGGGTATGTGATTGGCGTCTAATACCCGTTCGCCTTCACTGAAACACCGGGAATCGACAGTGCACTCTAGAAAATTTAATATCGTTCCCAAGCTCGGTCGGAGAACCAACCTGTATACGTCCGCCATTTCGAATGGTCGGGGCGACACCTACAGGTCGTCGAAAACGCGCATACTTGAACATGTTTTCATCTTGCATAAACGAGCGTAGGCTGTGTGCAAGAGGCATTTCTAAGAAATGGCCGATTCCGTTAGACCTGTTGAGAGATGTTCTGCAGCAGGGGCACATAAATACATCATCATTTTTTATGTACTGTTGGCAATGTTGGCAGTAGAAGTAGAGGTTAACTTTCTTCCCATGGAATTCCGAAAGAAGCTTAAAAAACACGTGCTTAGTTTGTGGGACTGTAAGATTTCATATGAGGAAAAGTAGTTGCGGCAGACACTCTCTGGTAACTGCATACCTTGTGAATAATGAGGCTAAGAGAAGAGAGGCCTCGACATTAGTAACCGCATGTCCATTGTACAGTGGTGATCCTCTGCTGCCTTCCTCAGACGATGAAGCAGTGCCAGCTTCATCGGTATCATCGATGTCGTTTTCTCAGCCAGATTCTTCTATCAAACCTTCCAGTTCTTCGTCCAGCTGCACCTGCTCGTCTACGAACTTTGATGCCTAAATTTTTGGTTCAGGCTGCTGGCTTGTATACGGTTCAGCAGTCTCCGCAATTTCATGCAGTCGCAGTATGTCCGTGTTACCCATCTGTCACAGTATACAGTCCTCTATGGTTTGAGACGCACCCGATCCGCAACCAGTATTCAAATCAAAACCACATCCTTGCACATTTTTGTTTTTCGAGCGTCTAGTGAGAAAAATAAGTAGTAAGTAGTAGTAGCAGTAAGCAGCTGGCACGAAACAAAGAAAAAAGAAAACGAACTTGGAGCAGCTAAAACGAAACAGCTTGTATTACAAATTTCATGTTTGAAAGTGTCGCCCCCTTGGTACACTTCACTCCCTTCTTCCGTGCTTTTAAAAGTGACACCCTCGTGCGTCACCTTCCATTTCAAACACAGGGTCACAGACCCGGCGAATGACTGCATGATCCGCGGATTCATATGTTACACACAAGAAAGTGAAACCCGTCCATGACACCGGTGACAGAGTTGAGAGCACATGCGAATCTGGCTGCTAATACCTACCAGCACGTCGTTGCGGACCAGATACCGCTTGTAGGATCGCTAACCCCGCGCTGTCGGCTTTGGCTGATTTTGTTTTCGGGATGTACGGGTACGCTACCCGAATTCCACGCGAGCCGAAACGTTGATGAGGGCGTGGTACGCAGCTGAGTAAACGTACGAACCAAGAAAGAATACTGCATTGTAGTTTTCTACATCGCCTTCTAAACAGACATGATTCACGTAATATTTCACATACAAGGGAACTCAGCAAATCTGTCACCCAGCGATCAAGTGATCGCAGATACATTCGATATGACGAATACACTTCATACGACGAAAGAGGCATCAAGTGCCGCCCCTGACACAGCAATTAAGGTAAGCTGGCAACACTGCGTTGCTCCCAGCCACGGGGGTGGCATCCAATGTATTGCCCAGGGTGTCGAACCGAAACGTTTTTCGTTCCGGTTACATCATAAACGATCCGGTACCGGTTCTGCTCCGGAGCAAAAAAATAACGGTTCATACTGGTTTTTAACCGGTTCCGCTTCTGCTGGGAATATTCATCCCCATAAAAAAAAATCAATGTTACAAAATGTAAACCCGTTTATTCCGCATACACTGTTAGAAGAAAAGGTATATAGAAGGTATAAAAAAGGTATAAATAAGGTCTAGAGTACGAGATTTATACCTCATCACCATTGTCTATACCCTGTTTAAACCATGTGTAAGGTATAGATCTCTGATTCTATACCTTCCGCGGCAGTTGAGGGTATAAAAAAGTACTTCTATGTTACGATTATACCTTCAGCGTTTTGTATACCTTTACTTCCGCAACATCTGGGATCACATTGATTTGTGATGGCGACTATATCATCTCAGTTAAACAATAAGTTGATTTAAAAACATAGTAAGTAATACAGTAGCATTCTAATTATATTGGGTAGTGACATCTGGAATCCAACTGTTTGATCCCAAAATAAATGAATTTACACGCCCTCACTTCTTAAGTTGCTTCCCGGGCGAAGGATGGTCTCCACCATGTGTAGCCGCGGTGTGTTGTATATAGGTATCTGTTCTCCAGCAAATGCTAACTGCTCCCGGAAATACTTTTCCTAATATTTGTTGGTGTTGCTTGTTGGTTTCCAATTTAATGCTAATTGTTACTTAATTTCTTTCCTCTCCGATTCACATCCATGCTTTGTGAGTTTGTGCGTGAGAGTCTCCAGGTATTCTTTTTCTTTTCTTGTTATCGTTCCTTTGGGCCTTTTTTTTTCCAATATTTGTGGAAAGCTGCTCTGGGAAGCCGCCACTCGGATATGACGCTGAAACACATCGAATATTACCGTTTTCTTTAATTATACCCACAAGGTCTTCAACATATACCCCCAAGGAGGTATATCTTTATACCCTGAGGTGCAAATAATATACCTTCAGGGAGGTATAAAGATAGTATACCTTGAGGAAGGTATAGCGTTTATACCTCAAAAGGTATGCGCCCTGGGACAAGCCGTTTATACCTCAAAAGGTATAAATTTTTCTAACAGTGTACATGGTATTTAATATTAATAGACAGCTGTGAAATGTGTAGCTCCTGGTTCCTGTAGGTTACTGTCTTCTCAAATTGGCTTTCTCCTATCTTGAAGCGCCTGCTACAAACGGACTTGCTTGCCGTGATGTCATACGTAAAGTACTTTCTTGCTGGGTTGGAGCGATCGCGTCCCATCCGAATGCCTGTTGCTACTGTCTAGCCAGCAAGCACCACCGCACGAGTACGATGCAAACCGAGGAACACCTTCACTCACAAACGCGCTCGACGGCTCCGTTTTATTTTCTTCGTGTCCTGTCCACAAAAGAGTTGCCACTTCGCACGAGCTTGCCCTCGCGCATGGATACGTAAATCTATTCAACTTAGCTGCTCTCAAACAAGTGACGCGTTGCGCGACATTACCAATAAAGAAGCCGTTATGCAGCCCCCTTAGGTCGCTGTTTAGTTGAGGAGGGTTTGGGGGGATCAAATTAAAACGAACACTACGCACATTGCTAGAGAGTCACATGTACCTCTAAGTCTGTCTGCGTGCGCGAACGATAAACCATTACAAAGGGAGCCTAAGGGTCATAGTATACCGACATACATTCCACCGTAACCGTAACCCTCGTATAGTATCCATGACATGACTTCAGAGCACACGACGTCTGTTTCATTCGCCTATCCGTAGTCCAAACCGGCGAAGTTTTTTCTTGGACCGAAAACCGTTAAATATACTTTTCGGTTTCCCTCCTGAGCGAAAAAAAAAAAAACGTATACGGTTTCGATTCCGTTCCGGTTCACACCAAAATAGCGGTCGTTTTCGGTTCCGGTTTTCGGTTCGCTCCGACACCATGGTATTGCCAGTATTGTTCCGTAGACGAAAGCGTACTGGGCGAACGCATTGCATTACGGACAGGTCATGGTCGCACCTGACAGTCAAACGTCAAGGCGCACGTGATCGGCGCCCAAACCGTTTCTGCGCGACGTTTCGGATGTCTTTCGATCACGGTAATTATTTTTATCCGATAATCTCGAAGTAAAACGCGCAGTTTTGCACACAAGGCCTCGTACTGTTGACGACTTCCAAAGATGTGATGACGATCGCGCGTTAAGACTCACTGCGCTGATGCGACGTACTTAAGGCTACGGTCTCACGGTAGCCATCTTGAATCTACTTACGGACTTGCTACGGCGGGGCGCCACCGTCGCGGTTTCCGTGGATGACCCCGTTAGAGAGAAACGCGCGTGGGACAGCTGCTAACTGTACCCTTTCACCTTGAGTCTCTTCTCTATGCCATTGTACCCGGTGTTTATACGTGTGTAGAAGGGACGATTGTCTCGTAAAAGTCTTCTGAAACTGTCGTGCAAGACGGCGAGTTGATTTTCGTGCTTTCGTGTTTTGAGTAGCACGGGGGTAGCTGTCGCGCGCGTAGCGTGTGACGAAGGCTGTGCAAAATATAATATATTTGAGATATATAAAAATATATATCTCAAATGCAAAATGGTCAAACAACCGTCATAAAAAAATGGACGCAAACACTAAATAATTAAAGTCAGCTGTGAAGAGTCTGTTCACATGCCGATCGGTAGCAGTTTTATCTGAATACAGCTTACAGAAACAATATTTCTTGAAATCAATTATGAAATTACCAGTTCTGTTGAAATTAGAAGTTCAACTCTTAGTGCGCCAACAAAATGATAGGAATCAAAGTAATTGCATAACCGAATTAAAATAGGGAAGTCGACAATTATACGCTATGTAGCCTGTCCGTATTCGGCATAGTAGCTGCTGTGACTAGTAGGCAGTGGCGTAGCCAGACCTCCAAGATAGGGGGGCTCGATACGAAAACTCGCCCCCCCCCCCCCGCTGATCCTGTGTCGACAACACACACATAGTTGTGCACACTGCAAACTGAGGATTAAAAAAGGAATGAAAATAGTTGATTTAGACGTTCGCAATACGATTACATGTATAGGCTGTCATGACCAATGAGGTGGTGTCACGAGATGGGAAGTATTTTGAAATGCTCATACTTCGAAAACCATTCAAGAGTGCTTCTTAGATGGACGCCATGAACTGCAAGAACTATCGCGATCGTCACACAATTTGTGTGGGTCGGTCCGTGGCAGGTAGGGGGGCTCGAGCCCCCACTAGCCCCCCCCCCCCTCCGTGGCTACGCCACTGCTAGTAGATGAACATAACTTTTTTTTTTTCTATTTGGCTGCGATTCGTGTTATCGCTTTGCGAGATGACGAGAGGTGCGATCTTTCGCCACGAAATGTGGTTTATTTCAGTCGTCTCCATCGCATTACGCGGCGCTGGTTGCCCACAGCTTGTCGTGAGACGATCGTTGTACTTGCGAGTAAACGGAGGATCCGTCTACAGACTTCAGAGTTCAATCCAAGAAATTGCATTTGCATTGCAAGATAGTTATCGTGCGACAAAAATTCCTCGTAGCAAAATGGATGCGACAGCACTCCTTCCCCTTGCCTACATAATAAACATTTACCGTGGCGCCCCCCTCCTTCCATGCTCCGGTTCTTCGCTCAGTTCCCCCACATGTAGAAAACAAAGAAACTAGTTGGAAAGAAAAAGGAACCAGACAAAGACGCGCGTGCTCTGGGGAAGGGGATTGGCTTATATTCTTTTCTCTCTGGGCAATAGTATTCACGCCTAGCACTGACAATTGTTTTGTAACAGCGTGCTTTTCGCCCCTAACAGGCTTCGCTGTCATAGAAGTTGTCAGTGGCACTGGGAGACCGAAGTTGATTCGTCATGCGCACCGAAGGGCGCGATCCTTATGACTCGAGCCTATTGTGATAAGTATTATAATAATAACGAATACAGTTCTATATGTCATTTGACAGCAGGGCTGCTTGTCCGTCGCGTAGCGAAAAGATTGCAACGAAACAGCTGTTGCACGAAATGCCGCAATCGTTCATTGTACACGCACGCATTGCTTACTAGGGGCAAAAATAGGATGCTACGATTTTTAGTTCTGTCCACAACAGTTGTTTCGATCCAAAGCCAATATGTTACTCTGTGGAAACCTTGCAAGAATGTCAGAAATACAAGCGAAGAGACACTCAAGAGCCAAGCTCTAAACAACAGCTTTGTTGCGTTCCCCTGTGATTCCCTCTTACAATGAGACATGAGATACAACAACCGAAGTAATGTCAACGCGTGCGCATTCTCCTTGTTTTTCCTCGGTCGTTCGTCCTGTGGCCATGTGTCAAGTTGACCCGGTTGCAGCAGCACAGTGGATGCCAATCTCCCGTGAGGTGGTCTATTTCCAGGTCTCGCATAACGGACTGTTACACTGGTTACACACTGGTCATTTCAGATCTATCCGCTGCGCCGTGGAGCACTACGTAGAAGGTAAAGAGCGTGTTGGTTGGAACTCATGAAAGGAAGACGTCACCTTTGTCGAGAAACACGCCCCCGGGTAGCGGTAGGGAGGACTTGTGTCAAATAAGCCTGGGTTGCTAGTTGAACGCCGTCCGTGTCTGTCGTGTTTGTGTTCGTCCACCAGGATGCGTCGCCGAGAAAGCACGAATTCAGCTGAAATCGCCGGCAGAGCGCTGTCGTCACTTCCGCACTTCGTTCGCAGACCATGGCGCAGACGATATCCCCAGGGTTCAACTGATTTCGGTATTATCGCTGCTGAGTAGACTTTTCATGCTGCTCTCATTTGTTTTGAGCAACGACCGCTCGTCAAAAACGCTTCGGAAACGTTCCTGGGTCGATTTCCGCGAATCTGCAGTTGTGAATGTAGAAAGGCGCGTGTAAAAAAGGGAAAAATAGATTTCCCCCATTTCCTGTCTTTTTCTTTTTTTCGCTACTAGAAAAATCGGGAACTCAGACTCGATGAAAAGCATGGCGGCAAATGATGCGCAATGGTTCGTTGTGCTTTGTTTCTATGATGTTGTTTTACGCTTGATACACATAACCAACCAGCCAAGCAAATACAGTCGACACTACAGTACGAGAATACAGTAGCATTTTAGTAGTTATATTATTTTTCTCTTTGGAGTACAGCGTACTGCGGAACGTAGACCGGGACAACGTCACACGCGAAATTGATACATTAGGGAAACGGCACAGGGAAATGTGACGGGGTTTTCATTTCGTCATTTCGACTGGGACATTTTACCCAACGCCGTTTCATCGAACGCCGATTTATCATCCCTTGCCTTTCGTCGTCCCTCGTCTCGGGATTTTACTGTCACGCAAAGACAATTCTCCAAAGCATCGGGGTGCACAATCGGTTATGAAAAGCAGAAAAGCGTGAACGCTAATACAAGAAAACGTACATCTGGTAAAAACGTCTGTGATCTTGTCAGCCTGCTGGCCGGCATGAGCCCCACGCCATCATCATGTCTTCGTGCGCGTGTGTTGTTGTAATCTTGTATTTTGTTTCGTTAGAACGGATGCGGAAATGTTTTCTTCCCTGTCCCGCAATAATTATACTTAAGCCACTACACAAGGAGTTCCTCGTGGCATTCGCACTTTAGGAATTAGCTAACTCTGAAATTAGCCGCAGGAATACCGCTGGTAGTCTGAATAACGCGGTCAGTCGGGACATTTTTGGGCCGAGAACGGGACGGGCGACGGACATCTCGGTGCAGGACATCTCGGTGCGGACATCTCGGTGCAGGGGCATTTCGGTGCAAGACATCTCGGTGCACGGACATTTCGGTGCAAGGACATTTCGGTGCGCGGACATCTCGGTGCACGGACATCTTGGTAGCACGGACATCTCGGTGCACGGACATCTCGGTGCACGGACATCTCGGTGCACGTACATTTCGGTGCACGGACATCTCGGTGCACGGACATCTCGGTGCACGGACATTTCGGTGCACGGACATTTGGGTGCACGGACATCTCTGTGCACGGACATTTCGGTGCGCGGACACTTTCTTGCACGGACATTCGTAAAATGTGCAAACGCGGATTCGATATTATGACGTCTAAAAGTACTTGGAGTGAGCCACGGCCCGGTCACCTTCCTTCCACACTTGGCGACCCAGGACATTCCTTTTCTTCATTCCCGCCTTACAACATACAGGTACCGCTACCTGTGTATCTCGTCCTTCGTCTTGGTTTTAAAGCTTTTATCCGTCATATGTTAGAAACAGGCCCAACTTGATGTTTTACGTCGATATCCTTGTTCATTTGAATATAGAGGGTGTCTTTAAAAAGTGTATTTAAACCGTGTCTTTAAAAACGACAAGATGCTCTGCATGAACAAAAGAGAGAGAGAGAGACGTTGGAGCGCTCTCTGGTACTTTTCGTGTCTTGCGCGTTTTCTTTTTTTTTTTCTTGTACCAAAAGTAAAAGTCTACGTGAGGCGCACGTCGCTGGGAAACAATTGGGATGCCCGATTAATTAATAAAGTGCGATTAAAACGTTACTGGAGGTTAGAACACGCGGCTGGAAATAACACCCAGCAAATTTCATCGCGAAGGGCGCCTCGTTTGTTTTTGTTTTTTAACCCTTGGTGAGTGGTGCTCGATTCCCCCAATTTAAACTCCCGCGTCTCGATTCCTCCGCCACGAAACAACCGGCTCATCTCCACCGTCCCGATGCACCCGTCGTATTTCCCCCGCCTTAGTGCAGTGACCCGCGAAGGTCACAAAAGAAGAATGTCTTGGAAGTCTAAACACTCTTATTTTTAAATAGCGAGGCTAAAGCGTATCATGTCTATATGCCGCAAAAATGCAGAATTTTGTTGTGGAACTCAATCACTGCGTTAGTGCTTGTTTTGATATGAACGCCGCTATCGGGGTAGGGTTACGACATCGCGGCGGTGAAGCACTCCACGTCATCGTCATCATTTACGTTGTTGTTACAACCTCTTAATTTGCACTTCGTCCCTAAAGCGCACAATTAAAAAGATACATACGAGTCGAAGGTCTATGGACCCGTAATTGCGTATAACGGGATCCGGAAAGAATGTGTCTGCAAAAAGTGTCCCCGGAAGGAAGGTCTCCGGGAAGGATGACCCCGGAGAAAATGTTCCCATAAGGAGGGCTACGGGTGAACGGTATGAAAAAATGTCCTCGGACCCCAATATAACTAAGTACTGACTACTAAGTACTGACTGCCGGTAATGAGATGAAGTACCTTTTCGGATTGTGTGACCTTTGTTTTTAATTAATTTATTTATTATTTACAAACCCAAAAGACCACGAAGGCCATTACATGAGTGAAAAAGAGAAGCAATACAACACAATGTCAATGCTTATCTGAGATTATTAATCGTTTTTCATTAATTTGGTAAGATTCTGCAATTTTTTGCGAATGCGATGGAAATCCGCTGTTGGGTCTGCACTAAACATGTGGCGCTGTAACGACGTGAAACGACGACTAAACATGTGACGCATACACCGAAATGTCCGTGCACCGAGATGTGCGCGCACCGAAATGTCCATGCAGCGGGATGTCCGCGCACCGAGATATCCGTGCACCGAAATATCCGCGCACCGAAATGTCCGCGCACCGAGATGTCCGTGCACCGAGACGTCCGCACCGAATTGTCCCACACCGAATTGTCCTGCACCGAGATGTCCTAGACCCGAACGGGACATTTCGGTGTGGAAGTTTCGGTGTACGGACTTTTTTTTTCCGGGGATTTTGTTTACTACAACCATTCTTCGCTGTTTGCGAAGGCAACGCCGATAGCTACTGTCATAATAAGAATAATTCGAGGCTTTACGTCGCGAGACAACCGCGATCAGTTACTGTCATGAAACAGGTTCGCCGTTCATGGGCTTATCCCCTTTACTATATACTGAGCCTATACTGATATTATGACAATAACGTGAAGGTAATGGCAAATGCCATGAGCACGATATGAAGAAATGCAACGAAATAAAAGCAAGTTTCTCACAGACACGTAGCTGATTGACGTACTGTCAGTGTGACTTCCCTGAGAGAAACATGCGACGCATATGACACGCTACTGCTATTTCCTTTTCATGTTCACTTCCACAATCGAAAATTCTCTTTCCACACCCTAGGTCATCGAGTATAGCTTTATAACAGGTTTGCTAGCCAATTTTAGATAGCTTTTAATTATGACACCCAAGTACTCATAACGTTGTACTAGCGCGCATTAGCCCAAATAGGAAAAGCCAGTTCGCCGCGTGACTCAGAAGAGGCACCCGAACATATGTATGTATATCCAATATCTTGTACATCCTCGAAGGAGGAGCAGCAGTCGCCAAGTAAAGATGCTCCAGAGCAGTCGTGTGTTTTAAGCATCTAGACGAGCGAGAGGTTGTCTACACATTGAGCTCGCGACCATTAGGATATCCCGCGAAACGTTCGTCCTGAGTGTCAGCTGGATAGTCTGCTTGGAGGGGACCTTGCCCCAGCATGATAAAGTTCCGAGGGGCAGTGGGGCAGACACTCAAGCCCCCACGTAGTTGTGTTAGTGTATATCACACAAACAAATGTCGTTGACTAACAACGCAGTGTGGGGTTGGTATGACATTTCAGACGCGACGGAGCTACGGCAGACGAGGACAATACGGAAAAGGGCTGTGTGGTGCGGTGCCTTCCGTCCTTTCCGTACTGTGCTCGTCTGCCGTAGCTCCGTCGTGTCTAAATGCCGTTGATCACACATTTTCCGCGGCACCCTTTTTTTTTCTTTTCTTCTTTTCTTGATGGGAAAGTTATGCATCAACTTGTACAACTTCAGGAATGTGAATTCCATTTTTGCATTTTTGGTGATACGATATGCCATGTAAAACAGTTGACATGGTTACAGAAATACCATGTTTTTATTTTTATTTTATTAAGTTATTTAACTGACTGACTAACTACTAACTACCACGTTTTTGTGGCTTGATAAGAAGAACTATTAGCTGGGAAGCCACATATGTAAGGACGCGTACATGTTCACTTGCAAGAGTCAAGGACGTCGGCAGATGGAAGGAACGTTATACAGAAGGTTTTCGATATCGTGCAATGCGAAAGACAAGAATACATCACACAGAAGTAGTCCCACAGCATATGCCTAACCTAATTTTATGAATCCCCCTCCCCCAAATTTTATCACGATTTGCTGTTTTCTTGTTCTCTCTCTTTCTTTTGTTTTCTTTTTGCCATAAAAAAAAGGATTTGACCGACAAAATCCCCTTGCCTACATAACGAATGTTTAGCATGGTGCGGACGGTACCTGAATTCAGTCATACGCGTTGCATTACGGCACACACGTGCGTGACTCGGGGACGGTTTTTTCTTTTGTGTGTTTGCGTGTGTGGCTGGACACGTTTCCTTGTCGACAGACAGTGCTGTGCGTAGCGGCGCTACTAACAGAGCAGCTCTTTTCGCTACTTTTTCAGTAGCGGAGGAGCGCTTGCGCTAAATTTCTAACCAATAGCGGAAAAATAATTCCCGCTACAAATTTTGGTAACGTGTCCGATGCTGCTACCGCTGGGGCGCGGACAATTGCTCACCGGGCAGTTTTATACCGGGCAGTTCGGCGTTATGATTTTCGGCCTTTTGATAGGCTTCCACCACCGGAAGAAGCCTATCAAAAGGCCGAAAATCATAACGCCGAGCTATCATAAGGCCGAAAGTCAAGAGGCCGAAAAATCAGAACGCCGAAAGCCAAAAGGCCGAAAAATCAAAACGCCGAAGTGTCAGAAGGCCGAAAGCCAAAAGGCCGAAAATAATAAGGCCGGGCAGTGAGAAGGCCGAAAGGCAAAAGGCCGAAAATCAGAACACCGAACCGAACACCGAAATAAAACGGCCAAAGAAACAGAAGGCGTAGTGTAAGCATCTCTGTGAATGACCACTGAAAGGGAATTCCTCTTTTCATTTAAAAAAAAGCTATCATCTATAACCTTGTATTGCCAACCTAATCTAGCAATAATCTATAACATGTTTACTACAAAAAGAAAGTGTGTGGTAGGTGAATGCCAGTGAAAGACTTGTATCACCCACTGAATGAATTGTAGAGGAGATGGTGTTTCCCTACATTTGGTAACCCGAACCTGATTGCCACCCGTGTACAAACACACAATGACACAGTGGTTCATGGGTCCAGGAAGTAATGTCCCCGGAAAAAATGTTCCCGGCAAAAATGCCCCCGGAAAAATTGTTCCCGGAAAAAATGTCCCCTGAGGAAAATTCACTTTTGGTAGGCGTGGACTGGTTGACTTCGGACGTTGAATATTTACTAGGACGGTGTGAACGTTTGGATTTTTGAGCACCAAAGTGGGTAATCGTATGTACTATTCCATTTCCGAATCAAATATGGAATTCAATGTTCAAGTTCCAAACTGAATTGATGCTTCCACTAAACCGAATACAGTCGACCCCCGTTTATCCGGACTGTGCCGTTCCCGGCGAAATCGTCCGGATACTGAGGCATCCGGATAAATGAAACGACTGAACAGAAACGTCCTACAGAGCAAGGTTTAATTAAAACACAGAAATCTCGTCAATGACAGCTGTTACATAGTAGTGTAGGTACTCGATTCCTGCAAACTTTTGCTAATTGCATAGAGTTGAGCCACGCTGTTGCGCAGCTCGAAGAATGTCAGTGCGGACGCAAAGTGTCAATGCCGGAGGCTTGTTTCTCACTGGCGTCATCGGCACCGTCTTGCTGCACATCATCGGAGGCAACAGCAGCAATCACACCGTCATCAGTCATAGCTGCACACGCGTCATCATCCTTATCAACGTCAACGTACTCAGAAACCGCAGCATCATCTATGGCAGTCGCAGTGAGCCTCTGCATCAGGGATCGCAGCTCAGCTAGGGGAATGTCTTCATCGGCCAACGGGCCGTAAGCAGCAAGCCCTCTGGTTGGAGTTTTCCCCTCTAGAACCGGACAGTTGCTCGAGATATTTCCAAATGACTCGATTGGTCAACGTGACCCAACGCAAACAAATAGAAAAGGGGGTCATCGTGCACGGTTGTCTCCCCTACGGAGGAATGTATGCCCCTGACGTGTGACGGGAATAACCCCAACACAGCGTCTCCTCTTACTCACGGTAGTCCGGATAACTGAAGCTGGATTACAAGAATTTTCTACTTTCGTTCCGTGGAATTCTTGTCCGAGTCCGGAAGCTGAGGTCCGGATAAACGAGAACAAAATACATAAAGGAAATTCCGTTCCCGTGCCTTTTGTCCGGATACCGCGGGATCCGGATAAATGAAGTCCGGATAAACGGGTGTCGACTGTATATTTGAATAGTCCCGAAGCTGCACATGCAAGGCCGGCATCTCCTTTTTTGTGTGAATAAACATATACCCCCCCCCCCGGCACATGTAGGGAAAAAAGAGTAAGCGCTATACTTAGGCATACATATACCGTACATGTTTGTATTCCAATATATGTTGTATATGTATCCAAATACGGTTATTAAACGTGTCGCTTAATTTATTCTAATTCAATTCCATTTCAAAATGACTCACATAGCATTTCTTTGCCTAGGGAGTCGCTGTGGGTCAGTTTTGGTGAATTTACTTCGTTGTGCCTTGCAACAAAGCGGCCTGTACAGTCATGGGGCTCCCGAGATGTGACACCGCTAGACATATTGAAATACATTTTTGCTTGTCAATTTTGTTGCTTCTCCCCACGAATTTTATTTTCCTTTTTACACATCACCCTGCACGTCGATCTGCGCACTTCTAAAACAGAACTTGACATGCTCTTGGCCATTCCGAATGACATGCATCTTCTCTCCTGATTTGTTGAAACTGGACGGCGTACTAGTTTGTGTGACACTTCACATAATTTGTGCTAATTAACAGAGAAAATGTTTTTCTGTGTTAGCGCCGCGAAGCAACTGTTGCTGTACGCGGTGTACAGGCGTGGACAGAGGACAGCAGGAGGGAGGTTGACAGGGGGTTAGTATGCGCCCTGGGCCGACTTTAGGGATAAGTGTGCTGATAGTCGTCAGGAAAGTCCGACGGAAAACCCAGGGAAAACCTCAGAGAGCACACCTGGTGACACGATTCGAACCCGTGTCACCTCCCAGTCTCGACGTGAAAGGCGATCATCCAAACCGCTACTCCACGCGAGCTGGTATAGATAAAAGTACGTCCCGCTTATATGTTGATGTTGATGTTGATGAAGAAAAATACTAGGGAGACGTTAATTCCCTCAAACCTGAAAGGATAGCTGTGTCATCAGGCCTAAAATCTAGTCTCAAAATCCTGGCGTTCTGATTGCACATCAGTCAGTACGACGTCACGCAGGATACGCGTCTTAGTATAAGAAGAAAGAAACAAAATAAGAATATCCCAGCCAAGTGTGCACGTTGTATCAACGAACGTGACAATTGATTGTAGTGTATTCGCTACGAGAAATCGTAAGTGAAAGTAGGTCGAGCTTTCCAAGTAAAAACACTTAGTAAGTGGTTAGGAATTTTAGTATTTATTTTTAGCCCGAGGACTTCAAGACCTGCAATATCGCAACCGGGAATTTCGCAAAAATTCCACGCGTACCAAAAGTCGATGTTTCTCGAGGGGACATTTCTTCCGGGGACATCTTTTCCGGGAACATTTTTTCCGGTTCCCGTGGTTCATATCTCTACTTTTCCTTTTTGTTTTCCCCTAAGTTATCGAAAGTATTTTATTAATGCGATGTTCGGTGAAACGATTTATTTGCTGTATTAATTCCCAACAAATTTATTCTATTTAATCTGAAGAGCTATTTTTTTTAATCGCAGTTGGAATACCAGTTCTCGTATCCTGGGTTCCTCATTTGTCGGCGTTTCGATAATTCGGTTTTGTGACTTTTCGGCCTTGTGATTTTTCAGTGTTTTGATTTTTCGACCTTCTGGTTTTCGGCCTTATGATTGTTCGATGTTTTGATTTTTCGGCCTTTTGAGTTTCGGTCTTTTGATAATTCGGCCTTGTGAGTTTCGGCCTTATGATTGCCACCCCTCACCGGACAATTGCTCACCACCTCTTTCACCACACTTATATTGTGATTTTATTTCGCGTTTCTGGCGCTTGACTTTTTTATGTTAGCTGAACTTTTTTAGCTGTCAGCTGTGTAAGTTGCTTCGAATAGATCTAGGAATCCACCAGTGAAGAGGGTGAGGCGAGAGGTCGGCCACTTGAAGGCGCACCTGAAGCATCTTTGTTAGGACCTGCGTCCATGGGGCGTTCCTAGATGATTATTTCCCAAGGGGGGGGGGGCAGCAAAGTGCTTCCAGGGGGCCAAAGCGTGCAACCACGTCGCCTCCCTCCCTGGAGACGGACGCTGCGGACTGTGCGGGTGTTCACAGGTTCATATTATATTATGATGACTCTGAGAAAATAATCATGACCTATGAATAAAGAGTGCGCAATTTTACAAAGTGACCTTGTCCCCCTCTCGGTACGCTCATGCCTGCGTCACCAGGATCATCCAAGACACGAGACGGGGAAGATTTACAATCACATCATTATTTAACCACAAAATTAACGAATTTTCTATATCTGTCTTAGTCGGTTTAGCGAACGAAAGACACATTTTAGCGCCCGTTAGGCTTAGTAAGGCGGAGACGACTGAACAGTACGGTGGTTATTACGGTGGTTTATTATTAGGTTTGTCCAGTTCAGTGTTTGAACCGCTATGTCCAGGTTAGTCTAAGTTCGCGGTTGGCAGTTTCCCGCGCGCAACTGTGCATTGTATAGCCAGATAACATTTACTTACAGTAGTTTGTTTTGAAATGGGGATTTCGATCACTTTATTTCGAGGTACACCCAAGTTTAGCTAACAAATAAAAAGTCCATTTTATGTGCACCATAAACGATAAATAAAATCACATCACATAAAACCGCGAAATAAAGTAACATATAAGTGCGATGAAAGAGGCGGTGAGCAATTGTCCGGCTTCAGCGGTTCTGTGGTGAGCAATTGTCCAGTGAGCAATTGTCCGGTTAGCAATTGTCCTGGATCCGCTACCGCTACCTTAGTGTGCAAGACAAAAGAAGTAACTCGTATTCCACGCCATTTCACTTCGACAAGGCAGTATCCGTGTCACAATCCGGCATGACCAAAGTGATATTTTCTAATTTCTGTACGCTCTTATTCTGCCTAGAATAAAGTTCAGAGCTGGTATCGACATTTTTCCTGCTTATTGTTCCTGCATAAAACAATATTTTATTGCCTAAGCGTTGTGTGGGCTCTACTCATCATGGTTACATGTTCGTCATAAAAAAATATCTTACGAGGCAGCTTGGCAGTAGCGCCGGTACATATTTCCTTCCGGTAGCGGTACCGCGCTACGCTTCGGAATGAGTAGCGGCGTTTCAGAGGAGTAGCTAATAGCGGTACTCCGCTACCTAACTGCCGACTGAAGGGACAGGACGCAGGCAAGCTGGTGCATAACCCGGTTCCTTCCGTTCGACTAGAAACAATGAAACAAAAAATAAAAAAGAAATAAAGGAACAACACGAAGAAGCGTGTGTTTGGGAGACGGAAGAGAATTAGCTCGTAGCATTTTCTGTGTTCACATTCATTGCCTAGCAGTGACAATTCTTTTGTAGGAGCCTGCTTGTTGCCCCTAACAGCTTTATCTAACACGCAGGATACTTGCAGTAACCGAATATGATTGAGCATGCGCGGCGAGGTGTGCAACTGTTCAAACGTATTGCGATAATTAGGTTCATTACGATTATCATGTTGATGATACCGATTACAGTTTTAGATTCCCTTGAGACCATGGCTGCTTGCGCACCGAAGATAGTGCTGCACGAAATGCTACAGTCGTTCATTGTGCCGCTAGATTTGGTCCACAGGCACACTACACGCACGTATTGCTCTCTAGGCGCAAACATAGGGTTCTACGATTTTTAGTTCGTTCACAACAACGATTATGAGCCAAGGCCAATATGTTATGTCGAGGACACGTTGCCAGAATGCGAGAAAGACAAACAAGGAAGCACACAAGAGACACGTTTCGAATAACAGCCTTATGCGTTCCCCCACGATTTTCTTTTACAATTAGACAGGTGGTACAACAGCCGAAGGAATGTGAACGGGCGCGCTTTCCCATTATTTGTCTCGGTCATCTGTCCTCCTCTGGCCGTGTGCCATGCTAACCCTATTGCAGCAGGACAGTGGTCGGAAATCTCGTGCAAGGTGGTCTATTTCCTGCTCGCATAACGTATTCCAAGTGTTCGAAGACTTTTGTGGGAGAAGACACAAGAAAAGCCCTGGAACATGGGTCATCGACGTTTCGAAGAACAACTCGACGTTACACTACACGACACAACTACTCGACCCTTGACAACGTATTCAAAAAAGAACAAAAAAAAAGAAGAAGAAAGAGAAGTTGTTTGGCGTGCAGCCTTTCCGTAATCCCTTTGTTCAATCCGGAGGACAGGGACAAAGAGTCTGCCGGAAAGGCCGGAAATTGCCACGAGAGCACAGTTGGTATGGGGGGTGGAATCCCGAAGCTCCCGCTCTCGATCACCTCGCAGATCTAAGACCGCTGACCCCCTCAACCCCTGACTTCAACATGCGAGAAATGTGAACAAAGGAACCACACGAAGTCAACTGTCCCCAAGGCGTGTCTGGTTAGATGCTTCGTGATTGTCGCGTTCGTGCCCTAGAAAACTCAGTCTTGGGTTCCCTAAAGTCCGTTTACTCTTTACTTGGCCCTAGTACGTCTAATACATAAAGACCTTTGTGAAGCTGGGAAGCTAAAACCAAGTATGTCGTGCACAAAGCAGCGATGATTGGAACACAGTGCAGGACAAGTGTTGAAGAGGAACAAAAGCTCCATGCCTAGACGTTAGACTTTGTTGATTTCAGACTGTTACTTAGGCTTAGTTCTTCGCATAATATGTGCTGGGGTCACAGAACACCGAACGGGTAGTTGTGTGTTCACCACGGAACAGGAAAAAGAATATACACAACAGAGGAGAGGGCAAAGCAGCAATATAAAAAGCGGGAAAACAGAGGCTTGACATGTCAGACATCACGGTTTCCAGCATCAGACCTGACTTTCCAGCACAACCGCCTAACGCCGTAGCCGCGCCAGGATTCGATCATGGTATGTCGCATCTTCGTTGTTATTATTATTGTTATTATGCCTATCTCATCCTTCTTTCACCTTTTGTTAGTTTATCCCTTATTTCCTAGTTCTTTTCTTTCTATTTCTTTTTTCTTTTTTTTTCTTTGTGGAATAGTAAGTCGAGCTCACCATAGTGCAATTTTTTCTGTGTACAATTGTGTTTTCGATTGAAACATAGCAGAAGGGGTAACAGTGCTTTTTACTGTACTTTTTCGCGTCATTCACGCTCCCATTATTATTTTGTCGCGCAGAATAACGTGAGACAGGTGGATGCACCAACTGGTCTTCCAGACGGGACCGATACCTTTTTCGCCCGGCACTGGGGACTCGACGGCCAGGAGGAGCGATGCCAACAAAACAAGAGGACATTCCCCCGTGTGCCGTGGTCCTTTGCCTCGCCTCTCCAGGTGGACCCTGACGTGGCCACCTTTGCAAGAAGGCGGAATGCGACAGGCCTCATCGCCGCTGACCGGGGGCTGCGAAACGTGGAGGGCTCCATCATGGCGGCCCTAAACCCCCTAGCGGCCTTATTTACATCGGCGGCAGACAAGGGGCATCTCTCCTTCGAGGAGATTGCGCGGCACGTAGGTGCCATACTGGACCATACGGGACAAGCGGCGGCGAAACTCGCAACAGAAAGGAGGTCCCGCTTCCTGGGCACCCTGACTCCTGGCATGGATCATATGGAACAGGAGTTCCGCACGTCGCAGGACCAGCTCTTCGGGGGTCGCTTCCTGGACCGACTCAGACACGTGACCACCAGCATGGATGTGCTTGATTCAAGCAGGAGACGGAGAAGCCCAAGCAGGCAGCGCCGTCCTCGCCGCTCAGGCCACCCGTACAGGCCTGCCAGACCGGAGGGTTCCGTTCACGCTAGCAATAAAAAATGTCACTGAAAAAATCCAAACGTCCTGTTTTTGTAAGAGTACTATTTTTGCAATGAGCAAAGTGCGTTGCCTTCGTAGAATGACGGCAGAACGGGGGTAAAGGGGTTCGTGAGCTCGAAAGTCTCCACGTTTTCAATATTTTCAGCCACTCTGGGCGACGCGAAGTGGTGGTGGTGGGGGGATTCCGCCTGGTCCCATGGCCGCGGAAATTTCATTTCGACGGCACTTTGGGGCGAAATGCGCGAGCAGACGACACGACGGGAGGCTATCTGAACAACAATTATGAAACGCACAAGTATCTGTAAGTGATAATATTTAGTGTTAGTGATCTGTAGTGATAGTGAACTATTTTCTATTATAACACAAAGTATTTCTAATATTGTCCATCTCTGCTTACCGGCCGCTTACATTGCGCGTCGTGCTAATTTTTCGAGGCTCTCCGCGCGGGTTGGCAAGATTGGATGTTAGCGCACTGGTATGTGCCCCCTGCGCAATACAACACATAATCATAAGCTCTGCTTGGGTGCGGGATAAAGCATTAGCAAGATATTATGTATTTGCCTTATTTATCGTATATTATTTATCATGAGATTACACACTCGACTGTTTGGAGTCATTTGACAGATCTACACAGCCGATCTGATATTGGGGTCCAGGAAGAAATGTCCCCGGAAGAAATGTTCCCTGGAAGAAACGTCCTCTGAGCAAAAAATCACTTTTGGGACGCGTGGTCTTGTTGACTTCGGACGTTGACTTTTTACTATATGGGACGGTGTGAATGTTTGGATTTTTTAGTACCGAAGCGAGTTAATCGTATACCCTATTCCATTTCCGAATCAAATATGGAATTCAACGTTCGAATTCCAACTCGAATTGATGCTTCTACTAAACTGAATATATATAGTAAGCGCTATACTTACGCATACATATACGTACCGTACATGTTTGTATTCCAATATAAGTTGTATATGTATCCAATTACGGTTATTCAACGAGTCGCTTAATTTATTCGTATTCAATTCCATTTTAAAATGACTATTCACATTTCTTTGCCTAGGTAGTCGGTGTGGGTCAGTTTTGGTGAATTTACTTCCTTGTGCCTTGCAACAATGCGGCCTGTACAGTCATGGGGCTCCCGAGATGTGATACCGCTAGAAATATTGAAATATATTTTTGTCTGTCAATTTTGTTGCTTTTCCCCCCGCATTTTATTTTCCTCTTTACACATCACCGCGCCAGACGTGGCGGCATCCACTAGGGTTCAGCTTTTCTGCCCGACTCTCATGACACGGCCACTGCAGTTATCCATACACATATAATCCTCTTTCAAGGTTGCATTGAGAGATGCTTGGATGATGATCTGACCCCTGGCTCGATTCACGAAATTCGTGGAAATTAGCGATTGGTGAAAATAAACAGTCTTACAGAGTTCGAGACACAGGTGGATGATATTCCAAAGCACGCAAGTAAACCGCAAGACCGGCCAACGGACACTTTCGGGATCATGGTGTAGCTGCTGGTGAGCGCACCAGTAATTGAGCTGTCTTAATGAGAGTTATTTGTGTCATCGTGTTGTACGTATGTGCAGAGCTCCTGTTTTATCATACATGGGTAATCTATTTTGCTAATAAGCATGATAACTTTACATGAGAGTGCAGGACATTGGAGAAGATAAAAAAAAAGAAGAACATATGGTGAGACTAAAGGAATGTATGGGTCAAATATCAGGTACTTTAGCTCAAGCATTTTGTGTTATTGCTATGAGCATGCCCTGCTGAGTTCATCATAGTATGGATGTGGCCGTTCACTTGGTGGGGGTAAAACAACGGGATGAGGTAGTGAGGCAACTGTAGCAAAGGTATACAAAAAGAGGAGATAGAACACAGCCATTAGAATTTGTAAATGTATATATTGTTCATGATAACATCCGGGTTGAGCTGAACCGCATCACATCATAGGCCTGTCTGTTGCATAGCTGCAAGTGATAGTTGGCTTCACTGTGGTAATCTGAAAAAGGTAAAATGCACAAAAACTTGACAGTGCTCTCATGGGCAGATATAAAATATCGAAGTGAGATACACAGCAGATGATAGTTCCAAAGCTATAAAATACTGCCCATTCTCACCCTTTTACTCCTGTGATGTACCTCAGACTATGAAAAAAATTTCATGGGAGAGTGTCGTAATACAGGTGCGTCTCAGTCTTGCCCCCCAGAGTCTCGGCAATGACACCAAGTTTCTGTATTTCACTGATGCCTAAGACGATACAAGGGGGGCAAAGATCACAGTTTGGATTGCCTACGGGGCAGCCATTGGCATCCTGCACACAGGCTTACGAAGCCGCAGAGAAAGGGAGCCTCAACAGCTTGGATTGCCTACGAGGCAGCCATTGGCATCCTCCACACAGGCTTACGAAGCCGCAGGGAAAGGGAGTCTCAACAGCTTGGATTGCCTACGAGGCAACAGTTGACATCCTGCATGCAGGAGAAGGGAGTGGATGGCAGCTTTTGCCCATCTGCCTCAGTTTACCGCACTCAGGGGCCTGGCAAGTTTCCTTGGGAGCTTCCTCTTGAGACTTCTGTTCAAATTCTCCTTCTGATTCTGAATAGCAGTCATGATGCGCTCAGGCTCCCTCAGTGGCATGCTCCTTGACTCCCGAGGGTCCACAATTTCTGGCAGCATGTATTCCTTGTAGAATGATAGTAGAAAAGGTTCCATATTGTTTGCCCAGAAGCTGTCATCCCTCATTATTCGTTCAACATGAATGCCTTGGTGTGTATACACAATAAAGTCGCAGAAGACACGGTTTGTGATGTGCAACTGGCCTTGTATCTGGTAATAGTAGTCATGCCCCTGATGCAATGCCGCTTGGTCCTGGAACTTTCTGGGGTTTAGCGCTTTTGCTGCTTCTTCGGGAGCAAGGCCCTTCTTCGATGCAGGGCATTTCACTTCCACAATCCCGTTACCTTCAACTATGCCGTCCGGAGATGCAGCCAGGAACCCGTACTGTAGATCAACAAATAAGCCACATTTCTGAACATGGCAGTTTTGCTCTGCTTCATACAATCTGATGGCAACATCATCATTCTGCTTCCCATAATCTGTAGCACTTGTAGAAAACGGCCTTGGGTACACAAGCTGCTTCACAAGGTTGCTGCTAAGCGTGGTGCTCCTCCTCTTACAAACTTTACCGATGTTTGAAGATGATAGTCGGTTCTTGCGCTCTATCATCCATGCCAAGTTTGCAGCCTGCCCTCTGGTGCGAACTTCAATTTCATCCCTCTCTCGGGATCCTACCTGCAATCCTGCCAGCAGTGGTGACAATTTTTCTTGATACTGAATTGGTGACATATCTGGTTGCTGGCAATGCTCCCCGTAGTGTGCATTAGATGCAGCGTCACCCACATTCCTCTTCTTTGCCTTCAAGCCACTTGCGAACTCCTCCTCCAGCCGCCGTTTCCTGGCAGTCGCCGTTGCTTGCTCTCTCCTTGCAATGAATATATTCACTGACGCAGAAGGGCTCCTATCTGTAAGGCCTCTGACTGCAATGCCTTGCCACGACGGCCCATACTGGAAACTGAGTGCTGCACCATAGCATCTGTGTTGGTATGAACCTTTCTGACTCCTGTTTACCTGCTTACCACCAGAAAATTTTGCCACCAATGACATCACATTCTCAGCAAGGTTGCTTGTGTCATTCGTAATCAGACGGCCTGCCTTGTCAGCAATTATATTTGCGGCAGAGAGTAGCTTCGTCTGAAAGACGTACGGCAACGTGCTGAACATCTCAGTGCCTTTCGTTCCATCACAGAAGTAATCTTTGCAATCGTCATGGAAGCCATACACATGTTTCGGGCCATTGATGAGGTCTGCATGAAGTTGTCTAGTGAGCTGTCGTTGAAGTACTTCCCTCTCATTGCTTGTGCCATGGAACTTAGAAAGCTGCTGCGCATAGTGCAATACTGCTTTCCGGGCACCATTAGAAATGCGTTTCAAACGAGGAACAGTCAGGAGCTTCTGGTTTTTCGAGTTTTCTCCACGAAGCTTGTATAGCCTGCTTGTATAATTTCTCACAACATGGTTTGCACACTCGTTCTTCTGCACTAGGTACCCATACTGTACGTGTGTCATCACTTGATGGTATACCGAAGAATCTCCATCCCCGACTAGTGTTCTGTACTGGAGCCCATGAACTTGCTCACTCACTTGGAAGCCTTGAACAATGATGTCTGCTTCCATAGCAGTCGAAGCCTTCTCCCAGTTCTTGTAGCACTTGTGTGATGGGATGACAGTTCCCCTTACCTTGTGGTATTGGCAGTAGCTGCAGAACTTGTTGCGCACACCTAAGTGCAAGATTTTCTTGGTTCTTGCTCCAATGATGACAGCAACACCTGAAGAAGCTGAGTATCTGTGGCCGTGGCTTCTGTGTGACCAACCTCCGTCAACGATCACCTTATGTGAGCTGTGGTACCATCTTCACAAACGTCCCCAGCTGCCAGTGCAAGCTCCTTTTCCTCCTTTCCAGCCAGGATGATGGACTTCATGAAAACTGCCTCCCAGTGCTGAATGAGATATAAACAAAGAAAACAAAGAATGAGCAACCCAAAATGGCAAACAGTGCTCTCGTGGCACCGTACATCCTTCTCACATTACTTTTGGCAGAGTGCCGATGAAAATTAGACGTCAACAATGTGTTACCTACCTCCCCCAGTGCCTCCTCTCTTCTCAGGAAGGCTTCCTTGCTCATTGTGGGCACCCCTAGCACTGAAAAAGACTCCTCAAAGCTGCAGAACCCAGATCCAATGGTCATGAAGGCCCAGACAGCAGCATCGTTGACTCCCATCATCTTTTCGTCAGCCACCAGAGATGTGGGTTCCGGGACAGGGTCAGTAGTTATCCTTCTGACTTCACTGCAACCATGGCATATGTAAAAGAATTCGGACCACAAACCAACCTTCCTTTCCTTTTCAAATGTGAAACGCTCTCCAAAACGGCCCGAGCACGCGTGCTTATCCATTTCGCGAAGACTTGTGATGAAGTGACCAGGCGAAAATATCCTCCGCCCGAGAATTGCAGATTCTTCGGACGCCGTTGGAGCACCTGTTTCCACGGGGATATCTGGAAGGTCCCCGATGTCCGTCGTGTGAAATCCAAAATCATCTCGCGAGTCCTGTAGTGTCGATCTGTGGCCGCAGGGTATCCACGTGTAATGCTCGTCGTAGGTCTGCGCGGCGTTTCGTGCAGCTGGTGTCCCAGCTCATTTGCATGCGTGTTGCCCTGCGTCGTGCACGTAAGACCCACGCCCGGAGACACACATGGGTAGTCTGACACGGGCGTTACTTCGCACTGGCTGTCCTCAGCTGACGGTGGAGTTTTCAAAGTGGAGTTGGACGAAGAACAAATAAATCAGCGCAAACGCATCAGCGCACTGCACTAGTACAAAGTTGCAACTTGCCGTTTCTCTTTCGCCAGCTGCCTACAGAGCTTACGAACCGATTTCCGACCGCAACTCCGCGGTTTCCGAGGGTTCTTGCACGGCCGTGTCATTGCCGTACGTTTCCAGTTTGTGCGACACGGCAGCAGCAGCGATACTATGAACGTGCAGCCGACCGCAATATCAATAGTTCAAGTCACAACACGGCGAGGAATACCGGACCGCTTCGACGCCAATGCTTGCGATGAATGAGTCAGCAGACAGCAGACGGCACGACGTACGTAAGCATCGTGACGTAACAAACAGACGTGACGCAAGCGCCACCTTCCGCGGAATACTGGAGTTGATCACATGGTAGTTACATGCTCCGTCACGATGTGGCTACCGAAAATCTTGTATAGTTTCGGTTTGGTCGGAATGTTTCCGAATGTGTGCGTGTGGCTTCCAAACTGTAGTAACCTGCGCTGTGCTCTTCCAATCATGCTGAAATTTTCAGCAATATTTTTGCGCATAATCGCCCATCCACTGCCACTTCTAGTCTGGTGTGGTGACATTAGAACACCTCGAAAAGGAAGCCAAAGAAAGGCATTTTTTCATGTTTTTCTCAAGGCGCTTCCGGATTATCGGCGTCATATATCAATAAGAGCGAGACGGTCCACCCTCTACGTATCACAGAACAATACAACGCAACAATCTGTGCGCCGCTATCTGCTCTCCTTTTTGCGCCAGTTTCGTACAAAGACCACCCATAATCGGATATATTTGCATGTTCCGGGCCTTATGGCGCCGCAACCGCATGCCTGGCCGAAAATCGGTAGACGGTCCCCCCTAGTCAAGAATCATAGCTTCCGAATGGCACCAGTTTCACCACCAACAGACGAAAATGAGAGGTACAGATCTGGTACAAAGTTGCCTCTTTTTAAGAGGGGAGTGAGACCATAGCCTTAAACTAAGGAGAAATGGGCTACCACGTTGCGGAAGAAGCACCGCACATTTTACGCTGGCCAAATACGTTTATCTCTTGGCGTTATGACGACGGGAATTGTCGGTAAGCGGCAAAACGACATGTAAACAAAGTGACATGACCTCAAAATGACGTTTTCTATGACGTGCGACCAGGACAAGATGGCAGTTTTACCAAAAGCACCCCCTTGAGAGTAGTTACGACAATGGCGGGTTTGTGTCACCCCTGTGCTCCCAACCTCCTAATACTTAGCACGCCTCTTTTAGTGTGCGACAAATGAGCAGTTAAAACGTAACATATGTCGTAAGTGCTGGTTCGTTTTGGAGACAACACGTTTGACGTCTGTAGAAAAACATCTTTCAAGACCAAGGGAGCAGTTGAAGGTGGCTCTGTCCGGTTAGGCTGGAACAGTGATGTTTACACCGCAAAAGCGGTTGTGTTTTCTGGTAAGGCATATTAAGCCTGTTCTTGGTTTCTCGTTAAGGCTTCGACATTGTTCATTGCGTTTGTTCGTGGTTTGTCTTGATTTCGTGACAAAGTTAGCACTACGAATATAAGGACAAAAGAGCACACCTTGGAACCTCATGCGCGCCTCTTAAACCGATGGATAAGCGAGTATGTGACTACGGCTATGAAATCAGGTGGGACGTTATCATGTAGCCAGTTCACTGCCTTTTTCCTATCGGTCTTAATCCTTTCACAAGCAAGCTTCCATTTCTTCCTTTATCACATCACCGCCACAACTGAAGCTACCCAACCACACGCGTTTGTGTGCGCTGGTTATTATTATTAAGTAATAACCAGGGATCCTAGGATCCCGTGGTCATCGAAAAACGGGGGTTTATTGTTTGTAGATAGCATGTACATAATCACTAGTCGTAAAACTCGTTCTGTGTGGCTGTGATCCGTGATTGTTTCCGTCCCCCTCGCCGGCACCGAAGAAGCACCACGCTGTCTTCGATTTAAACGCCTCTCCTCGTGACGATATGTCGAGAACTGGCAAGGTTACATCTGGGCCATTCCAAGTCAAGTGATCCAGAGGTGCCGCTCGAGCTCCCCCCCCCCTTTCCCTAGAATTTTACGTGATTATTATTATTGTTATTATTATTTTTGTGGTTCTTTATGATTCCGAAAGCAACAGAGCATTGGTCTTTTGTAACGAAGATCCCCTCAAAGATGCAGTGCATGCCGAGAAACGTACGTTTTAAGGAGGCATTACGGCCCAGGTAAGGCACGGTGCACGTTACAAAGCTCCTTATTTGATCGGGGAGAGTTCATTTTACGGTATGTAACCAATTTTCGCCATCGCACTCGACGCCCTTAATGCTTGTGGCATGGACGAATTTTGAAAAGTTTGTGTAAATTTGCGATTTTTTTGAAAAATAAAATTAACGATTTTTCTGTTTTTTTTTTAAATATTGCCCGTATCGTACTTTAACGACAAAAAACGGTCTCGTGAGTGCACCATAAGCTGTAGCAAAAAATCGGAAAGTTGGGAAAATTCGACAAAATGCCCATATTTGATCGAAAAATTCGGTCTGAGGAGGTCGGGATAGAAACACGATCAGGGTGTCATTCAATGATTCATCTTCTTGGCAAGATGCGGTAACAAAGTCTCAGAGGTACTTTTTGTTAAACTCAAATAATATCTTTTTTTTTTCAAGGTACACAATGTCAACGTCAACAATGTAATATAATTTTTCAACTGAAGGTCACTTCGCAAACGTGGATGGCTGCTGTGGCGCATCATTGCACAGGAACAACTCGGCGAATAAGTCACAAACGCCACATGGAAAGAGAACAGGAAGCGGTTGCATTATTGAACGGCGACTACAATTGCAAAGCCCTTTTCCCTCCTTTGAAACGCGACTGTTGTGCAGCGAGCGCTCGCGAATCTGGCGTTCCAAACAACAACAACTGTATTGTATGTGATGATTAGGAAGTTCCATTTCCAGGGGCGATAACTGTTCAAGGGATGTTCATGGGACGGCCGCGTCCGGACTTCCGCGCGTCCCTGGGTTCGCGAATTTTCGTCCGGTGCCAATTCCTACGCTGTCACAGTGTCCCTCCCTGTAACGCTACTGGGACATCCCACGACGTACTGCGCGGCCATTTGGGGTACCATTTGGGGTACCATTTGGGGTTTTTCTTTTTAGTTTTGCTTTTTGTTTGTTTCACTGATTTGTGTATTTCTCATGAAATCGTGCAGTGTATAAGGAACCTGTACTTTCAGCTCAATCTGTATGGCCAAATGTATTTTTTATTAGTGCACACATTACACTGTAACCATGTAAATCTCTTGGAATGTATGACTAGGTAAAGTGCTCTAAACTACAAGCAACATTTTCTACTTTTGTGGGCGATAAATTGAAGACTCTGCAATAACTTAATGCGTATAGGATAAAACTAAACAGGTGGTAAAACGCCAGTACAGAGTTATAAAAACGTGAGGTTAAAATGACATTTAAAACCTTCAGTGTGAAGAGCATTATCGCTGCACAGAACATACCAGGTCAATGTTTCCTCAATGCTGTTGGCACACATGAAGACATGGGAGACATCCCGCAGACACTTTTGGAGAAAGGCGCATGTGGTACAGTCAGTACTGCACCAACACAGAAGGTAAACATTTTACGTAGTACTACACATGTGTCAAGTCCTGACTAAAACATAATGATGGAACAAATATTCACGTGGCAAGAATGAACACCACGATACAATGAGAACGCTGCTCAAGGAACGTGTGATCATTAGTGTAAATATAATGAGAAGTCACAGGTATACTCCAGAAACCAGAACACGGTTGCCTTGTGCACAACTATAGTAGAGCAAGGAAACTGTGGTGAGCGGTCAAAAAAAAAAAAAAAAAAAAAAAAAACCTCCTAGCTGGCTAATTGGAGAGTGGAAAGGTGTGGGTTAACTACGAAATCCATTTTCGGAGGCATCCTAGTGGTGTCAGCCGAAAGTGGGGCGCGGAATTTTTCTTCTTCTTCTAATCTTCTAATCTATGGACCGCACACTTAAGGACTGTGTCCTGTTATTGACTACCTTCAGCTAATGTCATTTGCTGATGATAGGAGCAACTGCTGTGCCCAAACACTTCAGTAGTTGCGACATCACTGATTCAAACAAATCAGTAATTACCTTAAAGGTGACTAAAGGTGCACATTGTCAGGGAGCTCACTGCAAGTCATGTGATACACACATCGCAAGTTGAAATTGTTGGGCAATTAGTGAAGGCATTTAAGTGACGCGTAGAAAGCACACAGCAATTGATGCATCATGGACGGCTACCGAAAGAATTGGAATCACCTTCCAATTAGTTAGCATGTGGATTTTCGAGGGGCTAGTGGCACGTGCACATGGCATATTGGAATTGGCTAAGCTCAATAACCTCCAATGCTGGTGGCATAGACTTGACAGCTGTAACCATTGAAACGGTTTACACTTTTAAAAGCGATAAAACCCCGGTGCAGGGGACACAAAGAGACAACACAGACGAAGCACTGACTGACAAACAACTTTAATGGCAGGGACACACATCTTAAATACACCAACTGCACACCCGACCCCTAGTGGCAGCCAAGGCCGTCATGCTGTAATCACAAATTATCACAAAGTTATCAAAAAGATATCACGCAAACAAGGCACCAGGTAAACGCCCCCCCGAAACAGAATTCGCGTTAGTTATCAATGAATTGCTGGATTGTATCCGTTACCAACACGGAAGGCACGCTAATGCAACTATCTCCAGCCTGTTTTATCAACAAGGCTCCCTTATAAAGAAGAACACTTAACTTATGACTTTTAAACATCACTTTTGTGTTTTTGAACACCGGCTCGCACCCGGAACAGGTTCTTAAGTGTTCCGCCAGCTTACCATACCCCTTTCCTCTCGAAGCTCTATGTTCCATCAGACGTACGTTAACACAGCGTTTAGTTTGACCAATATACTGGCGCCCACAAGACAAGGGAATTGAATAAACAACACCAACAGTGCAAGTCACAAAAGGATCTACGTGTTTTACATGACAACCCCCAGTTTTTGTCCGGTTAACCCTAGCCATCAGAGACCTGAGCCAATAACCTCTTTTGAAAACTACATCAACACCATGCCTACAGGCTACCTTTTTTAGGCGATGGGAGGCCTGATGAACATAAGGGATCACCCCAACCCCCTCCAATCTCTCTGTTCACAACGCATGTGAGAATCACAAGGTTCCTTTACCAACCTATTTACGACATCACTGATTAGATTCCTTGGATATCCAGCGTACTCAAGCCTAGTCACCTGCTCCATGCAGCTCGACCCCACCTTATGAACACACGACCTCACCAAAGCGTTTTTTATCAAAGATTTTGCAACTCCAGCTTTTACAGTTTTTGAGATATTGGAGTCAAAAGGCGTTAACGGTTTTTTACATCGCTGGCAATATTCCCAACATACTCCAATCCCATCAGAGGAAATCCGAAGATCCAAGTACTGAATTTTACCATTTTCTTCCCTTTCCACAGTAAACTTTAAACCTAAACCCTCCCCAACAAACAAACCCTGTATACCCGATTCATCTCCTTCCATACCCACACACACCAGAAAGTCATCAACATACCTAGTAATAAATTCAACCCCAAATCTCCCACCACCCCCCCAAGTTCTCAGAAACAGCCCTATCTACCTTAGCCAAAACCAAATCACTAAGTACCGGAGCAATTTTTGATCCTATACACACACCATCCCGTTGTCGGAACACCCCACCCGACACCTGCACAACAGTAGAATCTAAATACAATTCTAGAATATCCATGAAAACACTAGCTGATACACCCACAGTATTTTGAAAGGACACTAACCCAACAGATATTGCTTCCTGTACACACGCAGAAATGATATGCAAAGGCAAACTATAGAACAGATCAACAACATCCAAAGAGAAAAACCGAACCTTCTTACTTTCAACGCACCTTAACTTTTCAATTACACCGCAGGAGTTTGTAATTCTAAACGGGTCTTCACACTTCAGCTCATTGAGACCTTTCAATAAAAAGGTACTGACCACTCCTTGCCATGTGTTTCTTTCCGAAATAACAACCCGAAAAGGGTATCCCTCCTTATGAAGTTTGACCAAATAAAACACTTCCAAAAACTGCCCAACAGTCTTCCTGATTGCATTACACAAACCCTCCCGATCATTCTTCCTAAACAACTCTATAATCTTCCGCTTACACTCTTTAACATGGCTATTCCTAACAAGAACAAAGTTCTTTTCTAAGGCTGCCTTCTCCCTACATGAAAACTCATCGCGACTTAGTAGGACAAACTGCCCGATTTTGTCAGCCTCAAGAAGAGACACCCCATGCCCTTTGAATTCACTAACCAAAGTATTTATGATCTGTTCGACGTTGCACCTCTTCTCACATCCCTGAACAGCAGACACAGCTTCATCTAGGACTTGACGACTCCGGTCTTCTCCGAACAATTTTCCGACTTCATACACCATGTCCAGCAAATCCCCTTTGGACACACTAGAACGGACAGTAAACTTGGGGCCCTTTTCCAACAAAGCCATAGAGTCGCGTGACACGGACACTTCACCCACCTGTACCACTTGACACTTCTTCACCGAAGAACGTTTCCACCGAGGACGACTCCGTAACATGTTGCACCACCTATCCTCTAAATCCTTCATGTTGAGTGCTAGCAGATACTTAAAGTCTTGTACTTCGTGAAAGGCTCTTCCCCACACGAGCTCTGCAAAAGCAAATGCAGCTCTTCTATGTATCCTACACTGATGGTAACACTCGGCCCGGGAGAGACGTAATAATCTGCGCCGGTGGGCATTGGATGGCAAAAAAGGCCCAACGCAACTTACAAGGCAATCCGGTAGGCCACCTTTCTTCAAATGGAAGGAGTAAATCCTTGCTTTACACTCCAGGTCATTGGATAATTGCAGCAGCTTGGCGATGAACAGTACATAAGACGTGTGGTCCCAACAATGAATGTAACGAACACAGTGAATGCCCGCCTGAATAGACAGTAGGTTAAAAAGCGATAAAAACCGGGCTGTTTGGTGGTACATCTAAAAGCGAAAAAACCCTTGCGTGATATCTTTTTGATAACTTTGTGATAATTTGTGATTACAGCATGACGGCCTTGGCTGCCACTAGCGGTCGGGTGTGCAGTTGGTGTATTTAAGATGTGTGTCCCTGCCATTAAAGTTGTTTGTCAGTCAGTGCTTCGTCTGTGTTGTCTCTTTGTGTCCCCTGCACCGGGGTTTTATCGCTTTTAGATGTACCACCAAACAGCCCGGTTTTTATCGCTTTTTACACTTTTCCCGGGGTACTTGCCCTCTGACATACGCAATGAAGCAGAGACAAAGGAAAGGTAACGCACAACAAAGGAGGAACAGGCACAGTTAAAAACAGAAACTTTACCACTGTCAAGTTCACTTCCCGTGCTTCAATATCACAGTGTGTTCCTTACCACAGTCAAATTAATTTCTAGTCAACTTGGACTGTCAGGAGCCAGTAGTCAACAGCAGTGGTGAAGCAAGGCACAGGCAGCAGACGACTTCTCTTTGGCCAGCTGTCTCTGAGATTCTGGAGCGTGGCGTAGCCGCCTCAGCACCCTCTCAACTGTTTTCATAGTGTTGTGAGCATGGGCCTGCCCTTCATCCAGAGGTGCCAATATGCCTGAAATTTGGTTTGCATAATACGTATTTTGCTGCTAATGTGAACAACACGGTTTGGGCAAGGATGCTGTCTCATGAGAAGAACAGATGCACATGCCTCTTTACATGCCTCAACTCTGAATACCTGAAGCAGTTTTCAGTTTTCCAAAAGCCAATGGCTCCGATTACTAAAACTATTTTCAATTCAGGGATCAGAACTGGAACTTAGCTGTAACAGAAAACCGGAGAAAAATAATTTTGCTGACCACAACCCGAAACAGAAGTGTCTTGCTGTGCCTGTGAATGAACCAAAATTGAAGAAAGAAAAAGTGACGCGGTCACTAGTGCGCCAAACGGTTCATGTAAAGCCCTTCCTCGTGACCTATTCACCACACTGGATTTTTTTTCAGTGGTATAGCTTGTTGTGCTTGCTCATGGACAACAATAGTAACTAACAGGTAACAGACAGGTAGTAACAGTAACAGGACCTCGAAATGTACGGTAGTGTCCACAAGCAAATGAACAATTACTGCTTTTAAGGCCGTTTACCGTAAAGAAGCGGCGTCCTGCAGCCGGAGCGGTTCCGAAACTCAACCAAGATCTTGTTCAGGAGCACATGAAATGCACAGCAGTGAAAGTCCCACCCAGGACAACGCAATAGTTATTGACAAAACTGACAAAAGTATCCGGCACCAGCAGCTACAGCTAGCCTGTTTGTTTTTGCTACATAAAAACCAGGGGTCTGGACCGGTATTGTGCTTTCATTCAGATTCACAATTCGATTCTAAGCGGTTTGGTTCCTTGCAGCTCTGCTGAACCAAAGCTAAAACCTTGAACTAGATCAAGTATATTTATTTATTTATTTATTTATACCTTCAGGGCCAAGCACTACAGAGGGGAGTGGTTATATGAAATTAGCACTACACAGTTGAAAATCGGTTGGATTAATACATATCGCTGAAGACAGGAGGTGGATCCAGTCCAAACTTGTTCGGGGCACAAAAGAGTTAGATAATAAATCGGTCTTGGAGAGCGGTATTCCCACCTTATGTTGATGATCAATACGCGATGAGATAAACCAGGGTGCAGTGAGCAAATGTTCTTTTAGTATTGGATTGTGAAAATAAATGGCGTGAAAAAGAGTGAGGCACCTCCGCTTCCGACGTTGTGATAGAGGTTCAAGTAATAATGAAGCTTTCATAGATGTGACACTCGCTATTCTGTTGAAGTTAGATAGGATAAAACAAGCCGCGCGGTTCTGAATGCTCTCAAGTTGAAGGATTAATATGGAATGACTTGGGTCCCAGACGTATGATGCATATTCAAGTTTGGGACGAACTAGAGTCTTATTTAGTGTTAACTTTAGATCTACAGGAGCCATGGAAAATTTTCTGCTAATATATCCGAGGGCTGGTACTTCCTTTCTCAAATTGAAGTAAAAACAAGAACCATTCTGTATCTGTGCAGCAGTATCACATGCGGAACGTGCTTTAGACTTAAAGAGCACCGGTTATGATTGTTACACATAGCCACACAAGTGAAACCAAGGCGCAGTGTGGCGAATTCACGATGATGAGGCTCGTTTTGTGAACAGTTCGCCTAATAGGTAATCGCATCATACTTTGCTGGATCCAAATCAGGTAAAAGTTAATGTTTTTTTTTTCCTTCCTCTCGTTTTCGGTTACAGCTCGCTGCCTACTTTAACGCACAATGAAAACTAATGGAAAACGTACATCCAGAAAGAATATAGTGCACATGATACTATGATACCATATACTAGATACTATGATCATGTAGTACACATGATACTACATGATATATACTGCACATTAGCTTCCACGTCTGAAGATCACTGAACTTTCGTTTGTTCTTTTTTTTTCCGTGGAGGCTGAATTCTTTACCGACAGCACGAGACAGCAGCCTGGACAAGAGTCTTGTTGTAGTTCACCAACGTCGGAGCCACCCACAAACTTCATACACAGTTTCTGAACGGTAAAAGAAGCAACCCTAATCAAACGGATGCTACTATGCACCAGCATATCTAAATGCATAAAAAAAAATGGACAAACGACGAAAGACACAGCTATAACCAATCCGCATGAGTATAGGGTAACCATTTACCTGGAAAATGTCAATCTCTAAATATATATATATATATATATATATAGGATAGGACTTACGAGTTGGTTTCGCTTCTCAGTACTTTTCTTCAGTTCTTCTTCAAAAGTCATAAAATCCTCCATCGCTGCGTAGTGCTCATTAATGTATCTGGACGTTAGGGCTTGCCCTGGGATACTTCTGCTGCTGAATTGCTGGAGGATTAGCAGCAGCTGTAAGCTGTGATCGCTCAGGAGCAGCTTCACTGTATGCACTAATTTCAGCAGTTCTTAGTATTGTCTTGATTGGCAAGGACAAGAGACAATAAGACATGGAACATGGTGGGGAAATGATTCTGCACTACTTGTTGGTGAATGCCACACATCATAAGGACAAACCTGACTTCGATGACTATGATTAATGAATATGCCTGGTCTGGGAGCATTTTTTGCATTTCAGATTTTGTTTGTTGTTGCTAAAGCCTTGTGATTACAAAAAAGAACAGTCAACATGTGACCCTACGTATGCATGCAATACGAAACATTCGCTGATCCAGATTGGTGCCAGTTTGAGGTGGGCGCAATGGCTGTAACTGGAATAATTGTCGTTGTGGTGCGCAGCGATGAGACGAACCAGTTGAAATGTTTTAAAACAGAACATAGGGTTAGGGTTTGTGGGAATCGCCTCACGGCCCGCCCAGGGCCGGCAATTTCCACTCCCAGGGCCGCACCACCCGCTCGCTACCGGAGTACCAAACGTAGCGCACAGACCAAGTCGGCCAGACTCAGTTTATTCTCATACCTTTGAACGGAAGCCAGGTATCCGCACCCAACCGCCCGGCGAACACTAAAAGGCAGCCCCAGCATTGAACGGAACAATCTGAAACCCGCTCGGAAACCGAGCGCTCCTTTTAAACCAACAAACCCCGCCCACAGCTCTCTCTAGAAGGGAAACCGTCAACAAAACAGGTAAGGGACACAGATAAGGAGCGCAGATATCAACGCACAGATCTACGCGAAATCAGAAGCTCGGAAACAATCTTTATCGCGAAAAGGCGAAAGTTCCACATCTTCCCCCTCACAAAAAAAAGGCACAAAAACCGTAACGTTACACCTCTGCAAGGCGAGAGAAAAAAAAACGCCCAAAACATCGGGCACAAAACTAAACGCTCGGGACACAGTTCGGGTGGCAGTCCTAGGCTTGTAGTTTCACAAACTTAAAGCATTTCGTCGTCATTGAGGTCGATGAGGCTGTCCTGCGATGTTGACGGCGCTGGGGGAGGAGACTCCGCTCTTCGGAAAAAGTCGTCGCGAGACAATGCGGGTGGCAAAGATCGTGATTCCCCACCACGAAGGAGCTCCGGCCGTTGGCGCTGGATGACTAGAAGGGCTGCTGCCAGATCGGACTATGTTACTCTCGCCGTCCGCGCTACCTCCACTCTGGTCCGGTGCCGAGGGCCTCGCAGGTGAGCACTACGATGAATCATGGGGACACCACATTGTGGGCAGAGGGCTGACGCTCTTCCTCCGTGTACGGCTGCAGAGGATCCGAGGGGTGTCGGTCTTCTAAGGTTACACCGCGGAACGGTGCCGGTACCGAAGATGGTTGTGCGCCACGGAGAGGTCGGGGTTGAGAGGTCCACCTAGAACGTGATGCCCAAGAAAGTGGCTGGCCAAGATGTACGACTGTCCAAGTCGCGATAGAGCGACAACAGCCCCGCTGTCGAAAGACATCTGTTGGTCGGGAGGTGCTGGGTCGAAGAGAGCACTCGGGACGGCCGCTTGCACGGCGCCCTTGCCGCGTGGAACGACCTGAACGGAACATTTCGAAAAAGAAACAGAAAACAGATAGTAGTCAGATGGTATATATCTTCTGGCCGAGAGGGTCTGTCCAGCCCTCCAGCGATTGTGATAAGCAGCCGTGTAAACGTGAAGCACACGACAGGGGTACATAGGCAAGCCGGTTCGAGTGCACTAGGAACTAGCGACTGTGGCTTTACTGTTATACGCGTGAGCACTATGGAATAGTGGCCGCTGTAATAACTTACGTGCGTCACTCGCAGAGCACGGTGCGTAAGGCACGGGAAAAATGTAGCACGCAACAGCACCGAGACCGCCCGGAAGGCGATCTGGCGCGATGAATGATTGTAAGCGATAAGCCGAGAATGCAAGTCTCCTGAACACCAACCGGGGCAGAGGCACTCTGCCGATAATTTGGACGGTGGCGTTACATTTACAGATAACTCAGGTCAGATAAAACGAAGGGTGCGAAAGAGTCGCCTACTCAGAAAACAGCTGATTAAGCATGTTTTGAAACGTTCCGGGCTACTGCTAGTAACCGACGGGGCTGAGGCGTATCGAGTGTCGGAAAGGACACTGGACAAATAACTATTTAGCCTTCTCCCGGTCGAACATGCAGCTCTTACGCCTGCTCCGGCGGAAACGGGACTGACCTGTACGCTCAAAGACCACTAGGACACGAGCTATATAAATGGGAGTCCCGGAACGGATTCCCAGACAAAGACGACGTGAGTCGGTCTGCAGTCTCATTAGGTAATCCTACGCAGCCTGCTGTGCTGAGACGGAGACCTATGAGTAAACGTGGTTGCGGCAGTTTAGGCAACCTAAAAAGCAAGCCAGTCATGCGTGACGGCGGGATAGGGGAATAAAAACGGCCTGTTACAAAAACGCCTTCTGCTCGGCCTAGACGTGAGGGTGGGATGGTGGCACTATAAAACTGTCTTGCCTCAAACCGACATGGCTCATGCTGGTTCATACTCCAGCGAGGTTGGTGGCTACGGGCTCCACGTTGGGCGCCAATTGTGGGAATCGCCTCACTGCCCGCCCAGAGCCGGCAATTTCCACTCCCAGGGCCGCACCACCCGCTCGCTACCGGAGTACCAAATGCACCGCACAGACCAAGTCGGCCAGACTCAGTTTATTCTCATACCTTTGAACGGAAGCCAGGTATCCGCACCCAACCGTCCGGCGAACACCAAAAGGCAGCTGCAGCCTTGAACGGAACAATCTGAAGCGTGCTCGGAAACCGAGCGCTCCTTTTAAACCAACAAACCCTGCCCACAGCTCTCTCTAGAAGGGAAACCGTCAACAAAACAGGTAAGGGATACAGATAAGGAGCGCAGATATCAACGCACAGATCTACGCGAAATCAGAAGCTCGGAAACAATGTTTATCGCGAAAAGGCGAAAGTTCCACATCTTCGAAAAGGCGAAAGTTCCACAGGTTTTGCACTCAAGGGCCAACTTTAACCATGGTTCCCACTGACGTTTCGCACGCGAGTTCAAGGACTTTTCAAGAACCTGTCGTGTGTGTGACTGCAGTAGTAAGCAGACGAAAGTTACAGAAGCAAAAGCTCCAAAAGTGTGCCTGCTAGGCATTGTGGTTGATTCCCCAAGTCACATCCGTGCATCACGCAGTGTTGATGAGTACCAGTGTAATGCAGCAGACAGCAATCATAAGGGTATATCAGCACGTATCAAGCTAATATTGTGCGTGCTTCTCCTGCTGGCAGTTTCATGAGTACAGATTTCATGATTTCGAAATTACAGATTTCCAGCAATTCTCAGAGTGCTGATTACAGAAGAATGGATCTCAACTGGGCTAAAAGAACGTCATTTCTTAGAATTGCACAAGCTCAAAGTTTTTTCAAGGACAGTGGAAAATTTCCAAGGTTACTGAGGCCTCGAGAATGGCGCTTACAAATTCTAGGGCATACAAGGGTTTCAAGGACCAGTGGGAACCATGCTTAACAGCTGTTGATGGAGAAAGGTTGGGTACCATATTGCAGTTCCCATGTAGCATTGCATCCTCTGAGATGTGGTGGCTGCCACTGTCGTGAAGTTTTGGCCTTGGTTGCCCTTGCGCCACTAAACTTTCAACTACATACATTGTCGTGAAGCGTCTGTTTCCTGTGCCACTTGGCTGCCAAAGCCTTATTGATTGCAAAGTAAAATGATGCGCTATAGGCCACCTTAGATACGCGAACTACCATTGCATTCTGGAATGCACTAATAGGGAATGGGCCCCATGAGTCTTGCACACGCAGTTCCTGCTGTGGTGGTCCATGCGAAGGAAGCAGGGTGTCGGAGCGAACCGAAAACCAGAACCGAAAACCGAAAAAAAAGCGCTATTTTGGAGCGAACCGGAACGGAATCGAAACCGTATACGTTTTTTTTTCGCTCAGGAGGGAAACCGAAAAATTTATTTAACGGTTTTCGGTACGAGAGGCGTACACCTTTTTTGTGACAATTATGAACAGCATACCCAAGCGGCACAATGTACTGAAAGTCGAGTGCAATAGGGGTGGACGGGTAGGTGGAAAGTCTTGAACAGACTCGTGAAACTAAAGAACATTGATAAGACGCATACCGTCCACCCCTATTGCACTCGACTTTCAGTACATTGTGCTGCTTGGGTAGGTGTCACAAAAAAGGCGTACGCTTCCCGTTTTCAACAAATCAGGGCAGATAGCGATGTCATTCGAGATGGCGGTTGGCTAGGAGCGTGCTATGCGGTGAAGTTCATTTTTAAAAGTGTAGGCGAATTAAACTGACGTTGTGTGTTCTGAAGTCATGTCATGGATACTTTACAAGGGTTACGGTTACGGTGCAATGTATGTCGGTATACTATGGCCCTTAGGCTCCCTTTGTAACGTTTTATCGTTCGCGCACATATACTTACAGGTACATGTGACCGGTTGTGAGTCTCTACCAAAGTGCCGTAGTGTTCGTTTTACTTTCATACGCCCAAACTCTCCTCAACTAAACAGCGACCCAAGGGGGCTGCGTAACGACTTCTGTATGGGTAATGTCGCGCAGCGCGTCCCTTGTTTGCTTGTTTGAGAAAAGCGAAGTTGAATACATTTACGTATCCGCGAGGCAAGCGCGTGCGAAGTGTTGCCTCCTTTGTGGACAGGACACGAAGAAAAGAAAACGGAGCCGTCGATCGCGTTTGTGAGTGAAGATGTTCCTCGATTTGCGTCGTACTCGTGCGATAGTGCTTGCTGGCTAGGAAGCAGCAACAGACATTGGGATGGGATGCGATCGCACAATCCAGCAAGAAAGTACTTTACGTATGACATCACGACAAACAAGTTCGTCTGTATCATGCGCTTCAAGAAAGGAGAAAGCCTATTTGAAGAGACAGTCACCTACAGGAACCAGGAGCTACCAATTTCACAGCTGCCTATTCATATCAAATACCATGTATGCGGAATAAACGGGTTTACATTTTGCAACATCGATTTTTTTTTCTGGGAATGAATATGCCCACCAGAAGCGGAACCGGTTAAAACCGGTACGAACCGTTATTTTTTTGCTCCGGAGCAGAACCGGTACCGGACCGTTTATGGTAGAACCGGAACGAAAACCGTAACGAAAAACGTTTCGGTTCGACACCCTGGATGGAAGAGATAAAACCCCGTGGGTATCTCTGCGCTCCTGCACTTGTCCTTGTCGTGAAGGTTCCGTGCGCTGTACGTCTTGGCTGCCAAACCCTTGATATGTACAAACGAAAGCCAAGCATCAACACACAAACTTGCACAAGAAATCTACCACGAACCCTCATTCTGGAAGGCACCGGAAGATGCCGAGTGCAACAGCTGTGGTTCGGACAACGCTTGTTGTGGTGGATCACATCGATGTGAAGGCAGGGCTGCAGCTCCATGACTGCCCTTGCAGACTTGCTGCCGTCCTTGTCGTGCAGAATCTGTTTGTTCTTGGCTGACAATGCCGGTTTTTACGTGAAGCAAAATTAGCCATTTGCACGAAACTGGACACCTAACATGCAGTACATACCATGGGTCCGGAAAGCGCCAGAAGAGGATCTGTGCGCCGATCGTGGTTCCGGCTGGTGCAGTGATGGATCTCACCCTAGTGATGATCTCTCTGAAGTGTTTTGAAGCAGCAGATCAGGCTCAGTTAGGCTCACTGAAAAGGCTCATATTCTAAAAGTTTGTGATAGTGAAATCCTGATGTACCATAATGAGTGTCATCTACCCCTTGGCTTCTGTAGGCTTGCGACAGTGGTTCCTTTGCGAGGCCTGCTCGTCGTACCCCTTGACTGCTAGAGTCTTGTAATGTTTTTAAAGCAAAGTATTAGCACTCAACTTCAGATAGGCAACGAGTATGTACAGTGATCCTGAAAAGACCCTGTGAGGGGTGGGCCCCACCATTGCTGTCCTGCAAATTGCTGCGGGGGTGGGTCACGCCCACGTGACGGGCACCCTGAAACATATTTTAAAGGTGCCGCATTTATGTGCAGTATAAAATGTATGCCACCGCCGTCTGATTCATCTTCACGTTATGAGTGGGGCACGGGAGGCGGTGCACTTCTAACACCTCCATGCTCGTTTTGTGAACAGTTAACATCCAATCTGTTGATGCATGCTCCCTCGTACAGGGGGAGCGACGCCTAAAGTTTAGTACATTTCCCGTGTTACCACTTAGATGCAGTCCGTTATACATCAGTGGACGTTGGTGTAATTCCTGGAAATTCACTACCTTGAGACTGTTAGGAGAAGATCCTGTGATATGAAGCATTCTCAGCATATGTAGGCAGTGGGACAGGACATGGTTCGTTTAGCGAGTACGCACCTGCAATTATAGAGAATGCTTAGAATGTGATTCGTCATCTGGAACGAATGTGTCTTGAAATTACACAGCAAAACGAAAATGGACCTCAAATTGAACAATATGGGGACACCAGAGTCCACAACAGCAAATTCAGCCACTAAATCTAAAAGAGCGAAAGGTGCGGAAAAACAGATACGGACTACGCTTCTCTGGCAGATGAGAATATATCTTACTCTAACGCTGCATACCGTTCATAAAATTTCTAGAATTATGGGATGGAACCATAGCGCTACTGTTCGATGTGCTGCCAGGTGTATGAGCATTTCCACTGCTGAGTTCTGTATGGTTTCCAGAACCTGTAACAGTTGCGACACGTTAGTGGGTGGACACACAATTGCAACTGACGTACAACATATGCAGACTGAAACTGCGCTGTGTTTCTACAAGCGACATATTTAATGGTTAGAAAACGAATTATTCCTCAGAGTCTAGCTTGAAGCTATTACACAGTGTTAACTTCACGATGATATGTGTGATATGAAAAAGAAATAATGTTCCAAGTATTTACAATCAAAAGTACTCAGAGCAGCATACTGAAATATGCAGATAGAGGCGGTGTTGGTGGTGCTGGCAGAGGTTTGATTATCAACTTCACTGTCTGAGCTGCTGCTCTCTTCGGGCTGTACCTCTTAATCGCTATTCACCCTGAGCTTTGTCCTCCTCCTTCCCCGGCCCAGCTCGGGCTCGCTACAAAGACCACTCGTTTCTTTGGCTCGTTTTAGTTTGCACCGTGCCTCGTCGTACGTTTCTTCCACAAATAGAAAATTGTCCTTAAAGAAATTTCTTTTGCAGTACCAGATCACAAGAATACCACCGTACTATATGCAGCGACTTCAATGCAGGTGTAGATCCTCCAGTCTGGTTGGGGTTCTAGGCCTTTCATTGTGATTTGTTAATGCGTGTTGAGTCTCTTTCGCTTAGCCCCGCACATTTGCCGTCTTTTATCCAAGATCTATGTGCAATGGCTAAGCTCTCCCTCTTCCGGGAACTTCACAATAACGAAGTTACGTGGGCCTACTCAATTAAATGAGTCAATGTATCAATATGACACCATAGCAGATGTGCACGCCATTAGTGGCCATCCGAGTCCACAACAAGGAAGATAGCATACTGGTTCTTGAAAGGCAGCCTGACATTTTTCTGAGCAACCCTAGATAACGGCCACGAAGTCAAAGCAGACAGCGTACGAGAGGTGTATATGCCAAGGACCGAGGATCGGTATGGGTGAGTGTATAGGTCGTCGAGATTTAAAAACTGACGCCCAACAATATGAACTTAATTCTGGAAATCACGCACGAAGTTTTCAATACGAAGGACAGCCCCATCGTGCAAGAGGCATGTATTGTCTTTCTTTATGTGCAGCGACCCCTGACGTGTTGCGGTGACTACAGCTGACGTCAGTGACTCCAGCTGACTTGAAGTAAGTTACTTTGAGTACTTTAGCTCACTCCTGGCATCGACAGCTGCCTCGAGGTAACCTTTAGGTGACTACAGATGTCTTCAGGTGCCCTCAGACATCTTCAGGTGACTTCAAAAGACTTGAGGCCTCTGCACGTGACCTCAGGTGACTCCAGGCGTCTTCAGGCGTCTCCAAGTGACTTTAGGTTACTAATGACGTCTTCAGGTACCTTGAAATTACTGCCAACGCCATCATATGACACAAGATGTCTTCTGGTGACTTGACGTGACGTCATACGGCTGCAGGTCAGCTCAGACATCTTCATGCGACCTCAATTGCCTTTAGACGTCCTCATGTCACTTCGAGTGACTTCAGCGGACCCCAGACGTGCTTAACCCCAAACGTGTTCAGGTTGACTCCAGCTCATTCCAAGTGACTCCCAGTAAATTCTGGTGACTCTTGACATCCGCATGTGTCTTCAGTTAACTTCACATGACACCCGACGTCTTCAACTGACTCCAGATGCGTTCGGGTGTCTTCAGGTGACTGCAGTCGTCTTCAGGGGACCGCAGGCTTCAGACGTAGTCAAAACTTACAAACGCGACAGTCAGCGCAATATAGAACAAGTATTTGGCTATGGCAAAGAGCTTTCGGGCAAATGGGAGTGTTTGGTTGACACAGAGCTAGCGCAGAAAGAAATGCGGTCTTTCTCATATTCTAAAGTGCGCATCCGATAAGCCCTAGCGAATAATTATTCCCAAAACAGGTTCTGTACGAACATTGCTTGCGTTGGTTTCTAAATCTCTCGTCGTATTAGCTCACAAGAACTGGAATAGCATGTTCAACCAGGAATCCCTAATCCTCAAGCTGTAGACTATGAGATTCCAGAAGCATGGGATATTTGGAATTGCCCGTTTCGACATCAGTGAGATATATCTCAGAAATTTGATAACTGTCAGCGGCAGCACAGCGCTTGTCACCATATCAGTGTGTTTCAATTCTGTTTGCACTTACAGATTGTGTGTCTTCGTCTAACTGTGGCACGGACTATCAGCAAGTACTCCCGGCTTGCTTCAACGATCACGTGGCTACATCGGCGTGGCACCAACGCATTCACTTCGTCGCTATAAAAGACAGTCACCGGTCTTCAAGCTCTTCATAACTGTCAGCGGCAGCACAGCGCTTGTCACCATATCAGTGTGTTTCAATTCTGTTTGCACTTACAGGTGAGCCTTACTTTTGTGAGATTTGATTGCTTAGGTATTACGCTGTTGCTGCTGCTGACACCTTGTTGCTTTTGAGGATGTCTAGAGACAAAGACTTTGCGAAAGAAATGGCGAAAATTGGTGATGAATTGAAGCGCGATATGAAAGCCGGGTTCAAAGAGATACAAGATTCCCTCGAACGTGAATACCGCAGAGAAATGAGGGAAATGAAACAAGCTATGGAGCATATGAGTAATGTGTTTGACGATATGAATACAAAGTTCACCACTTTACTGGAAGAACATACTAAACTTAAGTCTGAAAATCTTGCACTTCGAATTGAAAATGATGGTATGAAAACAATGTTGACTGCCACTGAAAGACGGGTTACTGACTGTGAACAGCGCATGCGGAACCGTAATGTTGAAATCAAGGGTGTACCTGTTAATGATCAGAAAGATATCGGGTCACTGATTTCCAAAATTGGAAACCTAATCAATGAGCCTGACCTAGAGAGCCACGTGGACATTATGCATACTGTACCCACGCCAAGGTCTGATACCATGAACATTATCATACAATTTAAACATAGGCAAGTGCGTGACACAGTACTTGATAAGTGCAGAAAGAAACACATGACGACTTTTGATCTTGGATTACAGGGACAAAATTCTGTTTATGTCAACGAACACCTATGTCCCGCACTGAAGCGAGTGCTCGGGCTGGCTATTGCGAAAAAGAAAGAATCAAAGCTTGCTTTTGCCTGGATTAGAAGTGGTAAAGTTTATGTTCGAAAAACCGAAACGGCCCCCGCCGTATGCGTGTACACCAGTGACGATGTAAATAAAGTAGCTGGGTAGGCAGCATTCCTTCCCTTACGACTGTGACTGTATCTAATGCAGTTTTTGTCAACCATGTATGACGCCCCTGATGCATTGGTCAGACCGAGCAACTCACTTTCGTTTCTTCATGTCAACGTTCGTTCATTACGAAATAAGACTGATGAATTACAACTACTGTTGCAATCTGTAAATTTTTCATTCGATGCTGTCATGTTGTCAGAAACCTGGTTCCGGGATAATGAGGCATTTTCTATGCCCGGTTATTGTAATTTCTATCTTAACAGAAAAGACAAGTGTGGGGGAGGAGTATCTCTACTGTTATCAAAATGTACTGATTATGAGATGATAAGTGACTTCTCTTGCATCACCGATGATTATGAGATGGTTTGCGCAAAGAATAACACAACTGTCTTTGTAGTAGTGTACCGACCTCCTTCTGGAAATGTTAGTACTTTTCTTCGCTTTATTGAAACCCTGTTGTGCTTTATCTCTGTTAATAGGTACACGTTATATATGGGCGGTGACGTGAATATCAACTTACTTTCAAACTGTACGCCATCTGTTGAAATGTCGACACTCCTTGATACATATGGTTTTGTCAATTGCATTAAGCTACCAACGCGCATTACATTGCATTCATCTACACTGATTGATATATTTATTACAAATGCCGACGTAGGTACTGTTTCTGCTGGCGTTATATCCTATGATATCAGCGACCACCTCCCAATATACGCCTTTATTAACACTCGTCGCGTTCTGCGGCAAGAACCAATATATTACACGTACCAGTCCATTACTGACACTAAATTGGAGAAATTTAGAACTGCGATACAAGAAGCAGATTGGAGCTTCATATTGAGCTGTCAGTGCGCTAACGAGGCATATTCTAAGTTTCTCCATCAATTTAAACAAATTTATGACTGCAACTTCCCGTTTAAGACGTGCAAAGTTAGTCGTCGTACGCGTAAGCCCTGGGCTACTCCGCAGCTGGTCAGACTTATTTCAGAGAAAAACAGACTGTATCAGCAATTTATTGACTCTAGAGATAATCATATACTTCGCCAATTTAAGGTTTTTCGTAATCACGTAACCGCGGCCATTAAACGAGCTAAATCAACTTATTTTAAGAAAAATTTTAGCAATGCACATACCCCCGCTACCACATGGAATGCGATAAGAAACCTTACGAAGACAAGTCGGGACGAAATTATAAGTATCGAGGTCGACGGTCGTATGTTACATGGACATGAACTCTGTAACGAATTTAACCAACACTTCGCTAATATAGCAATGCGCGCGTTCCCTCAGCATTCCAATGATGAAATTGTGTGTGCTGCAATGTCCGGTAATGCAGTTGTCCCCTCCATTTTCCTTTCTCCTGCAACTGATGCTGAAGTGTATGCGTCTTTTATTAATAGCAAAAATAGCAAGGCATGTGACAGTGATAACATTCAAATTAAGCCGGTTAAGTTCATCATTGACCTCATCGTTCCAGTTCTAACCCATATCTAGAACCTCTCTCTCTCGACTGGTGTTTATCTCGATAAAATGAAAATAGCTAGGGTTATTATTTTACCTAAACCTGGCAACCGTAATGACATTGGCTGTTACAGACCCATTTCAATCCTTTCAATATTTTCGAAAGGTCTTGAGAAACTGATTCATTCTCGTTTAACACAATTTTTTTCTCTGCATAATGTGATTACAAATTCTCAGTATGGTTTCCGTAAAGGTTACTCGACAGAAATAGCACTTTTGCACCAGAAAGAGTTCTTAATAAAAAACCTTGAAAGGAAATTATATACCTTAGGAATATACATTGATTTTACAAAAGCTTTTGATTTTCTCAATCATTCAATACTACTGCAAAAACTGGAACGTTATAGCATCCGTGGTACACCACTATCATTACTTAAATCCTACCTTCACAACATATATCAGTATGTCACTAACAACAACTGTACTTCGGGTATGCTACCACTGCCTGCTGGCGTGCCCCAGGGCAGTGTCTTGGGACCACTGTTATTCAATATCTACATAAACAGTATTGTTACTACCTCACAGCATGGCACTTTTTTCATGTACGCAGACGATACGAGCGTATTTTTTACCGGCACTAACGTCGATGAAATTGTTGACAAAACAAACTTATCTCTTTCTAGTATTAACACGTGGTGCAAGAGAAACCGCCTTGCCATAAATGTTGTCAAAACTAAAGGCATATTATATAGGCCCAAAAATAAACCCGCACCTCTGTCACTAAACATTGTCTTAGACCATCAACTCATTGAGATCGTAAAGACTGTCAAAATACTTGGTGTGCATTTTTCGGACAACCTCACATGGGATGCTCATATCGGTTATATCAAATCTAAAATAGGAAAGGCAGCGGGTATATTCTGTAGACATCGCCATAATTTACCAAAAGATGTTATGATTTCTATTTACAATTCATTGATAAGGTCGCATCTAACCTATTGCCATCTTGTGTGGAGCACCGCCTCTCAAAATAACATCAAAGACCTGTATCTTCAACAAAAGCGCACAGTGAGGGTGATTGCCGGTGTGCCACCTGGCTATCACACTGCGGAATTATTTACACAACTTCGTATCATGAAAGTTCGTCAATACTGTGAATACCTCCTTTTGAAGTTCTACATATCGGCCGTCAAAAATAACAACTTAGTAATACTGTCACTTTTCAACCTGCAGTCACAGTTCACTCAAAGGACACGCCAGGCAGTCTACTGGAATGTACCCCGCTTGCGTACTAATTTCGGTACTCAATTGATACAGTATAATATTGCAACAATTCTTAATAAGTACATCAAGAACGGTATCGATCTTGCGAATACATCATTTACAACTCTAAGAGCCATGTTTGAATTCTGACAACTTGCAATTTCTCTTGCGACTAATATTTTGTTACTAGGCCTTGCATCAGAGTCATCTCTGTAACTTCTATTTCTGATTAATTTCGTTAGATTTATCTAGTTTTTGTTTTGTTATGTCTGTTATTGTGAATTCACATTGATGCAGTGCTAGCGATTTGTTTTGCGATTTGCTTTATTATAGTTTGCTTTATATAGGTGCACAATTGTTGTGATGCTGCTGTACGTTATTAAAGGGGCATGCCCTCGTCAAGCTGCACTATTGCCGCTTTTTGGCCGCCTCTAATCAACTGATGTAACATGTTGTGTCTATAATAAATAAATAAGAAGAAAAAAAATGTTAAAATCTTTAACGAAAAAAAAATAAAAATAAATAACTTGAACACTTCCACAAAATGTATTATTCTCTCGTCTGGGATGCGAACCGCGGATCACTCGCACGGTAACGTCTATACTAGACCACTTCGTCCCGCCCACTTCTCTCGTATTCTTCTTTAGTGATTAGCGTTCATTATTTTAATATACTAGACCCCTTCGAAGAATCATACATCTGCCCTACTGGAGCAATTTCGCGAGTGTTTTCGAAGGGAGCTACTACTTGGCGTTGACTCCAGGGCTCCGAAGCCAACGCATTTTGTGAAAGGTCGCGTAAAATTTTGCAGCTTAAAGACATGTATGTTGCATGAAGTGCGGTTCTCCTTGTGTCTGTATTCTTTGCAATGTGGCACCAAATCCTTTCCTGGCAGATCCGTTTTGAAACTCGAAACACCGTCGTCGTTTCTCTCAGAAAATTCCCAATTTGCTCCAGTTTGATCGGTGCTTGGGTAGCCTAGTGGTTTAAGGCACGCACGTCCTGGAGACTACTGGGTCGGTAAGCCTCCTAACCTTGTGGTGGGTGAGGCTATGGGTGAATTTAAGTGGTCCGCGATTTGCCAGACCCCTTACTCTCTGGCCACTTACCCCTCTCCGACTAAGGAAATTCGGCGATGTGCACGTGGTACTACACAGTTAGTTGCCACTCCCAAGCGATGTTTTTGAACTCTGTTGCTAAGTGATGCCAGTAGTTTTGCAGCTGAAGAAGTACGAAACGACTGTTCAGGAGGCTATATTGAGATTTCGTCAAAACGAGGCCCTTCTAAGAACAAAGGATTAGGGCAGAACAAGAAAATTTCCATTAATTTTTGTTGAAAAAAATTTCGTCTGGTACAGGATTTGAACCCTCGATCTCCAAAGAAGGTCAATTTTACATTGTTTTGATTATCATATCAGCAGTTCAATAAGCATGTACACCAGAGCATCCTGATACACTTTGACTCAAAGAGATTTAAAGTGGAACCTCATAAGTGAAAAATTACAAACGCGACAGCCAGCACAACAGAGAAAAATATTAGACTCTGGCAATGAGCGTTGGGGCTATTGGGAGAATACAGGAGGAACGTGCATGAGGGCGAGGTAATTTTTGGATCACCTGTCCAGGATCCCGAGAAGCTTCATCAAGTGACTTCGAGCAGCTTTAGGTGACTCCTGACAACTTCAGGTGACTTCAGATGACACCAAACGTCTTCAGGTGACTTGAAGTGACCTTGGCTCGCTCCGGACGTCTTTGAGCTGACCCCTGACGTGTTGCGGTGACTACAGCCGACGTCAAGTGACTCCAGCTGACTTGAAGTAAGTTACTTTGAGTAACTTTAGCTCCCTCCTGGCATCTACAGCTACCTCGAGGTAACCTTTAGGTGACTACAGATGTCTTCAGGTGCCCTCAGACATCTTCAGGTGACTTCAAAAGACTAGGCGTCTGCACGTGACCTCAGGTGACTCCAGGCGTCTTCAGGCGTCTTCAAGTGACTTTAGGTTACTAATGACGTCTTCAGGTAACTTGAAGTTACTGCCAACGCCATCATATGACACAAGATGTCTTCAGGTGACTTGACGTGACGTCATACGGCTGCAGGTCAGATCAGACATCTTCATGCGACCTCAATTGCCTTTAGACGTCCTCATGTCACTTCGAGTGACTTCAGGTGACTCCAGACGTGCTTAACGCCAAACGTGTTCAGGTTGACTCCAGCTCATTCCAAGTGACTCCCAGTAAATTCTGGTGACTCTTGACATCCTCATGTTCCTTTAGTTAACTTCACATGACACCCGACGTCTTCAACTGACTCCAGATGCGTTCGGGTGTCTTCAAGTTACTGCAGTCGCCTTCAGGGGACCGCAGGCTTCAGATGTAGTCAAAACTTACAAACGCGACAGTCAGCGCAATATAGAACAAGTATTTGGCTATGGCAAAGAGCATTCGGGCAAATGGGAGTGTTTGGTTGACACAGAGCTAGCGTAGAAAGAAATGCGTTCTTTCTCATATTCTAAAGTGCGCATCCGATAAGCCCTAGCGAATTATTCCCAAAACAGGTTCTGTACGAACACTGCTTGCGTTGGTTTCTAAATCTCTCGTCGTATTAGCTCACAAGAGCTGGAATAGCATGTCCAACCAGGAATCCCTAATCCTCAAGCTGTAGACTATGAGATTCCAGAAGCATGGGATATTTGGAATTGCCCGTTTCGACATCAGTGAGATATATCTTAGAAATAACTTGAACACTTCCACAAAATGTATTATTCTCTCGTCTGGGATGCGAACCGCGGATCACTCGCACGGTAACGTCTATACTAGACCACTTCGTCCCGCCCACTTCTCTCGTATTCTTCTTTAGTGATTAGCGTTCATTATTTTAATATACTAGACCCCTTCGAAGAATCATACATCTGCCCTACTGGAGCAATTTCGCGAGTGTTTTCGAAGGGAGCTACTACTTGGCGTTGACTCCAGGGCTCCGAAGCCAACGCATTTTGTGAAAGGTCGCGTAAACTTTTGCAGCTTAAAGACATGTATGTTGCATGAAGTGCGGTTCTCCTTGTGTCTGTATTCTTTGCAATGTGGCACCAAATCCTTTCCTGGCAGATCCGTTTTGAAACTCGAAACACCGTCGTCGTTTCTCTCAGAAAATTCCAAATTTGTTCCAGTTTGATCGGTGCTTGGGTAGCCTAGTGGTTTAAGGCACGCACGTCCTGAAGAGTACTGGGTCGGTAAGCCTCCTAACCTTGTGGTGGGTGAGGCTATGGGTGAATTTAAGTGGTCCGCGATTTGCCAGACCCCTTACTCTCTGACCACTTACCCCTCTCCGACTAAGGAAATTCGGCGATGTGCACGTGGTACTACACAGTTAGTTGCCACTCCCAAGCGATGTTTTTGAACTCTGTTGCTAAGTGATGCCAGTAGTTTTGCAGCTGAAGAAGTACGAAACGACTGTTCAGGAGGCTATATTGAGATTTCGTCAAAACGAGGCCCTTCTAAGAACAAAAGGATTAGGGCAGAACAAGAAAATTTCATTAATTTTTGTTGAAAAAAATTTCGTCTGGTACAGGATTTGAACCCTTGATCTCCAAAGAAGGTCAATTTTACATTTTTTGATTATCATATCAGCAGTTCAATAAGCATGTACACCAGAGCATCCTGATACACTTTGACTCAAAGAGATTTAAAGTGGAACCTCATAAGTGAAAAATTACAAACGCGACAGCCAGCACAACAGAGAAAAATATTAGGCTAGTGGCAATGAGCGTTGGGGCTATTGGGAGAATACAGGAGGAACGTGCATGAGGGCGAGGTAATTTTTGGATCACCTGTCCAGGATCCCGAGAAGCTTCATCAAGTGACTTCGAGCAGCTTTAGGTGACTCCTGACAACTTCAGGCAGTGATGGAACTGCTGCGCCATTTGCGCCAAAGTGCGCCATTTGGGATTGCCTGCGCCACCCTGCGCCGAAAAAGCAATTTTCCCTAATTCTGCGCCACAGCTGCGCCGAACAAAGATGCCCCGGTTCGGACGCATGAAAACGAAACAAAAACCGCGAGCGATGCTCCCGCGCCCTCTCTATTCTCGTGATGCCTCTGGACAGCAAAGCCGAGTCAAGCCGTGTCGTTTCGGCCGAGCCCGCCAAGTCGACGGAGATTCTTAAACTGCCGGGATGTCACTGCTGAACCGAATATTACGTTGTTGTACTTCAAAGAGAAGTTGTGAACAATAAAGCGCACTGTTAGTGCATCAAGTGTTTGCGTCCTGGACGAAAGGTGGCTGTACAAATTTACCGAACATGTGGGTACGCCACGTGCCTGCGATGGAATATTGGCTCGTTTGCATGGGAGTTGTTTTTAAACAACCGCGTTTTAACTAATTGTGGATGGGAATAACTGACGACGCTGATTCCGGAGTTGCCAGCGCCTGTACTATGGATCGCTCCACGCTTTCCGCTACTACGTAACATCGCGCGTGCTCGCAGAGTGTAGGCGCATAAGGAGAGCGCGAGAAATTGAGCTTTCAGGACTTAAACCGTACGTGCCGATAATTGTTCCCAGATGTCCTGAACCCCGATATTCGCCATAAAGTGGAGAGTATGCATTGCAAACACGACGTATTGCGGTGGGACGCAGTGGGATACATACGGCGGAGGTGCGCCATTCTGTGAAATTCTGCGCCAAATGCAGCTTTTTTGTGCGCCAGCGCCAGCGCCCGTGGGCTCTGAGGCAGTTCCATCACTGCTTCAGGTGACTTCAGATGACACCGAACTTCTTCGGGTGACTTGAAGTGACTTTGGCTCGCTCCGGACGTCTTTGAGCTGACCCCTGACGCGTTGCGGTGACTACAGCCGGCGTCAAGTGACTCCAGCTGACTTGAAGTAAGTTACTTTGAGTACCTTTAGCTCACTCCTGGCATCGACAGCTACCTCGACGTAACCTTTAGATGACTAATGATGTCTTCAGGTACCCTCAGACATCTTCAGGTGACTTCATAAGACTTTAGGCGTCTGCACGTGACCTCAGGTGACTCCAGGCGTCTTCAAGTGACTTTAGGTTACTAATGACGTCTTCAGGTAACTTGAAATTACTGCCAACGCCATCATATGACACAAGATGTCTTTAGGTGACTTGACGTGACGTCATACGGCTGCAGGTCAGATCAGACATTCATGCGACCTCAATTGCCTTTAGACGTCCTCATGTCACTTCGAGTGACTTCAGGGGACCCCAGACGTGCTTAACCCCAAACGTGTTCAGGTTGACTCCAGCTCATTCCAAGTGACTCCCAGTAAACTATGGTGACTCCTGACATCCTCATGTGTCTTTACTTAACTTCACATGACACCCGACGTCTTCAACTGACTCCAGATGCGTTCGGGTGTCTTCAGGTGACTGCAGTCGTCTTCAGGGGACCGCAGGCTTCAGACGTAGTCAAAGCTTACAACGCGACAGTCAGCGCAATATAGAACAAGTATTTGACTATGGAAAAGAGCTTTCGGGCAAATGGGAGTGTTTGGTTGACACAGAGCTAGCGTAGAAAGAAATGCGTTCTTTCTCATATTCTAAAGTGCGCATCTGATAAGCCCTAGCGAATAATTATTCCCAAAACAGGTTCTGTACGAACATTGCTTGCATTGGTTTCTAAATCCCTCGTCGTATTAGCTCAGAAGAACTGGAATAGCATGTCCAACGAGGAATCCCTAATCCTCAAGCTGTAGACTATGCGATTCCAGAAGCATGGGATATTTAGAATTGCCCGTTTCGACATCAGTGAGATATATCTCAGAAATAACTTGAACACTTCCACATAATGTATTATTCTTGCGTCTGGGATGCGAACCGCGGATCACTCGCACGGTAACGTCTATACTAGACCACTTCGTCGCGCCCACTTCTCTCGTATTATTCTTTAGTGATTAGCGCTCATTATTTTAATATACTAGACCCCTTCAAGAATCATACATCTGCCCTACTGTAGCAATTTCGCGTGTGTTTTCGGTGTTTGGGTGAATTTAAGAGGTCCGGGATTTGCCAGACCCCTTACTCTCTGACCACTTATCCCTCTCCGACTAAGAAAATTCGGCGATGTGCACGTGGTACTACACAGTTAGTTGCCACTTCCAAGCGATGTTTTGGAACTCTGTTTCTAAGTGATGCCAGTAGTTTTGCAGCTGAAGAAGTACGAAACGACTGTTCAGGAGGCTATATTGAGATTTCGTCAAAACGAGGCCCTTCTAAGAACAAAAGAATTAGGGCAGAACAAAAAAATTTACATTAATTTTTGTTGAAAAAATTTCGTCTGGTGCAGGATTTGAACCCTCGATCTCCAAAGAAGGTGAATTTTACATTTTTTGATTATCATATCAGCAGTTCAATATGCATGTACACCAGAGCATCCTGATACACTTTGACTCAAAGAGATTTAAAGTATAGAACCTCATAAGTGAAAAATTACAAACGCGACAGCCAGCATAACAGAGAAAAATATTAGGCTATGGCAATGAGCATTGGGGCTAGTCGGAAAGTCACACCGTATTTTCTTCAGTATTAGGACGACGCTGTGAACGCAATGATGGATTTCATAAGGAGAGCGGAAACTCAAATAGGGGGATATGTTTAATAGAGCGGAAAAAGAAAACGGAAATGTCAGCCAGGCTATTGCCAGCTTGCTATTCTGCAGAATAAACAAAAGGAAAGAAAAGAAAAAATAAGCTAATAGAAAGATGAAGAAAGGAACTGAGAATAAACAAATGAAATAAAAGAAATGAAAAGATGAGAGAAAAACAGGCACGCAGTGCAGTGCAGCTCAGGCACCAAGGAGAGTTCGAAGAACGTCCAGTCAGAGGGCAGACGCAAGGCCAGAGTCATTTAAAAGCGGAGCAGGGCTGTGGTCATGGCCCACTGAGTAGGCCGAGGGACGGGACCGAGGAGGGTGGCCATGGACAGTGTGTTGTAGCCCAGCTGTATTAGACGGCGATGGAGGGCTTGCCGTTGGGGAATGTGCTGCTGGCAGTGCAGAAGACAATGAGCAATGTCGCCCACCTCGCCACAGCTGGAACACAAGGGGGAGCTGGATTGGCCCATTTTGTACAGGAGCAATGGGGTGCGGGCAACGTTGAGACGGAGACTCAAATAGGATTACGTGTTAAGCGAATTCGTACCGACAACGGAAGGGAACTTGTCAATGACCGTCTGCATGACTACCTGACTAGACGTGGCATCATACATGAGAAGACAGCCCCATTCTCTCCAGCTCAAAACGGTGTAGCAGAGAGGATGAAGCGAACTCTGGTACAGACTGCAAGGATACTACTCGTCGAAGCTGCTCTTCCAGCCGAATTTTGGGCAGAGGCTATAAATACAGCGGCCTATGTCAGTAATCGTTGCAGTAGCAAAGCTGTTAACGGCGGCATCCCGGAAGAACTTTTTACGAAACAAAAGCAAAGCGTATCTTACTTCAAGGTAGTTGGATGCGTGGCTTATACTTGGGTGCCTTCAAGAAACAGAACCAAGTTGACTCCTAGGGGTCAACCCACAATTTTATGCTATCGCTGCTGCGGCGATCGAAAGGCATATAGATTTTACGACCCTGAACGAAAAAAAATCCTTTAGTCGAGACGCAAAATTTCAAGACGACAGACAGGGCTGCGAACTGCTGAAATCTCCGCAAGATGACTCGCTCCTCACGCACATTATTTACTTAAGTCACGAGGCTTCCGAGGACGTCGACTTTGTCTCTCGAGATGAAAAGGACCATTCCGCGGACGAAACTGAAAGCCCGCAAGCACCAGTAGTTGAACCACGGAAATCTACACGGGACAGAAAGATCCCCCAAAGAATACAAATAGATCCATCGGAAAAGAGCTACTGTAAATTGGTCGAGGCAGATCTTCAAGAACCTTGTACTTATTACGAAGCAATTGCCTCACCGCAGCGACGAGAATGGAAGCAGGCTATGGAAGGGGAACTTTCTTCACTGCATAAAATGGGCACTTGGACTCTTGTGAAGAGAGAACCGGGTATGAAAGTGTCAAGTCCAAATGGGTATTTCTCATAAAAAGAGGGCCCACTGGCACGGTTGAAAAATATAAAGCACGCGTCGTGGCAGTGTGCGGCTCACAAGTTCACGGGATCGACTATTTTGAGACTTTTTCTCCAGTGGTGAAGCTAACCAGCTTGCGTCTACTTCTTGCACTCGCAATTGAAGAGGGGATGTTCATGCGACAACTGGATGTAAAGACTGCCTATCTTCACGGAAAATTGGACAAAGTGATGTACATAGAACAACTCGCTGGAAACCACAAAAATGAGTTGGTTTGCAAGTTGAACAAATCAATCTACGGCTGAAACTATTTGACGTAGGATTAATTAACCTTGTCGATTGAATGACATTAACATCATTCAGTTAAAAGTCAGCACACTAAACGCTACTAAAAAAATAAACACTTGCGAAACTCTCCAACGGAAAGGGATCTGAGAAATTCCTGCAGAAATTGTCAAGGATGCCAGGTGTATCAAGGTGTCAGGCCCTTCCCCAAGCAGCACGCCTAAATTTGTCCAATATTGGATCCATATGGGCTGCCACGATTTCCAATGTAGGGGAAATATGGGGTGCCAATATGATATCAATATGGGGAGTGCAAACAGGCTCCACATTGGACTAGTACCGGGACCATATGTGCAAGCCCATTTTGCCAATATTTCCGTGATAACTCCAACAGGGAGCTGGTCCAATAATAAAGCATTATCCGGTATAATATCCACTATCCACAACTAATATTACTTCTCTCTTGTTTTTGCTTTTTCATTTCATTTCTGCAGATCTTCATGATTTACGTTGCATAGCGCAGCAAAAACAACACTGCATCGCCCTAAAAACGAAGAATAGATGCTACGCCCATGTCATTGAGGGTTCCAGGGAGTCCCACGGAACTTCTAGTGCCAAACATAACTTAAAAGCCTTCATTACGTTCGCAATAGTATATAGACCGAATATTCGAATCTGCCCCTAGAGTACAAAGGACCGAAACGCCTTCGTGAAGGTGACGGACATACGCCTCAAACACTCACACTCCCTGCAGTAACTTGAAAGCACCTAGCATTACAGAAGAGAGATAACTTCCTATCAGACATTCTGTTTTTTACTTGACCTGCTGCAAGTCCGTTGTTAATTGAGGAACTAGCGCCATTTTAGCCCGAATGAAACGTCGGATTCGAGTGTCGTCATGCACATTAGTTGTAGGACGCGTGATTTCGTTCAAAGAACCACGCTGCCAGTCTGTTTCACCGGTTGAAGTTGGTATCGCGAAGCAAGATAGCGGCTGTTTGCAGCAAGTGGGAAGTTGAGTGCTAGAGTTGCAGTGCAGGTTACAGAGATCTTGACTGATTTGAACAATTTGTATCATCTGCAGAGAGCTGTCGGGTGTAACGACGTATTGAATTGGGCATATTACCAGGATTTTCCACGCGTTGTCTCAAACCTAGCAATATGGGGCCTATATATTGCTACGTTTGAGCCAATATGGGAGAAATCTCGGCAAAACGGGTCCCGTATTCTACCCGTATCGCAAATGACAAGCCAATATGGGTCCAATATTGTGTGCTGCTTCGGACGTCCTCAAGGTTCGTTGAGGTAACCCTAAAAGAACCAGAGCCATGTCCGGGGTTCTGAGGACCCACCTCAGAACTTCGTGAGGTTATCTCAAACGAGCGAAAGTGAGGTCCTGAGGTAAAACCTTAGAATTTTTTAGATAACCCCTGTAGAACCAGAGGCACTTTTGAGGTAAACTCAGGGAACTTCAAGGAACCCGAGGGTATCTTTAGGATTTCGAAGACAACCTCAAGACCTTTTCGAGTGGGACATCAACAGTGCATAATGTTATATTACAATTTCCATCTCAATCTACGGAGCACCACAGCCAGGCCTCCACAGCTCCCCGCATTTGCGGCAGTAGAAAAATAAAAACACGTCACACGTGGTACTACATCGTCAGGCATCATGACGGATGCCCATTGGCCAAAGGAGGATGAGCGCTCCGGGATTGGTTGATAAAGTTTCGAAATATCTCACAGCTCACTTTTCGCGGGCAGTCTGGGCAGTCGGCCAGGCGGGCAGCTCCAAGCAAGGTCGCTGCGTCTCCGCGGCTCGCCGATGTCGGTTGACCACAACGACCAAAGAGGAAGTGTACGCGCGGGTTTTGTTCGTGAGCTATATGACTCTGGCCATGTACAGATCTCCGATAAAGTGTCAACCTACGGACATTCTTGCCGGGTCGGAACTGGAATGCTTGGTGAGCTGGCGCCTGAGGAACACTGTCGAGCGCTGTCGCATTTTCAAATACAGTGACTAAGAAGAGAGTGTCGTAACGACAAAAGTATTTCCCGTGACTGTGTGACCTACGGTGCTTCGCTAGAATGAGAAGAGGATGCTCATCTGTGAAACGCACGCACTCGTGGACTTCGCTCGCCTCCAGAAGTAGACTGTATGTGTGCTTTGCAAGTTCGAACTTGGTTTGGTTGCTGTCTATTCAAGGAACGAAACGTCCTGTACGCACGGTGAATATATGAGTCAAGCATTTGAGTTTATACGTTGCATCAATAAATATGTATTTCGCCTATCAAAAATGTCTTAGTTATTTTGGAATAACGGGCGCCAGGTATGAAAACCAGTAGAAGTCATGGTAGCCAGGGCCGGCCGAAAGCCAAGCCAAAATGAGAGGTTGCTGATTGGTTGGCTGCTAGGCATCACGACGCATTTTCATTGGTCGTATGTCCAGTGTTGCCTGAATTATCTCAAACTATGGGCTCTATGGGGAGCTGTGGGCGCCTGCCACAGCAGCCAAGCAGATATCCCGGCCGCGTCGACGGAAGAAATCAAGTCACAAGTCACGCCAAGCCGAAATGTTCCCGACCGCGAGCGTGACCTCGGTGCATGATTTGCACACCGCGAGTTGGAAAGTCAGTGAAACTAAAAATCCACTTTTCTGAAAAAAGCGAAGATTTTCGCATAACAGCTCCGCATACGTAACTTGTGTTATCTGACGAACACGTCGTATAACGCACGTTACATCTGTAACACTCGAAAATCGGCATAGCCGAGCTTTAACGTGGTCGTTAGAGCAGTCTCATATGTGGTTCCCAGACTCGAAACATGTAGCCACCAGAGTACGTCCACTATACGTTGTTACCGTGAAAACAGCAATTTACAGTTAGCATGAGGTCACTGACTTCTTTTTCGAAAGCAATAATAATTCGCTTCACCAGTAATTTCCTTCAGTGATGAAAGTGAGACGTTTTCGCAGCTTTCACTCGAGTTGCAAGTGAAGCTTTACTCTCTCGTTATCACATTAGAGCGAACGACAGCGACATCGGCATTAGTGGTTGATTACTAATCGAGCTTGGTCGATATAGCGTTCCGTTCTCGTCTTCAACATTACAAATCAACGCACCCTCAAAAACTCTAGTCAAAATCCTCGGTGTTGTCTACGATGGTAGTGGGGTATCTCCTGCAAACTGGCCTAGAGTGCTTAAACATTTCTTTCGCTGTTGTGAGCGAACTCAAATCTGTAGACCTGCCCCTCACTTTCTGTGCCCGCTTATTGGCCTCATGGTACTACTGCCGTCTGTGGTTCCTCGCCGCTGTATGTCTGCCACCTGCAGTAATTCGAGTCGCCATAACTCGCAACGCATTCCGTTTCCTGTGGGCTGGTTTAGATGAATGGGTCAGGAGGTCACGGCTGTATCTCACGCGTGATCGGGGCGGTTTGGGCGTGTCGGCTATCACGGAGCGATGTCTATCACTGCAGATACGTGCTGTTGTTGAGGTGTTGCACAGTCCTGATCACCCAGCGTGCGCTTTTGTGCACTATTTCCTCCGTCATGCCGTCCGGTGGTTCACCGATATCACTGACAGCCGTCCGAGAGCAGAAGTTTCTTCCCCCTTTTCACAGCTTGCATAGCTGCCGTCAGACGCGTGCGCGAGGTGCCCCGGACGCTGACGTCTCTCTTTGGGAAGAGGTATTTCTGCGCCACACTCACGGAGGCGCTGCTGGTTCCCTCCCTGCGTGGTACTGTGGGTGGTCTTTCCGGAAGCGCCTTGCGACGTATCACAGCTGGCTGGTTGGGCGCTCGTCGGGCGAGTCTCCAGCGAAAGCTGGCTCATGGTGTCCTGTCGCTCCATGAACGTTTACACCGCTTCCATATTTGTCGCATGGATCGCTGCCCGTCTTGTGGCATCGCGGGGTCGCCAGTGCATTGCTTCCTTCAGTGCCAGATGCCGCTGGTCCTCTGGAGAAGAGTGGGGGTTGTTTTTGATCTTCCAAGTATCGAATTGGCCACTGTAAGATTCGTGAAACCGTTGCCGGTTCCACCAAGATTTCGGAAACATCTGGCATGTCTGATTGCGGAAATACATTTCCAAGTTTGGATGCGCCGGTGCCGGATAGCGTTCGGTGGCTGCGACTGCGGGAGTTTAGATCTGTTTCAGGCAGTTCGTACTGGAATACGGGCGCTGATCACCAGGGAACACGCAGTGCTCGACCCAATCGAGTGCTTCTGTCGCTGGCGTTGCTCCACTCGCATCTTCCGCTGTGATCAGGATGAGTGGTACATTGTGTTCTGGCCAGTTTGCTAGACTTGTACTGTCCTCCGTCGCGACTCTCCCGTAAATCATGGATTGTTCGCATGGAATGGCCTGTACAAACAGCGGTCTCCCTTAGCAGCGTGCAGGAGGTCATTTTATCTGTTGGAGAACACGGCGTTGAAAAAAAAGCTGGGACCACATTAGTGCTGTGCGTGAATTGTTGGGGTACCACGCTGGTCAGAGGAAAACCTTAAGGAAAGCCTAGCATGACGCGAGTGTGGCTAAAATGATCTAGTGGAAGGATACAGTAAGCGTTGTGAGGGGCTAGCGGACATGAGACGGTGCGTGCGTTACTCGTACGTGATAAAATTGCATCGGTAAACGCTGCCGAATTCGGGGCATATACGTTGCCTTAAAGGGACTATCACATCACTCACTGTCGATTCCAGACTACAGTGCCGTTTTGCTCGTCGTTCGTCACCGACAATAAAGGCGGTAACACACCAAACTTCGTGGAGGCCAACTTGGATCCAATTGGTCAGCTTGGTCTACAATTGATGATGCTTCGGATGTCATTGCTTTCGGTGCTAACTGAAGACTGTGCTAGGGGCAATCCGTTCCTGCGGCAGTATTACAACACATAGTATCTCAGAATCAAAAACAGAACGGCTCGCAGAACTTGCATCCGTATACATCGTTTTCTCTTAAATGTTCTGAAGGAACTCAGGCCATTATGCATGTCCATGCGGTTATGCCATGCTGTCACATCGCCGCTTTAGAAGGTGAGTAATGCATTCGTAACGTCCTCGAAAGTTGCTTCCGTGTTTATTACGTCATCAATATTGCGGTGTCAAGGGAACCTGAGTTTGAGATCTGAGTTCGAGCTTTATTTCCACAAACAATGGTGCAGCGCAGACCAAATAGCAAGATAGCTCAACGAGGTCTTCAGTCCCTACAGTATGAGCGACTGTTTATTCTAAAGATTATGCAAGTCAAAAACACAAGAAGATAGCAAGTTCACTGTGAAAAAAGTAAACATTTTACATAGTATATGATAAACATTGTCAAGAAAAAGATGTAACAAGTAATATTGGTGCGTAGTATAACAATCACACAAATCGCATTTTTTTATATTGTTTTTTTTAGAGAGAAGCTGTGTTTGGCTAAAAAGTTGCGCTCATTCAGAATATGTGTTCTCCCTATACAGGCTGTTTGCTCTAACGTGTCCAGAAATTATATTTAAAAGCGAGCGATACAAGAAACGAACGTGGTACTCTTCTGCTACTTGAGTAAGAAAGAGGTGTAACTGCTTGACTTGTAGCACCTTTTCTTAGTCCAAGTAGCTGAAACGTAGCGCTCATTTCTCTTTTATCACTCGCTTTAAATAAAATTTCTAGACACGTTAGAGCAAATACCCTGTATACTGCCTTGGGACCAGCCTGATCAACACCCCGCAAATTCTCTGATATCGCCTCTGTGAGGTTCTCTCACGGCGTCTGTGTACAAATAAAGGACGATAACACGAATCGGTCCACGGCGGTGCATCAGCGCTGTTTGAGGAACTTGAGAAAAGTGACTTGTGCTATTGTGCAGTATCAGCAGTTAACTGGCTCGGCGAAAATATTAGACAAACAGCAAATCGATTGCGATCGGCGGCATGTGTTGTGGCTAGCTGGAACTCCAGTTGTTGATGTGCAGTGCAAAGGGATTGCCATGCTGTACACCTTTCATAAACAACTTTGCCGTTCACCACTAGTCGTCCATTTCATTCAGAGCTCTAAATTATTTCGGGTATCGTGCAAAGAAATACCCAGGAGCGTTAAAGCAGTGCAACAGAGCCGAATCGCACTTGGGGGACGCATTCCCACGCTGCGTTCATTGTGTTCTGTACACGCCAACCCCGTGCATGTGCAGATGGCGCCACTTATTGTAAACAGTGAAGTGAAATGGAGGGAAATACGCTAAATATGAGGCAGATATGAGAAAACACACTAATCTTACGCGGTCACTCACATGAAACATCTCGTTGCGCAACTAACACAGCAACAGGAGAGCATTACATATCACTAGTGAATTATTTTGACTGTGGATTACTAAGTGGTGTATGTCAGAAGGGGTGGGTTTGGATCGTGGTATTTTAAGCGTGCATTTGTAAAGTATTGTTTTCGAATGGTGTAGAAAGGCACGCCGTTACCTTGTATGTCTCTCATTTCACATGTCCTGTGAATGCAACGCTCTGAAGATATGTAGAGCGCAGTGTTCCCCCTTTCACTTAGAGCTCGTGCTTACGCAGTTTCTTTCCCACGAATTGTTTGTATTTTTGATGATTGCATTGGATGCTCGTTTATTGATATAATGTCATTATATATTCAATATACTGAAAAATGTACGAGCTTTGCAATATTCACGATGATTTTGAAACTGTCGTCCTCACGTACAGGATTATCTTAGCCCTAATCATGGTTAGCGTTATGCTTAGGCCTAAATCAACAAAGAGCGAAACTGAATGTCGCGACCTCTTTATGCGTACGTTTT